>NC_057864.1:456119449-456476116 GCF_019393635.1 Dromiciops gliroides
AACCCTGCTCAGTGATGCTCTGGGGAAACAGAACATAGCCCTACCTACACTGAAGAAGTTCAGGACCTGTTGGGATGGCAAGAACTTTCAGGGAACAAGGAAAGACCAGGTAGAATTAGGGGTGAGATTATGTGTCTTATATTTTAAAGATTGTAGGGAGATACCACTGAGAGGGTTATGCTACATGCTCACTAAGGTTTCTCTTAGCTCTAAATTGTATGGACCAAGTATCTATGTTTTCTTTTCTTATCTGGGAATGGAGTTGGGGGGGCACTGATGTCTCCTCATCTCCCCCCCAGGACTACAAGAGATTCGTGCAGGTGATAAATTTACTAAAGAACTCTAACTGTTGCACTGTATATCAATTGTTAGGTAAGAAGACAGACTATTGGGAAGAACCCATGGATTATGGTGGGGTAGCTAGATGATATAGTGGATAGAGCACTGCCCCTGAAGTTGGGAAGACCTGAGTTCAAATCTAACCTCAGACACTTATAGTTGTATGACTCTGGTCAAGTCACTTAACCCCAATTGCCTTAAAAATATCCCTGGCCATCTCTAGTTGTCCTGATCCATCTATCCATCCATCCATCCATCCATCCATACACATATGTATGTATGTGTCTATCTCTATCTCTATCTATCACAACTAGACCCAGATGGCTCTGGAGAAGAGAGTGAGGTTGGTGACCTTGCATAGCCCTCCCTCACTTAAATCCAATTCACTGCAAGTCATGACATCACCAGGTGTCAGGGACCTCTTTGGGAATGAAGGACAAACAACAACATGGGTTATAGTGGAAGATCCTAACCTGGGATTGGAGCATTTCTAGTGTGGTTAAAGATTTTTCTTCACAAGCATTTTATGTGCCCTGAACCTCCTGGATTACAGATTAAGTGCTGAGGACAGAGTGGGAGAGGAAACCCTCATTGGCTAGAGAAGGTTATCTGTGACATTACCAGATTCCTGTTTCTTGTTTAAAGCTTCTCAAACCTGACTCAGGCTCATCTCTTTTTTGGGAAGACAGTGTGGGTATAGTTTGGAAAAGACTGGATGCATGATTATGACATCCACTAGTTGTGTGCCTCTGGGGAAGTCATGAAACCTCTTTTCTGTCTCATATGTAATAAGGGAATAATTTTGCTTCACTATCTACTTCATGTGGCATGTGGACAGAGCACTGGGCCTGGGGTCAGCAAGACTCATCTTCCAAGTTCAAATCTGGCCTCAATCATTTACTAGCTGTGTGACTTTGGGCAAGTCATTTAATCCTGTTTACCTCAGTTCTTCATCTGCCAAATGAGCTGGGGATGGAAATGGCAAACCACTCCAGCATCTTTGCCAAGAAAACCCCAAATGGGGTCACAGAGTTGGACACAACTGAAATGACCAAACAAGATTGTAAGGAAATTGACGTTTAATAAGAGTGAGCTACATTTTGTCCTCATATTTTGTTCCCTCCATATCCCCCAGCTCCATTGTCATAGATAGACAAACCTTTATTGAGCACTTACTGTGAGCAAAGCATTATTTTAAAACACCAAAGGCTTCACATTGAGTTATAGAATCATAGAGTGTAAAAGCTAGAAGGGACCTTAGAGGCTATTTAGAAAACCCACTTTTACAAAAGAGGTCACTGAGTCCCAGAGAAGGGAAGGAATAATTTTGATAAGGAGGAAAAATGAGAATTGCTGAAGGCACACATGTGAATGCCCAAGGAACTTATAAGCCAACTTAGATTTTAAAAGGATACATACATAGGGTGGGAATAAAATCAGGTAACAAAGGATGACTATAGGAGCTTTGTATGGTCTTGTAAAAACAACATGAGGAGTGCTAGAGCTCAGAATGAGCTAAGGCAGCCAAAGAAGATGATGAACTAGAAAAAAGAGCTTTTAGAGATTTTATTTAAAGTTATGCTGCAGGAAAGAAGAGACTCAGAAAAATGTAGCTAGTACCACAGTTTAGGAGAGGTGGGATGGTGATAACTGATAACATAGAGAAGGCATAATTGCCCAATTCTTAACATTGTGCCTGTTTTCTCTGCCAAGGAGAATGGCTGAACAAGAATGGCTAACAAGGAATGGATAACCAAAATAAATGGGGCATTAGTAAGAGAACACTAGCTGACTTTGAGGAATTCAAGTCATCTTAGATATACTCTTCTTGGGCATTGAGAGAACTGGTAAGTATGATTGCTGAGCCCCTGTTAGCAATATTAGAAAGAACTTGGAGGATGGGGGACGTACCTACAGGACTGGAGGAGGAAAGAGAATGGATTCTGCAAACTGTGGGCTAGTAAGCTTGACTTCAATTCCTGGAAAAATCTGGAAGGGATAATTAAAGAGATGGTTAAGAAACAACTAGAAGAGGAAGCAATGATTCTAAAGAGCCAACATGATTCCATCAAAATTTAGCTTTCTTTCCTTTCCTTTTATTTCTTCTTCCCTTCCCTTCCCTTCCCTTCCCTTCCCTTCCCTTCCCTTCCCTTCCCTTCCCTTCCCTTCCCTTGCCTTCCCTTGCCTTCCCTTGCCTTCCCTTGCCTTCCCTTGCCTTCCCTTGCCTTCCCTTGCCTTCCCTTGCCTTCCCTTGCCTTCCCTTGCCTTCCCTTGCCTTCCCTTGCCTTCCCTTGCCTTCCCTTGCCTTCCCTTCCCTTCCCTTCCCTTCCCTTCCCTTCCCTTCCCTTCCCTTCCCTTCCCTTCCCTTGCCTTCCCTTGCCTTCCCTTGCCTTCCCTTGCCTTCCCTTGCCTTGCCTTGCCTTGCCTTGCCTTGCCTTGCCTTGCCTTGCCTTGCCTTGCCTTGCCTTGCCTTGCCTTGCCTTGCCTTGCCTTGCCTTGCCTTGCCTTGCCTTGCCTTGCCTTGCCTTGCCTTGCCTTGCCTTGCCTTGCCTTGCCTTGCCTTGCCTTGCCTTGCCTTGCCTTGCCTTGCCTTGCCTTGCCTTCCCTTCCCTTCCCTTCCCTTCCCTTCCCTTCCCTTCCCTTCCCTTCCCTTCCCTTCCCTTCCCTTCCCTTCCCTTCCCTTCTTTTTTTATAGGGTTACTAAACTGGAAAATCCCATAGCTATAGTTTGCCAAGATTGTAGCAAGGGATTTGACAAAGTATCTCATGTTATTTTTTTGTGTGGGAAAGTTAGAGAAATATAGACTAGAGGACGATACATTTATGGCGAGACTCAAAGTGTAGTTGTTAATGATTCTGTTTCAGCTTGGCAGGAGCTGTCCAGCAAATTGCCTCAGGGATCTGTGCTCAGCCTGGTGCTATTTAATATTTTTATCAATGACTTGGATAAAGGCATCGATGGGATGCAGATGACATGAGGTGGAGAGAGATAGCTAATATGCTGGATGACAGGTAGGATCCCAAAAGATTTTTGGCAGGCTAGAGTGTTGGGCTGAATCAAATAAGATGGAATTTAATAGGGACAAATATGAAGTCTTCCACTTGTGCTTAAAAAAATCACCTTCACAAGTAAAAGGTGGGTAAACTATGGTTAGACAACATTGGTTCTGAAAAAGATCTAGAGAACCAAGGAGACTGCAAGCCCAACATAACAGCAGAAAAGAAAGAAAGAAAGAAAGAAAGAAAGAAAGAAAGAAAGAAAGAAAGAAAGAAAGAAGGAAAGAAAGAAAGAAAGAAAAAAGAAATAACCCTAATGTTATCTTAGGCTTACCATTAAGAGAGACATTGCTTCCCAGAAATAAGGAAGTGAGAATTCTTCCATATTCTTTCCTGATCACTCCACATATAGAACATTCTGTTTAATTCTGTGTATCACAATTTAAGAAGGACATCAATAAAGTGGAAAGGGTCCCAAGGAAGTCAACTGGCATGGCAAAGAACCTTGAGTTCATGCCATATGAAGACTAGTTGAGGGAACTGTAGATGTTTTTCATGGAGAAGATTCAGGAACATCCATGATAGCTGCCTTTGAAATTGGAAGGACTTCCATTTTGAGGAGGGACATGATTTATTCTCTTTGATCCCGGAGGGCAGACCCGGGAGCAATGGATGGAAGTTGCTGAGGGAACAAATTTAGGCTTGAGTTCAGGATGGTCCTAAACAATTCATGTTGTCCCAAAGTGCCATGGGCTTCCTCAGGAAGTCATGGACCCCCTTTATCTGAGGCTGCTTGGACACTTGTTGAGTATATTATAGTGTATAGTTTTCAGTATGAGTTGACTAGACTACCATTGAAATCCCTTTCAAATCTAAAATCCTCTGATTCTCAGTGCCTTTCCCAAGGTCAGTGGGTTAGTGATGAAGGCAGGTCTTAAGCATCTCAGGCATCCTTGATGACCTATCTGGAACTCTCTCCATTACATGACATTGTTATTTTCTGCACCTAATTCTGCCTGGGGTTAAAAAGGCAACCCCTTTTGTAGGGGAGAGGGCTTTCCCTGTATTGAGTAAGGAGGTATTCTAAGGAAGCTTGGGCAACTCAATTCCTCAAGTTGGGCCTCAGTTTCTTGCTCTATAAAGTGAGTTAAACTAGATCAAGGCTTCTTAAACTTTTTCCACTTGCAATACTTTTTGCCCTAGAAATTTTCACATGACTCTGGGTATATAGGTACTCATAACTTTTTACTATTGCCAATTTTTTTTGCAACCCCAACATTCAATTAAATAACCCCATATGGGGTCTCAAACTACAGTTTAAGAAGCTAAGCACTAGATAATCTCTAAGGTCCTTTCCAGCCCTGGCATTCTGCGATTCTCTGATTATAGGGTGTTTGGTTTGGGGAATGTGACGTGAGTCACTCAGGGTCAGGGATACATACATATACATAGTGTGACTCAGTGAACCTGATGTTGGCTCTGAAGTCAAAGGACCTGGGTTCAAATCCTCCCTCTGATCTTTAATATCTATATGCCCTTGGGCAAGTCACTTCTTCCTTTTGTTTCAGTTTTTTCATCTTTATGATAGAGGGCTTGGGCTACATGACTTCTGGATCATATTCCAACTCTAGATCTTTTGGTCCTAGATATTTCCCTCATGGTTCATCCCTGTGACTAGAGACCTGAAGCTTGTTTGGGCAGCATGAGGTTCATGCCCCAGGGTGTTAACAACAATTCAATTATAGTACAATTTGAGTGGGAAAAAAAGAAAAAAAAGAGACTGTATTAGGAGCCAGAAAACCTTGGGTCTAAGTCTAGCTCTGAAACTAATCAGCTGTATGCTTTGGGAGAATTCAGGTCTCTCTGGACCTCAACTTCCTCTTCTATAAAAAGAGAGGGGAGGTAAATCATATGATCTCTGAAGCCCCTTTGAGTTCTAAGTCTGTAATAATGGGTCATAGCCATGGCCCTCAAGAGCTGGAAACTGAATCCCAGAGAAGGGAACTGATGCTCAAATTCACACAGGTAAATAAGTTGAAGAATTGGGATATGAACCCAGGTTCTCTGAGCCCAATCCAGGGCTCTTCCCACTACACCATTTGGCCCTATCACAACAGGTTAAAGCATGGAGTCCGGTATTCTGACTCCCAGACTTGCATTCTTTTTAATGACACATCTCTCCGCCAGCCTCACAGTATTCACTGTAATGAGCCAAGATTCTTCAATGAAATTGTCACACACAGAAGCCTCTTAGACCCCTGGGAGGTAGGCAAGGCTGGGGTGCTCCCTAAAGAAAACTCCCATCCCTCAAAACTGCTAACTTCCTTCTCATATGCCTCACTCCCATGTCGCCCTGTGGACTTCAGCCAAAGGCAGGGAGATGCCTCCTCTCCCTTCTCTTTCTCCCACCCTATCTGGGGGTCCCATTCAGTCTCCAGTTGAGGAACACAGGCCAAGCTGCTTCTGAACCAAATCTCACTCTGTCTGGAAATGTGATGGATGGTTCCAATTATCCCCTCTGAGCCCTGATTTAATGTAATGTTTTATTAATGGCAACACTCAGAGGAAAGCAAACAACCCATCGAGAGCTGGCTGCCCACCTCTGTTCAGAGGCACTCTGAGGCCCCACGGTCAAGAAATTGAAGGGTGAGCCAGAAAAAAATCCCTTCCCCCCATTCAACAAGCAGGGAAATAACTCATTAGCTGCCACCACTCCCCCTCCCCCTTCGAATTAATACCCCTGGGATTGCCTGTCATTCATTTCCTGTGTGTCCCTTGGGGTTTTTCCTTCTTTGACTGGCAAATTGCTGGTTTGTGCCATCAGATGGTGAGAGAGAGAAAGGCAACAGCTGCCCACCCTGTAATTAGGTGGGGGAGCCCAGGGGGAGAGGAGATAATCCACAGGGGAGGAAGAAAACCAGTGGAGGGGGAGTTGTTAAATAAACAAACATTCCATTATTTGCCTCTGTGTTAGACTCGGTCTTTTTTCCAATTGTATAGTCTACACTGATGCCACATGGGTGACTCAGGGGCTCCTAAGGCTTTGGTAAATCTTGCCAAGTTGGAAGAGCTCTGTGTATGGGTCTGGCAATGGATTCTAGATATGCCTGTTATCTGAGGTTCAGTATAGCTAAGTTTGGAGAAGGTCAGTACCAACTTGGCTGCAGACAGATGGATGCTTTGGCCACATCAACTCTCAAAAATGATGTTGGTGAGTTGTAGTGGGCCTGTGGAAAGAACATAGGAAGTAATCCTCTCCAGCAGAATCATAGTTCCCTGGAGGATGTATTTTTAATTACCCATAGCTGAATTATCTGTGTTATGAATCATATGCTATACCTTGTGGCCCAAGGCCTCCCCAAAAGAGATGGGACTTCGGACTCAATTGGACCTAGATTCAATCGGGGGGGGGGGGGACTCTGAAATTAAACTGGGAGGGTGGAACTTTTTCTCTCTCTGGCTCTTCTCCCTACCTAGGTGTAACTCTAGGGAAATTGCTACAAACAAATCTGAGATGTGATACATATGTAGGATACTCACAAAATGTGGGTAATAGAACTCATTCTAGAAGAGGAACTCAATGAACAATTTGGATATCATGGAGAGAAGAGCTACTGGTTTCTTCCATCAGAAATACTCTCAGCCTCAGGGCTTGGTTACCCATACTCCGGGAAGGAAACAGAAAGCAGACCAAGTCATCCAGGGATTGGAGATCCAGTCTCAGGCCTGCCCAGGCACACATGTCTCATGGTGCCATGTGCTTCTTCTATTTAGGAAGGTGGGGAGTGGGAGGGAGGAAAGAGGAAAGGAAGAAGGAACAGGAATAAGGTGTGCTTAGTGTGGCTTGGGATCTGTGTGGTGACATGGGGGGATGAGGCAGCAGAACCAAGCCCTGAGGCTGAGAGCATTTCAAATGTGGGTGGGGATTTCTCCTTACATCCTCAAAGGCTCAACTGTCAACTTTTAAAATATTTTGAGCCCTATGGATCAGGGATTAAGTGTTAGGGATCTGAGGCGAAGCCAATGGTTCAGCTCCTAGAGAAGGTGAAGAGGCAGGTTGCAATCCATTTTTGCTTCTTCTCAACCAGATGTGGCTCTGTGGCTCAGATCTCTCTCTCTCTCTCTCTCTCTCTCTTTCACCTTGCTTTTGTAGTTGCATTTTGCCAAAGTTTTCCTAACTTCATTATCACCACAAACCTTTGTAATAACCACCCCATTGGTGTCTCTGCTTCTAATTTCTCATTTTCTAATCTCTCTGCCTCAGAGATGCCAACTGAATATTCTTAAAACACAGTCAACCATGGTATTCCTTCGTTCAAAAAACTTTGATGGCTCTATCTTACAATCCAGGTAGAATAATTGTAAAATGAGGGGTATAGGTATATTATATGTATTTGGCAGCTAGGTGGTGCACTGGTCTTGGAGTCAGGAGGACCTGAATTCAAATCTGACCTCAGACACTTATTAGCTGTGTTACCCTGGGCACATCATTTCACCTTGTTTGCCTCAGTTTCCTCACCTATAAAGTGAACCAGAGAAGGAAATGGCAAACCGTTCTAGTATCTTTGCCAAGAAAAATCCAAATGGGGAACAGAAAGTCTGACACATCTGAAACGACTCAACAACAATGTATAAAACGAGTGATAGAGTAAGTAAGCACTGTAGTAAGGAAGAGAAGGTGAGGTCCGTGTGTGTGTGTGTGTGTGTGTGTGTGTGTGTGTGAGAGTGTGAGTGTTGGGGTGGGACAGATGGCACTGAGGAGATAGGTAGATAAGCAGAGAAGAGGGAAAAGAGCATCTGAGGTCACCATGGGATGGAATGCCTTGTACAAAGGCTTACCAGTAATTTGTGGGGTAGGGTGCTGGGCAGGAGTAAGGGGAGGAGGGGGAATAATAAGCAGACAAATTTGGCTGAAGTAGAGGGTTCTTTCCTGTTTTATTTTACTTTTCAGAAAGTAACTAAATCCCAGTAGGAGGTAATTAGCACAAACAAAGCTCCAGGGCTAGATTAATTAATTTCAGGATTAATGAGTGTATCTCCAAGGGTGTCCCTGGGCTCTGAGCAGAGGGACTGGGAGGAATTTTCTCCAGGTGACAGTATGGGGAAACTGAGGTCTTGAGAAGGCATGTAATGACCTCTGACATGGTCAGTAGAGAGATTGGTGCTGAGATCAAGATAGTAAAGGCCAGGCCATGAAGTGTGGAGGGCAATTCACAGAATCAAGGACTCAATGAAAGGGAGGCAGCCAAGATATTTTGGGGGAGGGAGAGGTCAGAGATCTGGGTTCAAATCCTCCCCCTCTCCTCTCCTGGGAGTTCCAGGTAATGAAGCTGATAACAAGGCTATTTTATTCGGATGGAGATAAGGTGGAAATGACACCATCCTGGGAGTCTAGATGCCTGGTCACATATAGTTCTGACTGCTTCTAACTGACTTGGATAAAGTAACTTCCTTTTTTTTTGTTTCCTCCTGTGTAACCTAAAGGGATTGGACTAGAATGAGGCTTCTTAAACTTTTTCCACTCATGACCCCTTTCCACCAGAGACATTTTTACACGATTATGGGTAAATAGGTATATAAAGTAGGTGTAAATAACCTTTTGCTCTTGCCAAATTTTTCTCAACCCCCACACTCAGTTACGCCGCCCAATATGGGATCTTAATCCACAGTTTAAGAAGCTTTGGGCTAGATCATCTCTAAAGTCCTTCCAATGACTGATATTCTTTGTTCTCCATGATTTTAATGACTCTTTTTGTATTTCATGGGAACAGCCTGGGTTTATTCCTTTGAATCATTGGGAAGGAGGAAGCCTGAGGAAGCAAGAGACCTTCTTGTCTGATTAGGGATTTCTCCCCTTTTTCCCGTCATAGGATCACAGTTATAGCTACAGAGCTGGAAGGGAACTCAGAAGCCATCTAGTTTAACCTTTACATTTTTTACAGATGAGGAAACTGAGGCCCAGAAGATTAAATAACTTATCCAAGGTCATATAACTAGACTGTATGGAGGGTAGACTTTGAATACTCTCCTCTCTCTAGGCCTTCCTCTTCCTGATCACCATTGCTACTAATACCCCAACCACCTTGGCCACCAAAGGACAAAATCTGGCAGAAATTGGGTTTTCCACTGGGGATTCAGACTGGGACCAATAAGAGACAAGACAATGGGGCAAACAACATAGGCCCCTGTATTCCTGTTACTATCACCTTAATATAGATTTTTTTTTTTGGGGGTGAGACAATTGGGTTTAAGTGACTTGCCCAGGGTCATACAGCTAGTGTCAAGTATCTGAGGTTGGATTTGAACTCAGGTCCTCCTGAATCCAGGGCCAGTGCTCTATCCACTGCACCACCTAGCTGCCCCTCTTAATATAGATTCTTAATACCAGCCTTATCAAAGTCCACCTAGCCTCCAGTTCCTGTCCCCTCCAATCAGTCCTCCATGTTATTGTCAAAGGAAGCTTCTTCCTGCAAAATTATGATCATGTGAGTCCTCTGTTTAAAACCATCCATCTGTTTTCCACTGTCCACTGAGCAAAATTGCAATTTATAGTAGTGTGGCATTCAAGGCCTACCACAATATGATATTCTTTTACCTTTCCAGATTTGACTGTATGATCCTATACAAGTCACTTAACCTCCATTTGCTTCAGTTTCCTCAATTTAAAAATGGGGATAATGATGATGCCTACCTGCCAGGGTTGTTTTGAGGATCAAATGAGATAGTAATTATAAAGTGCTTAGCACAGTGCCTGGAACATAGTAAATGCTATATAAATGTTAGTTGTTGTTGTTACTACTACTACTACTACCACCACTGCCATTACTACTACAACCACCACCACCACCGCTACCACTACTACTACCTCTTCTGCTACTACTACTACTACCACCACCACCATTACTACTATAACCACCACCACCACTGCTACTACTACTACTACCACCACTACCACTACTGCTGCTGCTGCTGCTGCTACTACTACTACTACTACTACTACCACCACCACCACTACCACCACTACTACCACCACCACCATTACTACTATAACCACCACCACCACTGCTACTACTACTACTACCACCACTACCACTACTGCTGCTGCTGCTGCTGCTGCTACTACTACTACTACTACTACTACTACCTTATGATCCTTCCTTCCCTGTATAGAGAGAGCTAGGTGGAGCAGTGGATAGAGCACTGGGTCTGGAGTCAAGAAGACCTGAGTTTTCAAAACCAGTCTCAGACACTTGCTAGCTGTGTGATCCTCTGTCTGCCTCAGTTTCCTCAACTATAAAATGGAGACAATAATAATACTTACTTTCCTGGGTTGTTGTAAAGATCAAATGAAGTATTTATAAAACACTTAGCACAATGCCTGGCACATAGTAAGTGCTTAATAAATTCTCATTTCAATGAATAAATGAATAATTAATTAATTCTCCTTCTCCCAGTTAAATTGGACTATATGTCTCCCCCATTTCTGTCTTTATTCACAGCATTTCCCTGAAATGACCTGCCTAGTCCCCTCAGAAATCTGACCAGTCATTGAAGATGTATCTTGAATACCACCTACTCCATGAAGCTTTGCAGAATCCCCCAGATGGAAAGGATCTCCCCACTTCCAGGTATGGTTTGACATTCTTATTTGATGGTGAATCAAAAACTGGATTTGGAGTAAGGGGGAACTGGATTCAAATCTTTTTTCGAATACTTCTCTGTGAACTTGGGCAAGTCACTTAACTTTTCTCAGGCTCACTTTCCTTATCTGTAAAACTGGGGTATTCATAGCTGTTATACTTACTTTCTAGGGTTGTTGTGAGGGTCAAATGCATATACACACACACACACACACACACACAGAGCTAGTTGGTGCAGTGGATAGTGTTGGACTCAAGAGTCAAAAAGACCTAAGTTCAAATTCAGTCTCAGATACTGACTAGGTATGATCCCAACAAGGGTCACATGATACTCAAGGTCTCTGAATTTGGAGAATTCTTTGTTCTGATGTGACTTAGAGATGATGAGTATCTGGAATGATGATGGCTTTTCATACTGTTGTTCTTAGGTTTTTAAAAAATGAGTCATGTTATATATGGGTGATTGTTGGCAAGTTTGGGCTATTACTTGCCTCAGTTGACCAGTTGAGTTCTCAAGGCCTGTATAGGTACAATGCATTTTTTCTAGAGTCAGAGGGTCTGAGTTAAAATTTCACCTCTTGCTACCTGTGAGGAAATGGCGAATGGTCTCTTCTCAATAAGAATATAATAGTCACCATTCAAATTACACTCCTCTGGACCTGTTTGAGGAAAAAAGTCTCCTCCCCCTCCAGTAAAGAAGATCATATGGTTCAAGGAGCCCTGAGCTGGTCTCAATTAGGTCCGCTCCTGGGCTGTGTCCATATAAGGGAATATCAAAGAAACGCCCCTGTGTCACTTCCCCCATTGTCTAAGAACCCAAAGAGCAATTATGGAAATTAGGGTTAGGAATACTGAGTTCCAATTAGCTGGTTTTTGTGTGTAGATTGTAACCCTTGAGTAATCGACCAGTAATGAAAAAGGGGAGGGTCCATTCGAGTTAGGGACTAGGGGTTAAAATGGGGTCTGCAAGCCCCCATTCTTTGCACCCATTAGCTGCACGCTGAGTTGCCCGTTCTTGAGAGAATGACAATAAATGAGCCTTTGGCACATCATTGCCACTGAGTTCCAGAGAATTATTGAGCAGGAGTCATTTTCCTCACACTACCCTATGTGAGCTAAGGCAAATTGCTTTATGTCCCTGGTCTTCAGTTTCTCCATCCGTAAAGTGAAAGGGTTGGACTAGAAGTCCTTTGAGGTTCCTTCTAGCGCTAGATTTGTGATCTTGGGTATTATAGTTTTATACACACACACACACACACACACACACACACACACACACACAATGTATTATAGATTATCAGCTCCATGAGAATAGGGACACCGTCTTATTCATCTTTGCAGCTTTACCAGACTCTCAGATGGTGCCATCAGTAATGTCACATAATGTAATGGGAAAAGCACTGACCTTAAAAGCTAGGAGACCCTTCGGTTTCAATCTTAGCTCTGATGCTAGCTGTGTGACCATAGGCAAGTTTCATAACCTCTTTGAGCCTTAGCTCAGTTTCCTTATCTATAGAATGGGTAATATCATACTTACAGGGTCAGTGGAAGGAAAAAAAAACTTTATAAACCTTAGGGTCCATCAAAAAAGTGAGCTAATTATTAGATGTTAGCAATGAGATGTTTGTAGAATTTAATAAGCCAGATTCCTTAAAAGGAAGTCTAGAGGAAAGAATGCTTCTAACATGGAATCAAAAGACCTGAGTTCAAATCTTGGCTTTTTAAAAAAATTATGATTACTTACTGCCATGAGAATGCTTCTCTACCTGCAAACTGATAGAACTGGGCACGTGGTATACTGTGTATAAGGCACCAGACTTAGAGTCAAGAAAACTGGAGTTTAAATTTCCCTCTAGACACTAGCTGTGTGACCCTTGGACAAATCACTTAACTGCTCTGTGCCCCACTTTTCTTCTATGTCAAATGCCTTAAAGTCCCTCAGTTCTAGACCTATGACCCTATGATATGTTAAGGTGTAAGGTCCCCTCCAGCTCTAAGTCTATACTTCCCTGATGCCAGGAAAGTGTTTTGGAGTGATTATCCTATAAGACCAGTGGCCAAAGGGAGAGGAAGGAATCAGTTTTTATTAAGAACCTAGTATATGGGGCAGCTAGGTGGCTCAGTGGATAAAGCACTGGCCCTGGATTCAGGAGTATCTGAGTTCAAATCTGGCCTCAGACACTTGACACTTACTAGCTATGTGACCCTGGGCAAGTCACTTAACCCCCATTACTCCGTGAAAAAAAAAAAGAACCTACAGACATGATCTCACTTGATCTTCAGAACAATTTGTGAGGCAGGTGGTCTTATTGTTCCCATTTTACAGATGACAAAATGGAGGAAGGCAGATATGAAGTCACACAGCTAGTAAGTGTCTGAGCTGAAGTCAGGGTTTCCTGACTCTAAGTCCAGAACCCACCCACTGACCCACCTAGCTGCCTCCACTCAAGAGTTGCTGGACTAGTTGATTACCATTTTTTTCTACTATGTGTTCCCCTCCCCATGTCCCCAGAATTATTAGCTCTTAATAAATAACATTTTCCTCTGATATTGCACTATAATTAATTTTGCTTCACTCTCTTTGGAGAAAATATTGTGGAAACTTTCAATGCATCACCATTAAAACTAAATTAATTTGGCTGATTATTTCTGTCCAAGGAAATTTACTCTCAGGCAACCATAGACTCTGCCCAGAGAGAGCAATGCTGATGTCCATCCCCTCTTCCTCTTTTTTCCCTCCTCTCCTCTGCCCTCAGGATTGGGACTTTGGCTTCTCCCATGGGTATATTCTAGGAAGAAGGTGGCACAGTGGATAGAGCACTGGCCCTGAAGTTGGGAGGACCTGGGTTCAAATATCACCTCAGACACCAGCTGTGTGACCCTGGGAAAGTCACTTAATGCCAATTGCCTTAAACATCCAGGGCCATCTCCTGTCATCCTCATGTATATCTTGCCACTAGATCCAGATGGCTCTGGAGGAGGGAGTGATGTTGGTGACTATGCACAGCCCTCCCGCACTTAAATCCAGTTCAGTGCAAGTGATGACATTGCCCTGATGTCATGGTCCTCTTGGAGAATGAAGGACAAACAGCAAAAACTTTAGCAAGAGGAAAGAAGAATCCTCTTCTTTCCTTCTCCTTCCCATGGGCTCTTTGTATGCTTGGAAGAGAAGTGGGAGTAGGGGAGAGTGACCTTGTTTTCCTTCCTGTGCCTAGGGAAGAGCTGTGTCCCTCCTATTGTGAGCCTATGTGGAGAAATTTGAAGTCTGGAATTTTGGTCTTGATTTCCCACAGAAATCCCCATGAAGAGTCCCAGTGCAGAGCCACAGATGGGAGAAGAGATCAGTTATAATTTCCTAAGTCTCTCTCCCAGAGCCTTATACAGGTAAAATCCCATTTGAGCTAATAGCAGGGGAAAGCAGGGCTTTGCAGGACAAAACCATTTCCATGTCTTGGCAGATGGCTCTTTGTAACAGAGCTCAGCTGATCTGGCCACAGTAAATTCCTTGCAAGTACTCTTGCCTAACAAATGTGTTGGTCCCTCGCCACTTAGCAGTCACTATAAAGAAAGAACTGGACGCTATTATTTGCTGTAGGTGGAAAGCAATCAGAGTTGAACTATCACTGAGCTGTTTACAAATCTTTTATCCCAACATTGAGCAAAAAAAAGAGTAAGAATCATCTCTCCTCCCCTTCCTTTCCCTCCCCTCCTTTTTCTCCTCCTCCCTCACCATTCTCTTTCCCCTCTCTCTTTCTTCCTCTCCTTCCCTCCTCTTCTCCCCTCTCCTTCCCTCCCCTCTTCTCTCCCATCTCTTCCCCTACTCTCTCCTCTCCTCTCTTTCCCTCCCTCCCCTCCCCTCTAGTCTCCTCTTCCCCCCTCCTCTCCCCTCCCTTCCTCTCCTCTTATTTCCCCTTCTCTCAAAATGTATAGGTTTTAAAAGAAGTATGGCTTTTGGCAATGAAAGATTTTTGGAGTGGTTAAAATCTACCATGGACCTGAAGTTCAGAAACACTTGTCTATTGTCACTTTCCCTGAAAGAATGAAAAGTTTTTAGAGCATCCTTGACAAATAGTCCTTCAGTAAATGAATACTTCATCTCTCATCCTTTCCCACCTCAAACAATTCATGACCAAAATTCCCAAACTGCCAAGTAGACTCTACCACCACTCCTTCCAAATTGGTACTAGATGGTGGAAAGAGGTGGAGTTGTATACTCACACTTTCCTCCTTCACCTTCTAGATTCTTAACCTCTTTAGTTCTTCCTTCTCTGCTTCCTCTTCCTTCTCCATGAATATCCTCCAAGGTTAAGAACTGAACTTTTCTTCTTTCTTTTGGCATTGATATAATTTTCCTGCACAGTTTCTTTCTCTCTTCCCACATTAAAAACTGTGTCTTATAACAAATAAGCATTATCAAACAGGTCTACACATTGGCCAAGGCTCAAAATGGACTTATTGCCCTGCACCTCTAGTTCATTACTTTTCTCTCAAGCAGGGAGAAGAATGCTTTATCACTGGTTCTTTGGAGTCATGGTGGATCATTGCTAATGTACTTCTAAACTAACAGACTCATTTTCAGAAGAAGGGGTGTTATGGTCCTATTATACTTGGCTCCTGCCAGACCATATTTAGAATGTCATATGTATGTCTAGATGCCACATTTTAATGAAGGCATTGACAAACTAGAGAATGGCATGAAGAGGGCAACAAAGATGGTGAAAGGACTTGAAGCTGCTTGACTTGGAATACTCAGAGAGGAATTTCCACTATAATGTACTTAACAAGAGGTCATCCAACCCATTACTGAAGACCTCCCAGGAAGAGGAAATGAAAACTTGAGGAAGGAATTCGAGATGTCCTGAAACATTTGAAGGTTTGCTATCTATCACTCATTATTCTTTTTTTTTTTTTGCTTCAGGGCAATAGGGGTTAAGTGACTTGCCCAGGGTCACACAGCTAGTAAGTGTCAAGTGTCTGAGGCTGGATTTGAACTCAGGTACTGCTGAATCCAGGGCTAGTGCTTTATCCACTGCACCATGTAGCTGCCCCCTATCACTCATCCTAGGTATCCAGCTTACAACCTAGGTTTTGTCTGTGACTCCCCTCTCTCTGTCTCTCTGTCTCTGTCTCTCTCTTCATATCCAATCTGTTTCCAAGGCCTGTAGATTCTGCTTTTTCCTCTTCTGGCACTGATGCCATATTGGTGCAGGTCCTCATCACCTCATGCCTGGACTACTACTGCTAGGTGGTCTCCCTGCCCCAAGTCTCTCCCCATTCTTGTTCATTTTCCTCTTAGCTACCAACATGATCATCCTGAAATACAGATTTGAGCATGTCAGTAAACTCTAGTGCTTCCCTATTATCTGCAAGGTCAAATATAAAAAAATCCTTCTGGTTGGCTTTTAAAGTCCCTTACAACCTGCTCCTTCCTCCCATCCTTCCCAGTCTTTTTATGCTTTCCTTTCTTCCACACAAAGCTATAATCCAGTAACACTGTTCCTTGAGGAAAACATTCCATCTCCAGACTCCAGACATTCCCACCGGCTGTCCCTTATGCCTCGAATAGTGTCCCTTCTTGTTTCTGCCTCCTGGCTTCATTGTTTTCCTTCAAGTCTCAGCTAAAATTCCACCTTCTATAAGAGGACTTTCCAGACCCCCTTTAATGCTAGTGCCTTCCCTCTGAGATGATCCCCAATGTGTCCTGTCTATATATTTTCTGTTTGCATGTTCTCTCCCCAATTAGATTGAAAACAGGGACCATTTTCACTTTCATTTGTATTCCTAGCACTTAGCACAGTCCCTAGCACAAAGCAGGTGTTTAATCAATGTTTGTTCACTGTAAAATGGGCTAGATGACTTTAAGAAAAAAATTTTATTTGCATATTTTGCTTTCATGTCATTCATATTTTCTAGTGTATCCTTTCCCCTCCCTCTCTCAGAGAGCAATCCCTTTTTAACAAAGAAAAACAGTTTGAGAAAACTAACCAATGTATCCGAAAAGTCTGACATAGGCAATCAATAAGCCGAGTCAAGTCAAAAGAATTTATTAAAATCCTATTATGTATCAGGAACTGTGCTAAGCAGCAACAGAAAGGCAAAAAGGGGAAAAAACCCCAGTCCCTGCTCTCAAGGAGCTCATCGTGCTCCATACCCACAGCCCTCTGTCTCTGCAAAGAAGCAACAAAGAGACGCTTTCTACCACCTCTTTGGGTCCAAGCTTGGTTCCAGATATGATATTGTAGCAATCAGTTTCAGTGATTTTCTTGTTCTATTCTCACTTTTGTAGTGATTGTCTATATCATTTCCTCAATTCTGCTTACTTTATTTTGCATCAGTTCATAAAAGTCTTCCTATACTTGTCTGTATTAATCATATTCATTGTTCCTTATAGCACAGTAATATTTCATTTTATTCATGTACAACAATTTGTTTTGTTGTTCCTCAATCAATAGACAACTACTGTAGTAGGGGCCTTTAAGGTCCTTTCTAAAGCATTCCACTTGGCGTCATAGGAGATGTGGGTTCAAAGACAATCTCAGATTGGTATTACCCATATGAAACTGGGCTAATTATTTAACCTCTCAGACACTCAGCTTTTAATCTGTAAGATGGGGAAAGCATTAGCTATATACTGTGTGTGTACTATCTATAGCACAGGCTGGTTGGTATGAAATCGCCAAACTCATGTGAGCTATGATGATGACAATAATGATTTAGAGCAGAACAAGTAGACATGATGGAGATCCACTGAGGAGTGATATGATTTTGGGAGCATTGAGGAATTGAGTGTCAAGACATTTGGAAGAGGGTAAGATACTGAATGACTGGAGAAATCACAGTAGGTACCACTGCTGGGGGGAAAAAAAGATGATCGAGAGTTCATCAATAGCTATTAACCCACATGCCTTGTCTCTCATTGCTCTAAAATCTTTACAGACATAGTCTACGCATGCATCACAAAAACACTAATTCAGGGAGGATTAGAACCTCTGATGAGAGGTCTTTCCAATCTCATTTTGGTGTCCACCTCTCACCCAACTCTCACCTGTGGCTACAAGAAACTATAGCATTCGTATTAGCCACACTCTGGTAAACCTTCTTGGAAAGTGGGCCAAACCAGATTGAGGGTAACTGACAGGCCTCAAACCTGTCCCTGAGTTAGGGTGATGTCTTATGGTTGAATGGGAAGATGAGAACAATTTGTTTCAACAGTTATGAAGGCAGCTGAAGCAGGCACTATGGGTCGCTTAGAGCTTGGCCAGACATCAAAGGTGCCAAGGTCACCTACTGCATCCTGGCTATTGCTAGTTGTCTTGACTTTTGTCTTGCTGCTGCACTTAAATGATTCTGGAAGAGTCAGGCTGACAACTTTGTGCAACTCTGTCTCACTTAAATCCAATGCACTAGTAAGTCAAAACATCACTAGTGATGTCATTGGTCCTCTTCAAAAAATAAAGGATGAATGGCAACAATGAAAACATAGCATTTCAAAATTGGAAAGGGCTCTCTCAGGTGATCTAATCCAAGCCCCTGTAACGTACCTGACAAGTGATCAACCAGCTTTGACTTACGTTAAGTAAGAAGGAAGCCACAATTTTCTGTAGTGGTCCATTTCACTTTGGGGTAGTTCCAATTATTGGAAGTTCTTCTTTACAGAAAGACTAAATCTTCATGAAAATTGGGGAAGGTAACATGTAGGTTTTTGCAAATGATTCTCTAGAACATCATGTCTTTTTAGTCACACAATTGACAAAAAGTGTAGGGAATATAAGAACCCACCATGTTTATTGCTTTTTGAGTATTTGGTTACTGTCCATTCTTGAAGAGGACCAAAATGACATCACTATGTTAGAGTCAAGTTACAGTGTGTTCGACATCAGACCAACACAAACTCATGATGCTCTGCCACATGTCATGCACAAATAGTCCATACGAACATTTGGGGCAGATTCCCTAAATTTGTGCATCTCTCATTTCTTTTGAGCTCCTTCAAGTCTGTTTTGCTTATAGAGCACAGCACCTTCTTTGATGTAGGCATGACATGCTGGGTGGTCCCATACCAGTGTCTCACATATCATGTAATCAATTCCAAAGTTCTTCACAGAGACCTTAAGAGTGTCCTTGTATTCTTTCTTCTTATCACCATGCGAGTGCTTGCCTTGGGTGAGCTCTCTGTAAAATAGTCTTTTAGGCAAACATATGTTTGGCATTCAAACAACTTGGCCAGTGCATTGGAGTTGTTTTCTCTGCAGTAGAACTTGAATACTCAGGAGTTTAGTTTGAGAGAGGACCTTAGTGTCTGGTACCTTATCTTGCCAGGTGATCCTCAGAATCTTCTTAAGACAATTCAAACGGAAGCAACTCAGTTTCTTGTCATGGTGCTGGTAGACTGTCCAGGTTTCACAGGCATACAACAATGAGGTCAGCACAATGGCTCTGTATATCTTCAGGTTGGTAGGCAGTCTAATACCCCTTCCCTCCCACACTTTCTTTCGGAGCCTCCCAAACTCTAAGCTAGCTCTGGCAATGTGTGCATAAACTTCATTATCAGTGTATACATCCCTTGAAAGTATACTGTCAAGGTAAATTAATTTAGCAACAATATTCAAAACTTCTCCATTTCCTGTGACCAATGTTTCCATGTATGGATGATGTGGTGCTGGCTGATGGAGCAACTGTGTTTTCTTGGTGTTAATTGTTATGCCAAGATTAGCACAGGCAGTAGAGAATAGATCCATCTGTTTGTTGCATCTCAGCTTCAGAGGCTGTATTAAGTGCATAATCATCTGCCAACAAAAAATCATGCACCAACTCTCCCTCCACTTTAGCCTTGGCTTGAAGCCTTTTCAAGTTGAATAATTTACCATCACCATGGTAGCTGACTTTGATACTGTGTCTGTCCTTGCTGAAGGCATTTTGACTATTTAAAAGTATTTGATAGAGCAAACACAGTATGAAAGGTTCTTCTACAACAAGGTGTTTCCCATAAATATATAAAGGTCCCAGATCTGGAGTAGAAAGGGACCTCAGAGGCCATCTAGCCTAACCTTCTTATTTTGTTTATGAGAAAATTGAGAAAGGTTAAATGATATGCCCAAGGTCACATAAATGGTAAGCCTTAGAGGTAGGATTTGAATCCAGATTCTAGTGCCATTTCCACTATACCATACTGCCTTTCTTTCTTTCTTTCTTTCTTTCTTTCTTTCTTTCTTTCTTTCTTTCTTTCTTTCTTTCTTTCTTTCTTTCTTTCTTTCTTTCTTTCTTCCTTCCTTCCTTCCTTCCTTCCTTCCTTTCTTTTTTTCTTTCTTTCTTTCTTTCTTTCTTTCTTTCTTTCTTTCTTTCTTTCTTTCTTTCTTCCTTCCTTTCTTTCTTTCTTTCTTTCTTTCTTTCTTTCTTTCTTTCTTTCTTTCTTTCTTTCTTTCTTTCTTTCTTTCTTTCTTTCTTTCTTTCTTCCTTTCTTTTTTTTTAGTGAGGCAATTGGGGTTAAGTGACTTGCCCAGGATCACACAGCTAGTAAGTATTAAGTGTCTGAGGCCGGATTTGAACTCGGGTACTCCTGACTCCAGGGTCGGTGCTCTATCCACTTTGCCACCTAGCCGCCCCTTATACTGCTTTTCTTGGATGACGCAATAGCTGAAGTAATTTTACTCAAAGATACTCTGATTATTCCTATCAATTGAGACATAAAACATGAAGACATTCTCACCAAAGGTATTTAGATAATGTTGAAGAGGGATTCCCTACAGATAGTGAGGTATTTTTGATGCTTCTTATAAGAGGTTGAACATGAGTATAGAGACAATGTACGGTGGTAGTCTTGGTACTTGGCTCCTTCTGTTTGCAGATGACATTGAACTGTCTGTATCAGATCCCAGAATATTGTAGAACCTCCAAAAGAATTCTAAATGTAAAGAATTCAGCTTAATCATCTACTGGGGAAAACCAAGTGGATGAAAAATACTTATTGTTCAGAGTATGATGTGCAGTTAGATGGAAAGCCATTGCAACAGGGACTTTGATCTTAGACATACCTGACAAATGGATAATGAACTGTGATCTACCAGCCCTTTTTTTTCAAACTTTCTCTTCTTTTTATTTTATGCATTGGGGTTTTTTTTGTTTTGTTTTGTTTTTGGTGAGGCAATTGGGGTTAAGTGACTTGCCCCGGGTCACAAAGCTAGTAAGTGTCAAGTGTCTAAGGCCGGATTTGAACTCAGGTGCTGCCCCGCTAACAGCCCTTCTTACATCACCTATCCAAGCAGCAGAAGTCTGATATCACAAATCCTGTGCTCCTCACAATCTGCTGTAGAGATGCTTCTGTTGCTCAAGTAATAACTATCTTTTAAGACTATTACTATAATCTGGTGTGGGTGTAGGCTGTGTTGCTTTTCACCCTTTGCTCCCTGGTCCTTATCATGGTGATTTTCAAGTACATTAAGAAGGAAATTTTAAAATGTTAGCTATGTTATAAAATTAAAAACAAAGAAATTTTATAATATTTGCTAAATTGAATTGAGGTTCAGACTAAGTTCAGACTTCTCTTTTTTTTTTTTGCAGGGCTATGGGGGTTAAGTGACTTGCCTAGGATCACACAGCTAAGTAAGTGTCTAGCGTCTGAGGCCAGATTTGAACTCAGGTACTCCTGAATCCAGGGCCAGTGCTTTATCCACTGCATGTGATTCGTTCTTGATAACCTCTGGCCATATTTGGCAATCTAAAATGTGGGGGACCAGAATTCTTGGGTATAATATAACTTGCTATGTGATTTTAGTTGCATTCTTTATGTCCTGGGCTTTGGTTTCCTACCCTTGAAATGGGGGAGAACCATGTCAGGTATTAGTAGCTTGGGAAGCTGTGGAACTAAGAAGGGAAAAGGGCATCACAGGTATGCCTGCTGGTCAGGTTGTCCTCCTTGGTTCCCTCCCTGAGCATCAGCTGCAGGGGGAAGCACATTTTTGTAGTAGACAAAGATTCAGGGATTTCTTGTTGAGAGCAAAGGAAAATCAAGGAGGAGGAAGGAAGGAAGCAAGCAAGCATTCATTAAGTGCTTTTGATGTACCAGGCACTGGGTTAAATGCTTTATAAATATTATCTCATGTGATCCTCACAATAACCTTGGAAAGTAGGTATTATTATCATAATTCCATTTTACAAATGAGGAAACTGATACTGCAGTGGTTAAGGGACTTTCCTAGGGTCACACAGCTAATAAATGTCTGAGGCTGGATTTGAACTCATTTTTTTCTGATTCCAGGGCCAGGACCCTATCTACTGCACCACCTAGCTGTCCCTAAGGGGAAGGAAGCTTCTGTGACATAGAGGATGAGTGCTGGACTGGAGTCAGCAAGACCTGGGTTGAACTAGTTGTATGGTCCTGGACAAGTGACAACTTTTCTTAGCCTCATTTTCCCTGTCTGCATTATAGGGATAATTATAGTGCTAACATTACAGGATTGTGACAATGAAATGAGACAATACATGCACAATTTTTTTGGTGAGCTTTAAAGTACTTTATAAAGTCTATTATTATTATTATTATTATTATTAGTAGTAGTAGTAGTAGTAGTAGTGATGGTAGTGGTGGTGGTAGTGGTAGTAGTAGTGGTAGCACCAGCATCAGCAGAAGTGGCATTGTATTGTACTGTATTGTAAAGCAGCTTTAGTATTAGCATAAGTATTAGTGCCAGTGTTAGTATGATTATTAGTTTTAATTAAACTAATTAATATTAATGTTAATATTAGTATTGATATTAGTGCTAGTGTTAGCATTAGTATTAGTGCTAATGTTAATGCTGGTTTTAATTAGTATAATTTAATTAATGTTGGTAGTGTTAGTGTAGGAATTAGCATTGGTGTTAGTGTTCATGTTCACATTAGTGTTGGTAATAGTGCTAGTGTTAGTGTTAATATGAGTGCTGTGCATCCAATGAGATTAGGGAGTGAACTGTTTGGGGCTCACATGAAGGGTGGTTGTAAGTTTGGGAGTGATTTGAGATTGACCGTGTCTATAGAAACTATGGAAAGCTGGGGGACTGTGAGCAGGCTAACAGCACTGTCCCTTCATCTTTCCTCTCCCCTCCCAGAACTATGATAAAAAACAAAACCCAAAGGCAGAGCCCATCTGCTATTGCATATTTGGGGGTTCCGGATGCCCCCGAGTTTCTCTTTCAGAAGAAGAGATCCCTGGGGAACAGGGGCAGAAAGGCAGGATGATCTGGGTCCCTAGGCCTTGGGATACCAGGGACACTTTTTTGCTAAGATGGCTGATGAGGACATTACCAATAGATCGACAATAGGAGAAAGCTTTGCCTCACATGTCAGATTTCACCTCAAGGTGCGACCTGTCCAAAAGTATGTGTGTGTTGGGGCTCAGTGACACGGACTCTTGGGGTCTCGTTTTCCCTAAACCCTTCACTTTTAGTGGAGAATGGCTCCTTTCTTTTCTTCCCCCCAAGCATTCTACTCCTGATTTCCCTTTACAGGTTTTTGCTCCCTTCCCAGATGTTCCAGCTGTGAGTGGGTGAAGGGGTGGGGATGGGGGTGGGGAGATGCAGAGGAAGAGTGTGTGGGGGGAGGGCTGTTTGTTTACAATGTGACAATTTTGATGTATTTGCCGGGAGAAAAGAACAACAACGCAGCATCACACAATTAAATTAAAAAACCCACGGTTGTGGGCGAAACCCGTCTACAGCTGAGTTAAAACCAAATGGAATGGAGAGAAACAAGATCAATTATAGGAACATTCGCTCCCTGGCTCGGGAAGGAGCGCCGGGCTGATGCTGGGTGCTCCTGGAGGCTCCCACTCGGTTGCTGAGACACTCATGGCCAGGGCACTCCCTGCAGTGGGGGGCGACAAGTGTGAGCAAGGCTAGAGGTAGGCCCTTACAGGGATTCCCAGGAGGGGGCATTTGGGGTGGGGTGGTTGGCTTTATGGAGTAAGACCAAAAGCCCAGGGCATCCTCAGACAGAAGGCTCACCACTCTGGCAGCTGTTCATTTTTGCCGTTGCCGACCAAAGGGGGAAGGGGATTTCTTTTTATAGATTCAAATTGTTAGAGTTGAGGTTGGGAGAGAACTCAGATCATCCTGTTTTTCCAGAGGAGGAAATAGACTAAAGTAAGTTAAGTGGTTTCTTTAAGTCATGAAGTTAATTAGTGACTTGAGTCTGGATTCGAATTCAGGTCTCCTTGCTCTGAATCTTTTTGCTTTTCTCACTCTCACTTCTCATAAGAGGTATTTGATTGCTGGGTGGCACAGTGGTGAGTGCTGGGCCTGGAGTCAGGAAGACCTGAATTCAAATTTGACCTCAGACAATAAATAACTGTGTGACCCTGAGTAAATTACTTAATCCCGTTTGCCTCAGTTTCCTCATCTGTAAAATGACACATAGTAGCCGATTAATAAATGCTTATTTCCTGAATCTTCTAAATGATAGTTATTCAGCTGGGATACTTAATCCTGCTTGATATGGTCTAACACATAAATCTGGTGTTTACAGGTCCTTGGAGAAACTCATTCCTTTCTTACTGGCTCCAAGTATCAGGATCTCAGGTTATACCTACTCTCTCAGATATCCACATGGCCTGATTTCATATTCTGCCTTCATTACATCCACGAAGAATTCATTGGACTGGCTACTCTTTCCCTGGGCCTTCGTAGTGTTAATACTGATAAATATCAGAGACTTATAAAGAGTCATTATATACTTACCTCATTTAAGTCCCACCCAGCCTCGAGTCAGGAAGACTCATTTTCTTGAGTTCAAGTCTAGCCTCAGATACTTAATAGCTTTGTGACCCTGGGCAAGTCATTTAACCCTGTTTATGTCAGTTTCCTCATCTGTAAAATGAGTTGGAGAAAGAAATGACAAACCACTTCAGTATCTTTGCCAAGAAACCCCCAAATGTGCCCCCAAAGACTCAGACATGACTGAAATGACTGAACAATAAGAAAAAATAACCCTTTGAGGTTAGACAGGAAGAGAAGCCATCATTCTCAGTATGTGGATAAGGCAACTGAGTCTCATTTATGGGAAATGACTTGTCCAAGGTCATATGGGGACTTTAGAGGCAGAGTCAGAATTGCTACTCAGTAACCTGATTCTAAATTGAGGGCTCTTTCTACTGTAATGGATTAGCTTGCTTTCTGGGCTCTTGCTATTCAATCTCTTATTATTTATTTATTTATTTTTGGTGAGGCAATTGGGGTTAAGTGACTTGCCCAGGGTCACACAGCTAGTGTCAATTATCTGAGGTCAGATTTGAACTCAGATACTCCTGAATCCAGGGCCAGCGCTTTATCCACAGCGCCACCTAGCTGCCCCCAATCTCTTATTTTTATCTACTCTTAATAGGTCTTGCTTGCTTAAAATAACATCCCCAATCACTGCATGTTCTGCCTGTCCATTGAAATTCTTCCTCCTCTTAGGTCAACTTATTCCTTCAGCTCTTTCTTTTATATCTGTGTCATTTTTTATCTTTCATCCCTTTCATCTCATTTTCCTCCCTACCCTTATGTCTCTTATACTCTTTCTTTGCAACCTTTAGATATTGGCCCTGCCTTGTCTAGGATCCCATAATTCTGTTTCTATCAATAACTTTTTTCTTTTAATGTGAGGAACCAGATATGGTTTCATTGGTAAGGTCTCCTTCTGTCATTGCAGATCAGAATATGTTCAACATTTTTGGTCTTAAAGAGTTGCCTCATTCAGTGGCTTGGCTAAGGTATGTCTTAGAGGGATGATGTGAACCCTGGTCTTCCTAATTCCAAAGCCAGTTCTTCATCTTCCATATCATACTTTATCTTGAGTCATTATGATAGGAGCCATTATCTTGAGTCATTTTCATAGAATCCCATTACAGAGTTGGAAGGGTCTTCAAAGGCTCTCTCTTCCAACCTATATTTCAGTGGGAATCTCCTTTGCAATATTCCTTACAGATGGTCAGCTACCTTCTACAGGGACAGAGATCTCACTACCTCATAAGATAGCGCGTTCCATTTTTGGACAGCTCTAGTAATAGGTGAGCCCATGGGGAAATGAATGGTACCAGCATGATTAGGAGTTTGATCTGGGTTAGGCTACCCAAGGAAAGTGACAAGACCACAGGTACCCCAGAAGACAGGAGGATGCTGTAGACTGCAGTAGTCTGTGGGATTTGGTACCAATTATGAAGTCTTTAAGAATAGTGATTGTTTAATTCTTTTCATTTACATCTCTAGCAGTTAGCACAGTGTCTGGCTCATGGTAGGGGCTTAACATTTCTTTTTTGTTGATGGATTGATTGATTGACTTTATTCCCAGGCTTGGGCTATGGGAGATGGCAGAGCCTCACCCCAAGCATCCTAGAGACCACAGGGTAGGGACCTTTAAAATGTAGCAAAGGTGGGATCTGGCCCCAGCATAACATTATTTCCCTCTGGGACTTCAGTGGGGAAGATAGGACTTGTGTCAAGCTACTATATTTAATAGTGTGAGAGGGGGCAGAGCTTGCCACAAAGTCCTAATTCAACAATTAAAGCTGTAGATATGAACAAACAGAAAAAAGAAACAAAACTAAACAAAAAAAATAGAAAAACTCCTGCAATAAAGAAATATTTGTTCTTTGTTCTGTGATAGGACCATGACATTGGGGTGATGTCATGACTTGCTGTGAATCAGATTTAAGTGAGGGACAGCTGTGCAAAGTCACCAACCTCACTCTCTCCTTCAGAGCCATCTGGGTCCAGAGTCAAGATATATATTGGGACAACTGGAGATGGCCCCTAATATTTAAGGCAATTAGGGTTAAGTGACTTGCCCTGGGTCACATAACTAGCAAGTGTCTGAGGTGAGATTTGAACTTAGGTCCTCCCAACTTCAGGGCTAGTGCTCTATCCATTGTGCCACCTAGCTTCCCCAAAGAAAAACTGTGGACTAAAGAATACTTCTTAACCTGGGGTCTCTGAACTTTTTCTTTTAAAAAATATTTTGACACTGTATTTCAATATAATTGGTTTCCTTTGTAATTCAGTATAGTTTGTTTTATTTATTATAAATCATTATTCTGAGAAGGGGTCCATGGGCTTCACCAGAATACCAAAAGTGGATCCATGAGACAAAAAAAAAGTCAAGAATATCTGAGTTGAAGGAATCCCCCCCAAAAATCCCGGAGGAAGAAAATAACTCTGAAATAACCACAGAAACCTCAGAAAAAAGAAAGAAGGGATTGGCTACATGGACTTAAAAATGATAGAGGCTAATATGGAAATATGTTTAAAATGATTGTAATGTATAACCTATATCAGGTTGCCTGCTGGCTTCAGGAGGGGAGAAGTAATGGAGAGAGGAAGAACAATTTGGAACTCAAAATCTTACTGAAATGAATGTTGAAAACTATCTTTGTATGTAATTGGAAAAATAAAATAGATTAAGATACTATTTTAGAAAGAATGGATGGAAGAGATGAGATAAGAGATAAATGTAAGGATATTGTTCCATTGCGTACCTACTTGATCAATCAGTTACAATTCTGTCCTATAATCTCATCACAATGTGGAAAAGTTGTTTTCCATTTTTAAAGAACCACAGGACTTTGGACCATTTGAATGATGCTTTTTATGAAGGAAGAAAACATTTTGTGATTGATTAATTGAAGAGGTGGTTTAACTGTACTCTTAAGTTTTAAAAATGTATTTATTACACTCAAGATGAGAATAAACAGTTTGGAACAAAAAAAGTAGCTGACTCCTAGAATGGATCAAAAAAGAACTCATTGATTCAATGGGATAACCAGAAATAATAGAACAAAGTCAAATGCTTGAAGAATTACTATGAGCAAGACATCTATTATAAAAAATAATGAGCTGGAAAATTGGGCAAGGAAAAATAACTTAAGAAGCATTGGACTCTCTCAATATTATGGTTAGACAAAAAACAACCACCCTGGATACCATATTCCAAGAAATCATGAAAGAAAATGGCTTAGAATTATTAGAACCAGTGGACAAAGTGAAAATAGAAAGGATCCACTGATAACCTCCCAAACCCCCAAATTTTTCACAATCAGAAATTATAATAGTTGAAATTCATAATTTTCATGTCAAAGGAAAAATAATACTGCAAGCATCCAGGAAGAAAGAGATCAAGTAGCAGAAAATCATGGTCAGGATCATACAAAACTTAGAAGCAACTACATTAAAGAAAATAAATTATTTGGTACAACAGAGAAAGAAAGTATCCTTTCAAATTCTTTTTTACAATACTATTATGGTACTGATATCTAACCCAAGGAGAGATAAAGTGGAGAAAGAAAATTGTAGGCTAAATATCTCTAATGAATACTGATTCAAAAGTATTGAATTAAATATTTAGCAAAGAGTATATGGTAACATATTTAAAAGATTTCCATTAAGATCAAGTTGGAATTATACCGGGAATGATTCTCCATTAGGAAAGCTATAAATAAAATAGATTGTATTACTAACAAAAACAAAAAAAATGAATAGATACGAAAAATTATTTGATAAAATACAACACTCATTTTTATTTTAAAATACTAACAAATAAAGGAATTAATGGATCTTTCCTCAAAATAGCAAGTAATTCTACCAAGAACTGGCATTATCTACAGAGTGAAAACCCTCGATGCCTTTTAAATAAGATCATAGGTAAAACAAAGTTGCCCATTTTTAATGTTATTTAATATAGTTTTAGAAATGCTAGCTATAACACTAGCAGAACATATATAGGCAAAGAAGCACAAATTTATCACTATTTGCAAATCATATAATGGTTTGCCTAGAGAATCAAGTAAAAACATAATTGTAACAATTAATAATTTCAGTAAAGTAGCAGGATATAAAATAAACCCACAATAATCAACAGCATTTTAAATATTACTAACAAAACCCAGCAGGAAGAAATAGAAAAAGAAATCCCATTTAAAGTAACTAAGGAATGAATAAAATAGCTGGAAGTCCATCTCCCAAGTTTTCCCTGGACTTATATGAAAACAAATACAAAATATTTTTTCAAGAAACCAAAGAAGACTTAAATAATAGGAGAGATATTAATTGCTAGTGGGTGTGACATGTCAATATAATGAAAATGGCCATTAGTCTACAAATTTGGTGCCGTATCAATCAAAGTGCCAAGGGATTTTTTTTTATAGATCTAAAAATAATGAATGTATCTGGAGGAACAAAAGGTCAACACATCTCAAGGAAAACAATTTTTAAAAAATGAATGAATGGGCCTAGCAGTAACAGATTTAGAATTATGCTATAAAGCAGAAATCATTAAAACAATTTGTCCTGAATAAAAAATGGAAAAGTTGATCAATGAAAAAGATTAGGTAAACAGAATCTACAAGTTATTATAGTACTTATAGTATAATATTTACTAAACTCAGAGATACTAACTGGGTTAAAGACTGCTGTATTAGGGGAAGATAGGTGCTACAGTGGATAGGGTACCTGCCCTACAGTCAGTAAGACCTGAGTTCCAATCCAGCCTCTGATATTGTCTATCTGTATAACCCAGGGCAAGTCACTTAACCACTCTTTGCCTCAATTTCCTTATCTGTAAAATGGAGATAATAATACCACCTACCTCCCAGGGTTGTTGTGAGTCTTAAATGAGAAAATAATTATAAAATGCCTAGTGCATAGTACATGCTATATAAATATTAGCTATTATTATTATTTAATATAAAACACTGGGGAAACTGGAAAGCATCTTGGAGAAATTAGGTTCAGAGTACACCAGCACTTTATATAGTGTATCAAAATAAACTCCAAATAGATACATGATGTAAATATAAAAGGTCAGGGGCAGCTAGGTGGTGTACTGGATAGAGCACAGGCTCTGGAGTCAGGAGTACCTGAGTTCAAATCCGGCCTCAGGCACTTGACACTTACTAGCTGTGTGACCCTGGGCAAGTCACTTAACCCCAACTGCCTCACCAAAAAAAAAATATCAAAGGTCATATAAATTAATTGGAACACAAAGGAAATCCTTCACAACTCTATTAAGAGGGAGAATTTTTATTTAAACAAGGGCTAGAGATGATCATTAAAGATAAAATGAACAATTTTGATTTTGTAAAATTGAAAAGCCTGTCTACCATTGCCATGCAAAATAAATGCAATTTGAATCAGAAGGGAAACAATTAATTTGGAAAAAATATTCATGAAAATTTTTTTGATAAAGAATCTTCACTATCCAAGATATATAAAGAATTGCCACAATTCATAAAATAAGTCATAAGTACATGATTAATTGATATGAATATGATCTGACCTCAGACACTTGATACTAGCTGTGTGACCCTGGGCAAGTCATTTAATCCCCATTGCCCCACAAAACAAAACAAAATTTCCTCCCAAAACTAAACCAAAACAAAAGATACGAATACATAGTTAACAAATGAAGAAATCCAATCCAGCAAAAACCACATGAAAAAATACTTCAAGAGACTAATAAGAAGAGAAATGAAGAGCAGAATGACTTTGAGGTTCCAACGAAAACTCATAATATTGGCAAAATTGACAAGAGGAAAATAGCAACTGTTGAAGGGGGTATAAGAGGACAGGCACACTATCATACTGTTGGTGAAGGCATGAATTAGTTCAAGTATTCTGGAAAATAATTTGGAACTTTACCTCCAAAGCCACTAAACCACACATACCTCTTGATCCAGTTGAACCTGATACCTATTAGATAGGTATCTCAAGGAGATCAGGGATAGAGGGAAAAGACATATATATGCAAGAATATTTATAGCCGTGCTTTCTGTTGTGGCAAAGAATTGGAAACAAGATGGCTGCCCATAAATTGGAGAATGGCTAATAAATTGTGGCATATGAATGCAATGGAATTTTATTGTGCCATAAGAAATGAGGAATATGACAGATTCATAGAAATATAGAAAGCCTTGTATGAACTCATGCAGACTGATATGAGGAGAAGCAGAAGAATTTATGAGATGACCACAATGATGTGACGGGAAACAACTCTGATAAGACCTCAGAACTTTGACTAGCATATCGACCAATCATAACTTCAGAAGGCTGAGCATGTTGTGAATTTTGTACCTCTTCTTAGAGTGATGACGCACTGGGGGTAAAGAACCCGCCATGCATTTTTATCTATGGACAATATCTTGATTTGTTTTTGCCTGAACTACACATTTTGTTATGAGGGAAAGCTTCCACTTAGTGGGAAGTGGGAGGGGGAAAATAGCACCAATAAAGTATTTTATTTGTTTCACAATGCTTTGTTTGCATTACAAGGGAAAAAAACAAAAGAATGATGAATCTTTAGGCGATAGATTTAGGCATAGCTCATATCTAGGTTTCTCCAAAGGAGGTAAAAGGGTCCTCAACTCTCACATATACATTCCATATAAAATATGACTAATGGGTATGGGACAGTTTTTATTTCAATCTGTATAGAAAATGCATAAGATGCTAAGGACTCACAGGAGCCTGTGGACAGAAATCTCAAATAGTCCATCAGTTTTCCTAAGAAGGGAAAGTAATCTGAGGTAGCCATTAGAACATCCTTCAGTCCTTGTAGTGAGTGGAAGTTTTATATACACACACATATACATATGTATGTATGTATGTATGTATATGTATATACGCATACATACACATATTTTTTTTTGACTGACAATTTAGGGAGCAGGGTAGAGTCAATGCCCAGGACTTAAGATCCTTCAATTCAAGACTTCTCACTCCCTTGCACAATTTGGGGGCAAGTTGAGAGGTTTTGGAGTGCAATTGAATAAATAATCAGCATAAACAGATAACACTAGCCATGTACACATCTCTTCCCTGAGAGATGGTTTGTGAATGTTTTGCTGATGAGACCACTGGTGTCTCCCAAATCAAATCAGGGAGAGACCAAGCTAAGTGTATGTGGTAGATGGTAAACAGTAATCTTGCAAAGTGTAATCTGATAATGACAAACAGACTGAAAGAGTGGCCTACTATGCAAGGAGGAGAAACAAGGAGAGCTGGATGACAAAGGCATGGGAGCTGATGTTGTCTATTGAGCACTGTCTAGGGGCAAGGAGTGGGGTCTTTCTCCATGAATTGTCTCCCCCACCCAGGGTCTATTTACCTCTAGATGAACTGATAAAATCAGTCTTAAACCTGAAAATCTGAGACCAGATCCAGGACTCATGGTGACACCAATCAAAGCAAGCAACATGAATTTGAAAGGCAATGCGGCATAGCATTGTCTTAGAACCTAGAAGACCTGGTTTCAATTTTTCCTCACCTCTTATTACTTCTGAGGAAGTTACTTAACTCTTTGGGTCTCAGGTCTTTATGTGTAAAGAGAAAATGTCTGACTAAATGGCTTCTAAGGTCCCTTTTAATGATGATTCTATGATTATTTCTTATGTACCTACTATCTGCTTGGGACTGAAGATACAAATACAAAAGTCAGTGCCTACCCTCAAGGAGTTTATATTCTTCTAACTCCACTGAGAAACAGCCAGCCCTCTTTTTCTTCACTGCCTCTTCATTGTAGCAAGTTTGTCATGTCCTCTTACAGGGCTCCAAGACAAAGAGAGAGATGATATCTTTGGTGGTGTGAAATGATGAAGGGTCATCAGAGAAGACCAGGCTATGTCCTGTTTAATCTAGTGTTTGTAATGGGAGAGGTAAGGCTGGGAATTCTTCATGCAAGAAGGAAAATAAGTTGAGAGCAAACAGCTGTCCCTGTTTATACATATTCACTGTGATAAAAAACCCATGAAAAAGATCAATGTCCATTCAGGCTTAGAGAAGCTGCTCATTATTTGGAGTGGAGGGTGTTTGAAAAACCAAGTGAGTGTCTCATTCTTGCTCCTAATGAAGCAGATAAAAACAAGGAAATTAGGGAGGAAATTGGAAGGATCATTTCTAGATTAATCCTGAACTTTAAGGCACTTTAGACATCACCTAGTCTCTCTCTCTCTCTCTCTCTCTCTCTCTCTCTCTCTCTCTCTCTCTCTCTCTCTCTCTTTCTCTCTCTCCCTCCTCTTCTCTCTGAATGTCTGTCTGTCTCTGTCTCTGTCTCTGATGGGTCCCTTTGGCAATCTGATGAAGCCTATGCATGTTTTCTCAGGACAATTTTTTAAACAATGCCTAATTGAAGCAAGCATTAAATTTCAATTAGAGGTTAGTGAAAAAGAAAGATAGAATTATTTTTCCCATCCAAATTCATGAACCCCTGAAATCTATGCTTGGACATAGACCTGAGGATAAACATGCTTGAACTAGTTCAACACCACCTCCTTTCCTTTATAGAGCACTAAAATGAAGATGAGATGAGATGAGAGAAGTGTCTCGACAAAGGTCACTGAGTCAGGGAGTTACAGAGCCAGGTCTCCTAACTCTCAGTCTCATACTCTTTCCACTATTCCTTATTGTGTTTCTTAACTTTTTGTCTCCCTCCCTCAGCACATAAGTATTTATTCTTCTTGGTATTAAATTCATTCGAGAGGCAGGAATAGTGGATAGACAGCTGGTCTTGGAATACAGAAAGACTTAGGTTCTGCCTCTGAGACATACTGGTTGTGTGACCCCTAGCAAGTCACTTAACTTCCCAATGCTTTAGGCAACTCTTTAAGAGTACAGGTTGCAGGGGAAGTACCATGCTGAATTGTCTCAATGAAATCACAAGTTCAATTTCCAGCCCTATCCCCATTCATTCAATAAAGATATTCTAAGCCTCCCCATAAGCCTTGTATTTAAGGAGCTTCCAGTCTTAATGGGGGTTGGGGTAGGGATATCACAGGGAAGGTAAGTAAATTACTAATACAAAGCAGAGAGTGATAAACACGAAGGAAAGATCCAGGGAATTAAGACCTGTTTTGGGGAGTGGAGCTAGGGTCAGGGAATGTTTCAGGAAGGGGCATTGAATTGGTCCTTGAAGAAAGGGGTGGAAGAGTCCATTCCAGGCATGAGGTGTGAATGAGGAATAAATAGGCCTAGACATATCTGTTGAATGAATCATTTTAGTTCTTGAAAAGTCACTGGATAGGGGCAGCTAGATGGCGCAGTGGATAGAGCACCGGCCCTGGAGTCAGGAGTACCTGAGTTCAAATCCAGCCTCAGACACTTAACACTTACTAGCTGTGTGACCCTGGGCAAGTCACTTAACCCCAATTGCCTCACTAAAAAAAAAAAAGAAAAAGAAAAGTCACTGGATAAAGTCTCATTTCCAACCTTTAGATAGGAAGTGATTCAAGTGTATAAGTCAAGGGACTATTGCCCAAAGGATAAGTGGTCAAAGGATATGAATGGGTAATTTTCTCAGAAAGAATCCAACCTTTCCAACAGTCATATTAAACTGCTCTGAATCACCAGTAATTAGGTAAAAGAAAATAAAGCAACTCTGAGGTTGTATCTCACATCCATCATATTGGAAAGGTTGGCAAAAAAGGGAAAATGCCAAATAATGGAAGGGCTATAGGAAATGGGCAGAGAAATTTACTATTGGTGGAGCTAGAGTCATTCTTGAAAGTAATTTGGAATTATGCCCCAAAGTTGTTAAACTATGTATATCTTTTGAGCTAGAAATACTGTACCCCAAGGAAATCAAAGAGTATCCTATATGTACAAAAATATTTATAGTGACTCTTTTTTGGAGTGGCAAAGAACTGGAAAGTAAAAGAATGCCCATAAATTGAGGAATGGCTGAACAAATTTTAGCATAAGAATTCAATTGAATATAATTAGGGGATAAAAATGAAGATAGACATGGTTTCAGAGAAAACTGGGAAGAAATGTATAGACTAAGGTAGAGTGAAGTGAACAGAACCAGAAGAACATTTTATACTATAATAACAATATCATATTGTTGTTGTTACTTAGTCATTTCAGGCATGTCTGACTCTTTGTGACCCTATTTGGGGTTTTCTTGGCAAAGATACTGGAGGGGGTTGCCATTTCCTGCTCTAGCTCATTTTACAGGTAAGGAACTGAGGCAAACAGGGTGAAATGACTTACCCAGAGTCACACAGCTAAGTGTCTGAGGCCAGATTTGAACTCAGAAAGATGAGTCTTCCTGACTCGAGGCCTGGTGTTCTCTATCCACTGCCTTGCCTAGTTGCTCCTATTGATATTACAAAATTGGTTAATTTTGAAAGACTTAGGAACTCTGATCAAGATAATGATCAATCACAATTCCAAAGGACCAATGAGAAAGAATGCTACTTATCACCTAACAGAGAAGTGATAGGCTAATATGTAGAATGAGACACACATTTTTGGATATGTCAATATGAGAATTTTGTGGGGAGGCTTTACTCTACTTATTTATTATAAATCTATCCCCACTGTGTCCAACATCCTGGTCTTTCCAGAAAGCATTCTGTTCTTTTTCTAAAAGTCCCTACATAAAGAGAAGCACATTGAGATAACAATATATTTCATAGAGCACTTTTTGAATTTTTTATATTTAGAATTTTATTTTCCCAAATTACATGTAGAATATAGATTTTGACATCATTTAAAAAAAAACCCTTTGTTTTCCAAATTTTCTTCCTTCCTCCCTCCCCATCCTCCACTCCAAAGAACTCAAGCAATTCAATATAAGCTATACATGAGCAGTCATTCAAAACATTTCCACATAATAGGGAGCTTTTCTGGGAACAACTCTGTGAGGTGTGTAGCACACGCATCACCTCAGTTTAAGAGATTGGGAAACTGAGGTTCCACTGGGTTAAATGGCTTAACCAGGATCAAATGGCCATGAAAGGCTGAACTTTAACATAGCTACCCCACTTCCATGCCTTTCCACAGGCTGGCCCCCATTCCTGGAATGCACTTCCTCCCCATCTCTGCCTCATAGGTTCCCTCACCACCTTGTAGGCAAAGCTTTTCCTGGTCCCTCTGTTAGTGCACTCCTACCATGTCTTTTTACTTACTTTGTATATACTCCTCCCCTAAAACAGAGATTCCTGGAAGGCAGGGCATATTTAATTTTGATCATGGTATCTTCAGTGCCTGGAACATAGATGGGTGCTTATTAAAATCTCGTTGATTAATTAATGGAATCTGACTACAAGTCTTCTGCTTATCAGTCGGCATGTAGATACATATCTGTGACTGAGGGTGGTCTATTCGCTTTAAACTGGTTCTTAACCCCTTCTCCCCTCCTAATCTTGAAGCCCAGGTGCATTTTGAGGGAAATTGAACCAGCGCTTTTCAGATTCCTTTGCACTTAATTCATAAGGCCGGTTGACTTTGGATGTCTGAGCCTTGTGCCAAAGTCTTATGAAGCCTCTCCTCTTTGAAGCCAGGGAGGATGAGTTTCTGATGGGGAATAAACAGAGGTCTCCTCCCACCCATCTGTGGAGCCCCCGAGGTTTTGACTTTCTGAGGATTGAGGGAACAAGTGCCTGACTTTAATCATGAGCAACTGGTCCTTAAAGCAATAGGGGAGTGAGCCTAAAATGAAGGTGGCTATTGGTCGCTTTTCTCTTCCTGTTTTTGCCATGTTTGCTCTCTATGTGTTTCTATGAATGTGGAGGCAGAGGATTGGGGGAAGTAGGGAGATGCAATGAGGGAGCCTCTGGGGACCCCTCTAGTGCTAGATTTATGATCCATGCTCCCCCCTACCCCAGTCCCCACCCTACTGGGGCATGAGGGAACTGAGCCCTAGGAACTTGTCTCAATGAGTAATCAATTATTCACTGGGCTCAGGTATCATGGGATATATAATTGGATAGATAGGACCCATGACATTAGAATGCTAGAGCCAGAAGGGACCTGAGAGACCATTTAATTCACCCTCTGTCACTTACAGATGAAGAAGTCGAGGCCCAAAGAGTGAAGTGACTTTCCTCACTACACAGAGCTAGGAAGTAGGGAGGCCAGGCCACAAACCTAGATCGGCCTTCAAAACCAAGGGCTCTTTCCATTATACCAGGATCACCTTGATTCTCACAACAGCTCTGCAAAGTGGGTGCTGTTATGTCCATTTTACAGTTGAGGAAACTGAGGCAGACAGAGGTTAAGTGACTTGCTAGGGTCAGACCTAGGACGAGTGTGAGGTTGGATTTGAACTCAGGTCTTCCTGACTCCAGGCCCAGTACAGAGCTGCCTCAAGGGAAGTTTCTGTGTGACTATGAGAAGCTGCTTTCTCTCTGGTCTGCAGGCCCCTTCCTCTATTCTGTCACAACCTTTCTAGTGTGGGGGAAGAGCAGACAGCAAAGACAAGGACCAGCTTCTCATCTAGGATGCTGTGGGAGAGTTTCCACATGATGGAGATTTGCTGTCTGGCAGTTCATGAGTCATTGCTCTGATTGAAGCAATTAGTGGGAACATGGTAAAGAGTGGTGGGAGAACTATGGGCAGTGGGCGTTGGCTGCTATTCACCTCGAGCTCTCCCTTTGGGGGTGACACAAGAATTTTAGCTGCTCTTATACCAACTGGTTCATTTCCCTTGGACCTCTCTTGTCCCGATTCTGGGTTGGTCAGTTATTCTTTCACTCCTTCCATTCTTGTACTGTCCTGTCTCCTAGAATGCCCTATCTGACACCAGTGCATTGTCAGTGGAGTTGTGGATTGGTTCAATTCTGGTATTAAAAACCATCTGAGGGGTGGCTAGGTGGTGCAGTGGATAAATCACCGGTCCTGGATTCAGGAGTACCTGAGTTCAAATCCAGCCTCAGACACTTGACATTAGCTGTGTGACCCTGGGCAAGTCACTTAATTCCCGTTGCCCCACAAAAACCAAGCCAAACCAAACCAAACCAAACCAAAACACAAACCAAAACCAAAAAAACAAAAAACAAACCCATCTTAGTTATGTGACTATACAGTCTTTGATTCATGGATCTCCAAAGAAGTCAATGACAAAAGGAAAGGTTCTGAAGGGAAGAAAATATTGACAGTGGAGCTCTTTGCAGTAGCAGAAAGGTGGAAACAGATTTCTAGTCAGTCAACAAGCATTTATTAAGTGCTTACTATGAGAAAGTCAAAAATAGTCCCTCCCCTCAAGGAACTTACAGTCTAATGGGGAGACAGCATGTAAACAAATAGTCACACACAAAGATAGACACGGAGTAGATGGCAGGAAATCTGAAGAGGGAAGGCACTTGCGGGGAGCAAGAATGTGTTCTGGCAAATGTTTAATAAGCAGCCCTTCAGGGGAGGGGAGGGGAAATGTACACTTGACATATTTTAAAGTTTAATCTGCATCATTAACACTTTCTCCAACTATTTTTAAAGTCTAGACAATTTAACAAAATATATCAAGCCTGTATTTCTATTGGTTATGCCAATTTCTGATATGTGAACGATCACACTGAAAATTTAACAATCAGCTCGTGAAAGCCTGTTTGAGTTGGCTTTAGTACACTATTGATGTACTAAGCACTGGGTCATTTTTTTCTTTGCCCTTTGGATGCTGGGATTTGCCCCTGGAATATGTATATACCCCCAGGGTTTTTCTTCAAAAGGCCTATCCTAATATTTGTAAAAATGGTTTCTTTTGTATCCATATCTCAAAAACTGTACTGACTCTTTCCAATTAAATGCAGATAATTGGAATGATCACTTTGAAAAATGTTTTTAAAAATGACTAGGGTGAGGGTGGATGGGGTGGGGGGTTAGAGATTAAAGACTAAGAAAGAAATTTTTTTTAAAAAGACCAAGAAAGGCCTCTTGCAGAAGGTGAGATTTGAGCTGGAAAAATTGTGGTGTGTAAATAGAATAGCATGTTACAGCAACATAAGGAGCAACATAGTCAGGGGAACATAGGAAAGCTTGAATAAGCAGTGTCAGAAAGAAGAACCCAAAGAATAATGACTCAAATTATGTAAATGAAGACAATAGTAAAAGTTGAATTCAGGCCGAGTGCAATGGCTAATGTTGGTTTCATGTGTTTAAGTTAAAACACATTTCTTTTCTGTTAGGAAAGGATAAATCCCAGCTTCACCTTGAAAAGAGTTGAGAAAATGCACTTCCCTCCCCTCTTAACAGAGGTCAAAGGGTCAAAGATTTAGAGGTGGAAGAGATCATAGAGGTCATCCAGTGTAAATCAGAGGTGTGCTGGGGGCAGCTCTGACTTCTGATTGTTCAATTTTCAGGCTGAGCATTTACAACTTGGAAATTGGGCAAATGCTATAAATCAGGGCTTTATTTTCTGTTTTGTTGATTGTCCAGACTTAAGAAAGTGACATAGAAAATGTCAAAAGTGCAGATTAAATTTTTTAAATTATGAGTGTGTCAGATTTTTTTGGAGAGCTATCTGTCAAACACTGAGTGTAACCCTCTCATTTTATAAATTAAGAAATTAATGATCAGAGAGGTTTAAGGGACTTACCCAAGGTCATACAGGTGGTATTAGAAGTAGGATTTCAACTCAGTTCCTCTGATTCCAGAGCCAATGCTAGTTATTTTTATACCAGGCTATAGGTTTACAATGTCAGAAGAGACTAATGCATTGATTGGATTTGCTGAATTGCTCTCCCTCCCCTTTAATTCTCTGCTACAAGAGATGACTGGTTGGGTAGGAGAGGGGAGGAATATATCTAAAAATAAAGGTGATGTAAAAATAATAACTATAAAAATAAAATTTTGGAGAGAAAACAAAAGAAATGGCAAACTCTGAGAGCAGCGCTGTCAATTGCAATTGTTGCATTTAGTGATTTTGCTTAAGCATTTTTAAATAGAAGGGTTTTATGGAAGGTGGTGTTTATTGGAAAGTGATTGATGTGTGCAAACAAAATATGTCAATTAAAAGAATTAAAAAGAATGTTATGCCTTATGGATGCAGAAATGGGATTCTGTATTTTATATAGAGGCATACTTAGACTACTCATCTTTCCACTGCCCTATTGAGCTTGTAGCTAGATGCCTGGTCTCTTCCACCCTGAGATGATGGGTAGGTAGGGGCTGAGAAAAAGGCAAGAGAGGCTGAGAAAGGGCTACCTGTTTCCTCACTGGACTGAGAGCTAGGGTATGTACCTGTTGGATACTGTTACAGGCTCACGGGCGAGGGAGGCTCCCAGCCTAATGGAGAAACCACTGTTCCTTCCTGAAAAGACTTATGGTGATCTGCTAGGGGCACCTGCATTCTCTGCTGGAGCTGTTCACAAAGCTGCTTCCCAAATTTCACAGCAGGACTAGTCTTGTAAACTCAGGGAGCTTTTGACAGTTGGCAATGTTGTATTTTGGCGGGATGCACCCAATAAATCACATGGGCATGCACACACACAGATTTCTTCTTGAACGTGGGAGTACATTTATTGAACACACAGAACTAAAATATATATTGGTTACTTTGGAGACCTGTTAGCTCATCAAACTGAATATGCTAGTCTCCCAAATAACCTCCTTTCCTGAGGGAAATTTTAGCTCTAATAATAATAAATCACATTGATATAATGCTTTAAGGGTTCCAAAATGCTTTCCAACAACCTTTGCAAGGTAGGTGCTATTAATATTCTCTTGACAGATAAAGGAAACTGTGGCAGAAGGAGTTCAAGTGACTTAGCTAGGACCACACAACTAGCAATTAGCAGAGGCAGGATTTGAGTGCAAGACTCCAAGTCCAGCATTCTATTTTATCTTCCCCCTCACTACCTCAAATACAAAATGCTAGCCATTCATTCACACAAGCATATACCCCCAAAATAGGTGAATGCAGATTATACCTTCCTAGGGGTCCTACTGAACCATTGAGGTGTCTGATCTATGGACTTAGAAGACCCAAGGCTTCAAGTCAGCCAATAGAGTTGTAGCAATCTCCAAATGGGGCACAGAAAGGAACGTTGTCATGGGGTACTGCCATCTTCCAAGTCCTCCCAATTTCAAAACCTTACCTTCCTCACCCTCATCTCCCCATACTCAATTAATTAGTTGTCAAGTTCCACTGATCCGATCTTGTTAGCATCTGTCCCTTCCTCCCTCATATAGTCACCACCATAGCTCAGTCCTCGATCATCTCTTGCCTAGATATTGCAACAGCCTCTAACTGATTTCATTGCCTCCAGTCTCTGTTCTTCTATGTGATGTCAATCCTTCATACAGTTTCTGAATGAACCTTCCTAATCCACTTGACTGACCATATTACTCTCTTGTATAGTCATTATTTAAGGATGCTGAGAGATACTTTTTGCCTCTTGTTTTTGTCTCTACTTGGCCCTAATTAGCTGTTCTACAGGATCTCCTGATCCTGAGACCCTTCCGAATCCCAAATATTGGACAGCCACCTCTCAGACCTTCTTTTCCACAAATACAGACTTCTGTTAGAGATGAAGAACTCATCCCATGGGTGGTAGCTCTCCCATTAGAATGTGAGCTCCCTGACAGCAAAGACTCTCTTACTTTCCTATATGCATCCCCAGGACCTAACACCAGTGCAGGTAGGTCCCTATTAGTGTGAATTATGAATACCCCCCAAATAATTGCATGTATTTGAATTCAAATTATCCAAAGTTATAATTACTTAAAATATAGTCATTGGTTCCAGCCCAATGGAACTATGCAGTGTGAATTCAAATAATGTGACTATTTGAGAAGATTCATTATTTATACTAATTGGGTTGAAAATAGTAGGTGCTTAATAAATACTTCATTCTTTCATTTTACCCTGGAGTGTGTGTGTGTGTGTGTGTAATCTTCTGTGTGGGAGTATTTGTGGCTAAATAGATAATGTAGACTAAGGTCTCCCCATCTCACAGAACATTTTTCCACACCGGGTTCAAATGCCGGACATGTTTCAGGCTAAGTAATACCAGCAGGCTAGGGAAAACCACTATGGCTCCCAAATTGCACATACTTTCACAACAATGAGGATCATAATAATACTGTACTAGCTACCTTACAGAGCTGCTGTGAGGAAAGTGGTTTGTGAATCTTACAGCAATCTACAAATACCATTGTCAATGACCCAGTGAAGAATAAAGGTATCCTGCTTCATTTCATACCCAGTGTCATTTCTTTCAATTCAATCACACTTCTGAGAGGTCCTTTCTAGAATCTTTACTCTTGGTTTGCTCATGCAGGTACCCCATCAAGCCTCTGGAACTCAATAAAATATTAACTAGTTTATTTTATGGCCACACCAGGTCTTTAGCAAGTATGTTGTCAACTTCTGGTTTAATGGGAAAGCCATGGTGTTCATAGTCTTTTAGTAGAAAACTCCCAGACTATTGTCATGGCAGTAGCACAAAACAGAGGTAGCATACATATTTTGCCTCCATAGACAATCAGCTTCCTAATATATCCTGTCTTTGCCTCCTAACCCAGGACTAACCAACTGGAAGAAGAGAAGCAAAACCCAATAACATTAAGAGAACATATGATCTCTGCATAAGAAAAATGTATTGGTCTCAAAGACACATTGTGCAGAGATAACTTGAGGATTACAAACCTCTTAGAGAACATGAAAAATCAAAAAACTTGAATACCATAATGTAAGAAATAATACAAAAGCCCCACCCAGAGCTTATGAATACAGAGAACAAAGCACCAATCAAAGGATTCATAGATCATCTGCAGAAAAAGTGGTTAAATAGATTCAAATGACAAACAACAAATTCTTCAAGAAATGATGAGAAAGACCTTTAAATATAAAGGAAAATGAACTTAAATAGCACAAAACAATTCTGCACCTACACACAATCATGGAATTGAATGGAATCATATATTTCAAAAAATAAAGGTGTATCTGGGGCAGCTAGGTGGCCCAGTGGATAAAGCACTGGCCTTGGATTCAGGAGGACCTGAGTTCAAATCCAACCTCAGACACTTGACACTTAACTAGCTGTGTGACCCTGGGCAAGTCACTTAACCTTCATTGCCTTGCAAAAAACAAAACAGAACAAAATAAAGGTGTAACCCAAAAATTATTTCAGGGAGCCACCTGTGAAACATAGATGGAATAAATCACATTTAGTCTCAAGAAGTTTGTTGTTCATCCTTCATTTTTGAAGAAGACCAACAGCATCATGGAGTGACGTTTAACTTGTGCATGGATTGGATTTAAGCGAGGCAGAGTTGCACCAAGTCATCAGCCTCACTCTTGCTTCCAGAGTCATCAAGGTTCAGTGGCAGGACAAGATGCCTGGCAGTAACCTGGGGTGCACTGGATAACCCCATTGTCTTCAATGTCTGCCAAGCTCTAAGCACTACACAATGCTTACTTCAGCCACCTTCATAACTGCTGTAACTCACTGTTTTCATCCACCCACTCTACTAGGGGAAGTCTTCACATGCTTGAGGTCTATTGGCTACCCTCAACTTAGTTTAGGCCATTTGTTGAAATGGTTTTACCATGGGATGTGGCCAATGCTAATGCTAAAGCTTCTTGGCACCACAGGTGAGACTTGCATAAAGGTGGAAACCAAAGGTGGGTAAGCAGCCTTGAAAAGGGCTTTGCAAGCCAAGCACCAGAGGTACTAGTCCTTCCTGAATGCCTCATGCCCTTTGCTGACTACATAAAGCAGTGGACTCACTTGGGTGGTTTCAGGAATATCCATAACTCTCACACTGGGGACAGTAGATTTTAATTAATGTAATGAAACAAAGCCATGGAGGGGAGGAGAGCCAGGGATAGGGAAGCTGTAGGTTACAACAGACTCTAGAAGCATAGCCTTACCCAGTTTATCAATCACTCTTGTCACCTATTACAAAGAATTGTAAGGGGTAAAATTCTAGCTATACTGTCTAAAATATCTAATGAGTGGTCGCCAATAAATTATAAGCTTTAGCAAGAGTTAGACTTTTAAGCATTTATTAAGGAGAATAAGAATTTGGTGAAGAGAAAGAGAAAGGCCTAGCTTCATCTATCTATTAAAGGGAGAGAGCATTCCTAGCTCCACTCTCTGCCAGAGTCCACACGAAAGAGAGCAAGTCAGAGCGCCAGGCTCCCCCTTCTTCCTCCCACAAGCAAACGTCACTTCCTGACGCCAAAGAAAAGCCACATGGCCCTGCCCTCAGAGGCCCTCTCCTCATGTTGGAGCTTTCCTACAGTAAGTCTCCAGCAGGTGGTGTCATTCCAATCGTTACAGAACTATGAGACCACTCACTCAAAGGTCTTTTGGGGAGAATGACCAAGTTTAGTCTGGATTAGAGAAGGAGACAATTGACTCTCCTGCTTTCATGAGGCTCCACCTTCATGCACGATGTTTCTCACCCATGGCAGAGGCAATGCCAGTCTTCGCTTCTCAATATTAAAAGAAACTTTGCTTTTTATAAAAAAAATGAGAGTCTCCTGTTATTTTTTTTACCTTAATTAGAGTTGACATTTCTATAGCACTTTAAAGTTTCCAAGTCATTTTATCTACTTTATCTCATCAATGCCTCACAAACAACTCAGTGAGATAAGTGCTGTAGGTATATTATTATCGTCCTAAAGGGAAAACTGAAGTTGACTTGGGAGACCTAGCTTTGAGACCCTACTCTTCAATTTAGATGGCTGACAATTACATGGTGCTTTTGACATTTGCAAAACACTTTTTGCGTACTTTAATGTAGTTTACATGATCTCATTTGATCCTCATAACAACTCTGTGAGTTTGGTGCTATTCACATTCTCTTTTGATAGCTAAGCTTTTGCCTCATTTTGCCACGTCCCCAGGCTTTCATTTCTCACTGTGGCCCCTACACTCCCTCCCCCATAATTCTTCAGTGCCAGATATTTGGACTCTAATCCTGGTCCTCTCTCCCCCTCTCCAACAACTGAGGAGCTTTTGCCTTTATCTTGCTTTGGCCCAGGCCGCCACATTCTTTCTGGCCCTTCTTTTCAACATCACCACACTGGAAACTTGAATTCAGACTCTGGTTCCTTTCTGTTCTGATAGCTGAGCTTTTGCCTTATCTTTCTGGGTCCTATTAGATTGTAAGCTCCTTGTGGACAGGAATTGTCTTGCTATTTAATCTTTTTATCCCCAGTACTTAGCATAGTGCCTGGCATGCAACAAATGATTAATAAATGCTTTTTGTATCTATGGGACAGAAGACAAGACTGATACTTAGGTTCAATGGCTTACTCTGGGACCCACAACTAATAAGTGTCTGAGGCAGGGTATGAAGCTAGGTCTCTCTGACTCTCAGTCCAGCTTTGCATCTATTATGCCTCCTACTGGTTGTGTGGCTATGGACAAATCATCTCTTTGAACCTCAGTTTCCTCATCTGTAAAATGGGACTAAAGATATATGTACTATCTGCTTGACAGGGTGAAAGAACTTATGGTGAAAGAACTATGCAGCCTTAAATGCCTATAGAATTGTAAATTGTGAGCATTATTATCTTATCATGATAACCATCACCACCACTATCATCATTGTCATTCCTATTCTTATTTGATGCTTGACATGGACACAAATAATCATCCTACAAGGCAATATGTCAGAAGGACAAAGAATTAATCCAGAAAAAGTTCTAGGAGAAATTCAAGGCTGGAAAGATCACTTTTAGTTGGGGGAGACCCAAGAAGACTTCTTGACCATATTTGGTTCAATGTTCATTAACAACAACAACAAACATATCTGTTTTCCTCCTGGAGAGGAAGCATGGTGGAAGGGCTGGAGTGCTGGACTGTCAGGAAGACCTGAGCTGAAAGCCCATCTGTGGCACTTACTAGTTGTATGATCCCAGGCAAATCTCTTAATACTTCTGAGATTAATTTTCTCAATCCATTAAATGGGGATAATGACACTTGTAAGTCTCTTCCTAACAGGGTTTGTGAGGCTCAGATGAGATAATATAGGGAAATCATTTTTGCCAGCCTTAAAGCTGTTATATGAGTCAGGTGTTTTAATCAGTCAGAAATTTATTAAATGCTTACTGTATGCCAGACACTGTGCTATGTCATAGGGTTGTTGTGGGGATCAAATGGGATAATGTAAGTAAAGTATTTTTCTCCTGTTTGAGGACACGGGTTTCTTAGAGAATCATGCCTTTGAACCATCTCCCCTTGAGAGAAGTCCTTGACTTCCTTCTTGGTCTCCTTTCTGTAGCACCTAAATAAAAGACAATTTTATTCTAACTGTATTTGTGGGCAAGAGGGTGTAACTCTTTAAAGAATACCTAAGGGGGGGCAGCTAGGTGGTGCAGTGGATAAAGCACTGGACTTGGATTCAGGAGGACTTGAGTTCAAATCCAGCCTCAGACACTTGACACTTAACTAGCTGTGTGACCCTGGGCAAGTCACTTAACCCTCATAGCCCTGCCAAAAAAAAAAAAAAGAATACCTAAGGACCTCCCCCCACCACTAATTCCCCCCATGACATATTATGTTCCCCTTAGTAGAATGCAAACTCCTTGATCACAGGGGTTATCTTTTTTTTTGTCTTTGTGTCCCCAAGGCCTAGTTCAAAGCCTGGCATATAATTTAGGCAATTATTATTTGTTTGTTGATTGACTGATCTCATTAGAAGTCTCTAAATAGAGGTTAGATAATCTCTTGTTGAGGATGTGTGTGTGTATGTGTGTGTGTGTGTGTTCTTGGTCAAGTACAGGTCGGACTAGGTAACAACAACCACAGTTGCAACCACGGTAACTAGAATTTATATTATCACTTCAAAGTTTGTAGAGTGCTTTATATATGATATCTTCTCTTGATACTTACAACAAGTCTATAAGATAGGTGCTGTTGTCCCCATTTTACAGATGAGGAAACTGAGGCTGATAGAGATTAAGTGACTTGCCCAGGTTTCACACAGCTAGTCAGTGTGTGAGGCAAGATTTAAAGTCACTGATTCAAGGTCTAGCCCACCAGCTATCATATCACAAAGCTGCCTATAGATGGCCATTAAAGTCCATTCTGGCTATGAAATCCCTGTGATGTGTAAACAGGATAACAGATCATGGACTGAAAGTGCTTAGAGGCCACCTCCCCACTTCATATTATGGGTGAGGAAAATGAGTTTCAGAGAAGTAAGTGACTTGACCAAGGCCACTTAGATAGTAAGTAGGAGAGAGGGATATGACCTTAGGTCCTCTGATACCAATGCTTACTTTTCTACCCACTCTCTCAAATAAAGGTTCCTAATGACTATAGCAATGAAAGTTGGCTCATTGAAAAGGCCCCATCAAAGCCCTGGCAGCTAGCTGCCTTTTGGGGAGTCACCCTACCTAAGAATAGTCAGTCATTAGCCAGCGAATAATCCTAATAATACTACTAGACGTTGGCAGTTCCCCTCTGGTGCCTTCAATCAACATCCTTGAATGGAATCGGAAGCATTTAACAGGTCGTCAAGCCCACGCAGATGGCTCTATTCCCCCCAGTGCCTGCATCCTGGCTCCCCTCCCTCTTCTCCAGACACTGGAAGACTTTCTGTCTGGAGTGGTTTCTGACTTAGGAATGTGCTTGACTTTCCGATTCCTCTTAGTGGGCTGAGTGTAATTCCCAAAGATCTGGACTGGGGGCAGGGCATCACTCTCATTTTAGCTGCATCTTCTTTGTCTAGTCCCAAGAAAGGAGTATTTGAGACCCAAGTGATGCCAACAGATCCACTTCAGAGGTGGCATCTAGGTGGCATAGTGGATAGAGTGCTGGGCTCAGAGTCAAGAGGACCTGGGTTTAAAACCTCTCTCAAAGTCTTAACTAGCTTTGTAAATTTGGGCAAGTCATTTGAGTCTGTCTTGATTTTCTTATCTGAAAAATGGGGATGATAATAATGACACTTCTCTCACAGGGCTGTTGTTGTTGATAGTGCACTAAAGTGCTCTATAAGTAATAGCCCTTATTATTATTATTAACAACAACAATACCCAACCAACTGGATGGTTGTCAGATCTCCACCCTCCCTCCCATTTCTTGGGTTTTGGGTGCAGATCAGGAGAGAGGCTAGCTCAAGGTTTGCTTGCCATGACTTCAGCTCCTTCCTTGGCCATGGCCTCAATGTCCTACTTGGTCTGGAAGATGGGCTGCTCCCCAGCCTGTTAATTTCCCCCTTTTCCAGCCAGCTCCCTGTCCCTTTTGTCTGTCTCTCTGTTTCCCTGCCCCCAGTCCTTCCCTCTAATTACATCCACAGGCCACAACAGCCAAGAGAGGACATCACCCAAAATGTACTTTTGAAGGGAACTCAAAAGGTCAAATTTGGGGAAAAAAATCGATTTGTATATTTCCATTTCATTGTAAACATTTATTAGCAAATGCTTCGTTTTCCATTTCAATGAGAGCCCTAATGCAGGGCACAATTTCAGAAATGCATTTGAAAGCTCTCTCCAAAAAGCAGGAGGAAAAGCACCCCCTCCCAAGTTTCATGATTGTGCTTCCATTTGAAACAAAGTCTGCTTAATGGGAGTTTGCTTGTTGTCATCTCCAATTCTATCTACCCACATCTGTCTCTTCTTCCCCCTCCCTCCCTCCAACCTGATAAATGAAGGCAACTCCCAATTACAAGCATTGTTTCCCAAAGAATTCTCTGTAAACTATTTGGCTTAGAAGAAACTTAAAAAGCATTTCCTCATAAGAAAAACAATGTTAGGAATAATGGTTAAATTCCTAGGCTAGCCCACAAAAGCCAATTTGACCCATCAGGTAGTGTATAGAGTGACATGCTTGGAGTTAGAAAAACCTGTTTTCAAATCCCAATCCTATGTGACCCTGAGCAAAGCACTTAATCTTTCTGTATCACAATAATCTAATGAGTCATAAATAGATTGGGATCAGTGTGTTGGTGGAGACAGTTCCTATACCAGAACTTCTTGATGTTGACAAAGATCCTTTGAGTATTTTTGCAATTGAATTGTACTTCAGTTGTTTCAGTTCTGTCTGACTCTTCGTGACCCTGTTTGGAGTTCTCTTGGAAAAGATACTGGGGTAGTTGGCCCTTTCTGTCACCAGATAATTTTACAGATGAGGAAACAGAGGTAAACAGGGTTAAATGACTTGCCCAGGATCTCACAGCTAGTGTGCAAGGCCAGATTTGAACTCAGGAAGATGAGTCTTCCTGACTCCATGTCCTGTACTCTATCCACTGTCACCTGACAAAATGTTAGGAGATCTCCTGTTTTCCAGAGCTAAGGCCCAGTAAGCAAGCTGTGCCCTGAGCTTGGCAGGACAACAATCCTTTGTGAACACTTTCTGGATGATCTCACTTCCTGGACTAGTCACATAATTCACCAGGTGTCCTCTGAGCTGGGACAAGCACTGGACAAACTCAGAAAGTCCTGCAATAGGAGCAGCTAGGTGGCACAGTGGATAAAGCACTGGCAGTGTATTCAGGAGGACCTGAGTTCAAATCTGGCCTTAGACATTTGACACCTGCTAGCTGTTTGACTCTGGGCAAGTCACTTAACCCTCATTGCCTCACAAAAACAAACAAAAAAACCCCAAACAAACGAACAAAAAAAGAAAGTCCTGTGATGAATCAAGCTTGTTACATTCTTGCTGTTATCCCTCATTGTCAGGGCTGCAGCTCACTGGGCAGCCACTAGTATAAGTATTGAGATCTCTACACACTGCCTAATGGCCACCCCCCACTAGGGGTATACTGAGCACATGTGTCCTTGCTTGCAAGCCATTTTCCTCACTTTGAAAATAAAACTCTGATTCCTGACTCTCCTGTTTCAAACTTGCTCTGTTTGTCTCCAGCCATTCACAGGTTAGATAGAGGTCAGTTCTGCAGGGTTGATATACCTAACTGCATTTGAATATACCCAGGCTTTTCTATTTACAATTAGGAGTACCTGGATAAGAACTTTCCAACAGATATTTTGTTTTAATCCTCCTGGTTCATACTCTTTACTTGAATTTTTTACTTTGAGGGACTGCCCTGTAGGAATGGGAGAGATACCTTTCTCTTCTTCCCTGTTCTCCCTCAGTACCTTCACAATGACAGACAATGTCATAGGCATATAAAACCAGAAATAGACCATTTTCTTCCTTGTTAATGTGTTGGAGGCTGCTGGGTTGCCTAGTGGGTAGAGTGCTGGGCTGGAAGATATGAATTCACACTCTGCCTCAGATACTTCCTAACTGTACGACTCTGGTCAAGTCATTTAATCTCAGTCAGCCTCAGTTTCCTAATCGTAAAATGGGATTAATAATAGCATCAACCTTCCGGGGTGCTGTCATGATCAAATGAGATGATAGATTTGGCTCAGAATGAGTGTTTTTTTTTTAATCCAATAGATTTTCACAGGACAGAGGTTTGCAACCATCGAGGCATGGGCAAGGTAAAAAGCACTTATTAAAAACTTACTATTTGGGGCAGCTAGGTGGCGCAGTGGATAAAATACCTGTCCTGGATTCAGGAGGACCTGAGTTCAAATCCGACCTCAGACACTTGACCCTTACTAGCTGTGTGACCCTGGGCAAGTCACTTAACCTTCATTGTCCTGCAAACAACAACAACAACAACAATAAACCCAAACAAAACCAAACCTTAATATGTGCTAAGGACTATGGTAAGATTCCATGATAGAGATACCAGCAAACTAAGAAGACAATTAATTCTTGCTCTTCAAGAGTTTACATTCTAACAGGGGAGGACAGTACAAAAAAGTCAGCCAATAAGCTGGCAGGTGTGTGTGTGTGTGTGTGTGTGTGTGTGTGTGTTGTGGGGCAGTTAATTGAGTGGTGTTAAAGGTCTGGAAAGTTAGAAGCTCAGTCAGGAGAAGAATGAAGACCTCAGCAAAGAAGAAGAGGCTTCCATGGCTGGTTGTATAGTCCAGGATGAGCAGGCTCTGGGTGTTGAGGGATGTTTAGGGTGAGACTATAGCAGAGGCATGTTGGCAAAGTCTGGGAAAGTCAAAATCACAACAGTGACTTTGGGCAAATTATTACCTCTCAACCTTGGTTTCCTTATATACGTTGGATATAGTATACTGACCTTGGAGCCAGGAAGTTGTCATTGCTTAGTCATTTTCATTTGAGGAAACTGAGGCAAACAGAGTTAAATGACTTGCTCAGGACCACACAGCTAGTAAATGTCTGAGGTCAGATTTGAGCTCAGTTCTTCCTGACTTCAGACCCGGCACTCTATCCACCGCACCACCTAGCTGCTCTAACAACACCTAGGTGCTGCATTGCATAGAGTGCCAGGCCTAGATCCAGGAAGACTCATCATCTGTCAAATGAGCTGGAGATGGAAATGGCAAACACTCCAGTATCTCTGCCAAGAAAACCCCAAATGGGGTCATGAAAAGTCGGACACGACTGAACAACCACAACCCATCTGGCCCAGGTAAATGTGGTAATATGTAGAGAAGGCATCTTCAGCATCTTTGCAAATTGTGTTTCTCCAGCCAGGGGACATCAAAGAACCTTCATGCTGTAAGGGACTTTAGGGATCAACAAGTGCTAGCCCTTACTTTTATAGAGCAGGAAACTGAAGGGAAAAGGGGGCAGCTCTCCTAAGGTCACCGAGCCGGGCAGTGGTAGAATGCTGATTAGAGCCTGGATTTCCTCATTTCCCTTCCAGGTCTCTCTCCCACACAGCCGGGTTGGCTGTGGGTGCTGCTATTGCTATTCTCACCTCTCACCTGTGGTCTCTTCACTGGCCCCTGGCTTCTATCTCCAGGCGGGGCTCCCCACTTGCCCCCTTGTTCCTTCTAGCTTGATGCTGCAGCTCAAGCACCGGGGGACAGCAGCAGCATGGTTGCTAGGCAATGCACTCCCTGGGCAATGCCCCTGGTGCGGCTGTGTTGCTATGGAAACCTGGGCAGTACAGGTGCATTGGAGCAAAGTGATGAGGAAGCAGCTGTTGCTCCTAATTGGCCTTTGGAACCCCTGTGGGAGGGTGCGAGTGTGCTGAGGCGTGTGCTCCAACATGTTGGGCAGATACTGTGTACATTCCAGAGCCAGGTGGATGAGACTCCTGGAGGATGGAGAGGAAGCCAAGGGACCTGTTTTCATGTGTGAGATTTGGTAGTTAGACTTAGACTCATCCCAGTAGCCTATCTGGGTCCCGTGGAGTGCAGGATGGTTGTTGCCAACAATTGACTCTGTCTTCTTTAGGGAGGATATAGATTCTCATGGTCAGGGGATTTTTAAAGAAAGTTTCAGCAGTGATCTCCCTGTGCTGGTGGAAAGCATTTCTGCCTGGAGCCAGGGGGTTGTACTGAATGACCTGTAGAGAATTTGGCCATCTACTCATTTTCCACACAGCTTCATCAGCTTTGAGCTTGAAGGTATGGATGTTAGAGATCATTGAATCCAACCTTTACAGATTGAGAAACTGAGGCCCAGAGAGGTTGTTGTCTAGGTATAATTGAATGAATATTATCTTTGGAGTCAGAAGACTTCAGAGGGACTAGACATTCCACTGGACTGGAGAGAAGCAGGATTAAGTGACAGGTAGATGTAGAGTGAAAAATAGGGGTGAGTAATAAAAAGGAAGATTTGGACTTGACACCAGAAAAACTTTCCAACAATTTGTTTCATGTTATGGGATTTGTTTCATGTTATGGGATCTGTTTCATGATGTGGGATTTCTTTTTATGCCACTGGGGTTGAATGAACCACCGAAGCCCTTTTCCCATGCTCAAATTTAGTGATTTTTGCATCTAATTTCCACCCCTGACTGTTATTTGTAGGGTTTTGGTCAAGCACTTACCATGACCTCAGTTTTCTTATATGTAAAATGAGGGGGTTGTACTAGAGATGGCCCCTGAGGTTCCTCCCAGTCCTAGATCTATGATGTTAAGTGACTTAACCAAGGTCACACAGGTAATAAGTGGCAGAGCTTGGATTCGAAACCAGTTCTCTAATTCCAAATACATTGTTCTGTCTAGGAATAAAGTACATTCTTGATCCTGTGGGATGGAGCCTAGTGAGTTACCCAAGGCACATACCATTGCCCTGCCATTATGTTCCAGCCCTGCCACTGTGCCAAGTCCCTGGAACTCCTTTACTGATACTTGACAATTATGGGCTCAGGGAATACAGGCTCCCTTTAGCATCATTAGGAAGATTGATCTGTTGGCAATAAGGGGTGGGGTGGGATGAGGGTGAGGAGTTAGTCATGGAACACAGGGTCTGAACCAGTGGAGGTGACTTTTGGACCAGCTACTCTCTGTTGGTTTGGATCATGAAGAGAGAACTTGCAGGTGCTGACCATGGGGGCTGTGTAGGGCATATAGGTGGGTTCTTCCCCTCTGGAGCACCTCCAGGGGACAGGGGAAGAAGTTCTGTACCAGTTATACAGAGAAGTGTAGCAAGATCTCAGAAGACGACCTGGTTGTCTCTCTTGCCTCCTCTACCTCAAAGCACGGTCCCAGTCACTTCCATTTTGCCAAAGAAAACTGTGCATGTTGAGAATGTAATAGATACTTGTTGAATTAAAGTGAAACAAAGCAAATTACACATTAAAACAACACCAATAATAGTTAATAGTTACATAGCATGCTAAGATTTGCAAAGTGCAAATATCTCATTTGATCTGGGTGCTATTGTGATCCCATTTTACAGATGAGGAAACTGAGGCAGGAAGAAATTAAGTGTCTTGCCTGGAGTCACACAGCTAGTAATTGTCTCAGGTCAGATTTAAATTCAAGTTCTTCCTGACTCCAACTCTAGCACTCTCAGCACTTTCCCACCTAGTTGCCCTGAAACGGCAGACTCAGCCAGACAATTCAATTTGATTCAACTCAATTCAAATAAATGATCCTTTATTAAGCTGTTTGAGACCAGTATTAAGTATTAAGTGCCACTGGAAGTAGAGAAGAGAGTTGGCACTGGAGGCAGCGGATTTGGATTAAAATCCCTCTTCCAAGTCTTACTATCTATGCGATCACGGGCAAAGGACAGCCTCCATGGATCTGTTTCCTTACACATAAAAGGAAAGGGAAGAGGGAATCACCCTAGATGGCTTCTGAGATCCTTCCACCTGTGGATCTATGACTGTACAAGAGACAATTTACAAACCCTTGTTCAAGATGCACAAGTGCTTTGTCCAACTCTTACAACATTCCTGATCAGGAATCCTTCAGCTTCAAACACCTCCAGTGACTGGGAACTCACTGCTCCCTGAGGCAACCCATTCCATTGCTGGAAAATTCCAACTGTTAGGAATGGCTTGTTTATATTTATTGAATGAGAAATCTAACTTCCACCTACTGGTTTTGGTCCTTCCCTCTGGGGCCAAGTAGAATAAAGCCAATTTTCCTCAGTAAAATGAGCAAGTTAAAAGAGAGGAGCCCTAAGATCCTTTCTACTTCTGAATCCAACAACCCTACAATCCCTCTTTCATTTGACAGGCATGCCGATATTTGAAGAAAGAAACCATTCCCACCAGGGTCATCCCCTTTCCTCCCCACCTCCCAAGTCTTCCTAGCAGTGTAATTGGCAGATTTCAGCATTGTGAGAACTAGGGAAGAGCAGAAATCTGGAGGAGGTGAAATCCAGAGAAAGTTCAAGACTGATTTTACAGGATAGATACAATCCCTGCCCTCCAGATGTTTACAGTCTAATTTGTGAGACTCTCTTGCAACAAAGAGATACCTATAGTTATAGTAATCACAGAAAGAATATTGATGGTGAAGAGATGAATTGGAGATTGTATGGGACAGTGGGGGAGCAGGATGGGTTAAGCTGGGTAGGATGCCTGGAAGAGGTGATTCCTGTTATGATTTAAAGCAGGGTTTTTTACCCTTTCAACTTGTTTTATTTTAGTTTTTTATTCCATTTTCTTCTTTCACTCTTAATAGTACTTCAAATCTAGGGCTCTTTCCACTGCACCATGATGCCTTTTTTTTGGTAACATGATAGGGAGAAGCTAGGAGTAGACCAGGAAAGCTAATGTAATTTTCCTGCAGGGGCAGCTCTTTGATGGTGGATTCAAGGCACCTGGGAGGGATTTGATGCTACTTTCTCTAGCTTGTTCTGTTCTGTTCTGTCTGGAGGAAGGAGGGACCCCCTGGGGCTCTGAAATCACTGGCTGTCACCGGTTTAGGAGAAACTGTCCAGTTTAAGGACTCACTGTGGCAGCTGAGGAAGCATGGGTGGATTACTATGGTGATCACAGTTGCTAAGGGGATGATGAGATAACATTGCCCATGAACTCCATTTGCCATTTCCTACAACTTGTACTCTCTCCCTGGGGTGCATATGGTGAAGACAGCTTGGTCTGGAGCGGAGTAGCCAGTACTGATGCACTGGGAAGAGATGAGGGCGTATCCAGATCTCATCCTGGTTCTTGTCTCTAATCCAACCTCCACAAACCTCTAGCCTTCAACTGGGAAAAAGGAGTGGAGAGTCAGGTTCTAAAATCTCTGTCCTGTCCTCCTCAAGAAGGTATCCCATTGGGGGCAGCTAGGTGGCACAGTGGATAAAAGCACCAGCCCTGGATTCAGGAGGACCTGAGTTCAAATCCGACCTCAAACACTTGACACTTACTAGCTGTGTGACCCTGGGCAAGTCACTTAACCCTCATTGCCCTGAAAAAAAAAAAGAAGGTATCCCATCAGGCATGTTGCTTTGCTCTGGGATTCGTGTCCTCACTAGGCACGATGCTCATGTAATCATAGTTTAGGATCATGGATCTGGAGCCTGAAGGGACCTCAGAGTCCTTTTAGTCCATTTTTTATACTACAGATGATGAAATTGATTCCCTCAATTGCCCAAGGTCACACAGGCTGTAGCAGAGATAGCATTTGAACTCACTTTCCCCAATCACAGAACCAGTGTTCTTTCTGCTGTAGAATGCTAGGCAGGGCCTGGAGATGTCATTTGTCCAATTCTCTTCTTCCAGGAAGAGAAAGTATTATTTAGCTCTTTTTTACAAGGTGAGAGCACTGGGGCCCAAATAGGCAAAGTCTGCCATACTCCTGTTTAGTCAGTTTGGATTTGTGTCCTCAGCACACACTGTATTTATGGACTCTTAAGTAGCATAGGATCACAGGTCTCAAAGGGAATCTTAGAGGCCATCTAAACCCTTCCATTTGACAGATGAGGAAACTGAGGCACATAAAGGCTAAGTAACTTTTTTAGGGTCATTCAATTAATAAGTGTCTGAATCCAAGTCTTCCTGGCTCCAGGTCCAATGCCTTGTTTACTGCACCATATTGTCTCTTCTCTAAAGGGACTTACTGATTGTAACATCTTATGGTTATAGCAGGGTCAGAAGTAAGATTGAAGTTTGCTAACTCCCATCCAGGACAATTTCTACCAGACCACACTGTTTCTCTCTGTGTGTGTGTGTGTGTGTGTGTGTGTGTCTCTGACTCTGTTTTTCTATCTCTCTGCCTCTCCTTGTATTTCTCTTTTTAATACCCATGCACATTCATTTCTGGGTGTTCTTAAGCTGTTTAGCATCATGGATGTTGTAGGAGACAAAAAAGAAGCAGGAACAGTTTTTCTTCTTGGAGAAGTCCTAGTTTGATAGGGTAGAAAGGACACACCCGTACATTTAGGAAGGGTACATAAAAATTCTCTCAAAGAAGCAGAGAACTAACTGCAAAATAATATCATGCTTATATCTTGTGATTGCTGTAGGTAGTGATTAGATTGAGGCTAGAGTTAACCTGGGACTGCAGATACCTACTAGCTGGGAAGCTCACTCAAACACTCTCAGCCTCAGTTTCCTCACCTGTAAAATGGAGATAATAACAGCCCAAACCTCAGGGTTATTGTCAGGACCGAGTGAGATAACATATGTCAAGCCCTTTGTCAATATGAAAGTGCTACATAAATAGTATTACTGGTATTGTTACCATTATTATTATTTTGTTCAGAGTTTACTTATCTGGAAAATGGGGATAAGAATAATAGCACCTACCTCACAGGGTTGTTGTGAAGATCCAATGAGAGAACACACAAAGTGCTTTGCAAACCTTTCAGTGCTACATAAATGCTAGTTATTCTTCTTCTCATCATTATTATTAATGAGAGAAGTGGAGGAAAGAAAGGGATGCTGTTCAGGAAAGAAGACTGACCTATGTTGAAGGGCTAGTGAGAGTTGTATGATCTTCTTTAACTGGAATTGAAGGAACCAGGGCTGGGGGAAGGAGGGATTTGGGCTCCTGCTCTGCCCCTTTCTTTGTCCATTCCTCTCATCCCATGGTACCCTCCCTTCCAGGTTTCTTCAGCCTGACAGGTGGGGCTTTTGTCCCAGCTCAAGCTTCACAAAGCCCTCTGGAATTCATAAAATGGTAATTTATTGAACAAGCCTTTGGAGAAGGAAAGTAATGAAAACCGCTATATAAATTACGAGGCTGTTGGTATTATATGGCTGGCACTAATGCTGTTAGTCCCCAGAAGGGGAAGGTATACCCCCTCCTCTACTGCTCTTCTGAGATAATGGTACCCAGGAAGTCTTGTAGGTCTGGCTAGTACTGCTTATTCCCTAGAACATTTTTTACCTCAAAGGAAAGAGGACAAGAAGGGAAAAGGAATAAAACTCAACATCTTGAACTTGGAGCTCATCCTTAGAAGGAGGAATAGGACAGGAGTGAGCTTGTAATTCTGCTCTTTATGGTGTGACCATAAGGAAACTACTTAACCTCTGCTGGTCCTGGCTGTTTCCCTTTCTTACATGGGAAGCATGACAGTTCAGAGGATTTAGAGTTGGGAGACACCTTAGAGATTGAATTCAACCCCCTCATTTCACTTGTATCAGTCAGAGGTCCCATTCTCATGGGGTCACCCAGAAATCACCCCAGGTTTGAAGTATTCTGTGAGCCAACACTCATTAAAACTATAATTGATGAGCCCCCATCGATGTGTTTACTTTTTTTTGTTTGTTTTTTGTGGGGCAATGGGGGTGAAGTGAAGTGACTTGCCCAGGGTCACACAGCTAGTAAGTGTCAAGTGTCTGAGGCTGGATTTGAACTCAGGTACTCCTGAATCCAGGGCCAGCGTTTTAACCACTGCTCCATCTAGCTGCCCCCCGATGTGTTTACTTTTACCATTTGGTCAACCACAAGACACAAAAGGCAAAGTACTCAGCCAAACGATGTATGAGATACAAAGTTTAGGTAAGACATAATCTTCACCATCATGGAAATTACAGTCTAATAGGAGAATTTGACAAATATGGAAAAAACTATTATACAAATGTAACACTTGCCCCCTATCACTGATACACATGGAAAATATTATTTCAAGTTCAAGATAATCTATGGATCAGCACTCCCTTGAAGCCATTGCTCACAAACCTTAACATTGGTTCAAGGTAAAAGGCATTTGTTTATTGGGAAAAACCATAGTCAATCAAGCAACAAGAAAAGATTCACTACCTCTACTAACCAATGCATACATGGCATAAGCTTTCTTGGAGGTCACCAAAACACAGGAAATAGGAGGGAGCAGGATATATATGGAGTTCACATGTGACCAGGGAACAAACACAGAAAGCACACGTATAGCATGTTCCTGAAGAGGCACAAATTCAAGGAACTGATGACAAGAAAATATTACTAGAAGGTACCTGTGTTGGGATATGTGTAGCTGGTGTGCATGTGAAACCAGGGCAAGATATGCCTTCAATGCTATAGAGCCGTTGATGTCCTCTGATGGTAATCAAGCTGCTCTCTGCTGACTGTCATGTTGGATATTGCATCTTTACTCTCTATGACATCACATCTGCTGTTTGTCTCTTCTTGCACACAGTTGCTAACCTGCTTTTTGATACCTTTTGTTAGTCTTTAGCCTTTTCAGAGGCATCATCTATTTCTATTTGCTACTATTACTAGTAGCATATGCCAAGTCCTCTCACCCCAAATCTAGTGAGCTTTTTATCATACTTTAATGTCCCCAAGTTATGGTAAGAAATATAAAAGTATGGAATCTAAGAACCAAAAGGTACTTCGGTTTATCAAGTCCAATCCTGACTTGAACAAGGAGAACATAGAAAAAGTGTAATGCAGTGATGTCAAACTCAAATAGAAATAACCTTACATAAAGACCCCTGCAGCTACATATTGACTTAGAAAACCACATATTAACATTATCTATGTTCTTCTGTATTTTTATTTATTTTGTTAAATATTTCCCATTCAGCTGCGGTTGGGGCCAGGTGTATTTAACATCTCTGGTGTTGGAGTCAGGAAGACCCAAGTTCAAATATAGCCTCAAACACTTTCTAGTTGAGGGACCCAAGGCAAGTCACATGATTTTTCTGTGCCTCAATTTCCTCATTTGCAAAACAAGGGGATTGGGCTCACTGGCCTTTAAGGTGCCATTTAGCTCTATATCAATGATTCTATAAAATATGTTTTAGAGTTACCAAAAGAGGAGAGGTTTCAAGGTCTCAGTTGAAGGATGCTTAAGAAAATCCCATTTGGGGTTTTCTTGGCAAAGCTACTGGAGTGGTTTGCCATTTCCTTTTCTAGCTCCTTTGACAGATGAGGAAATTGAGTCAAAGAGTCTCTAGTGACTTTCCCAGGGCCACACAACTAGTAAGTACCTGAGGCCAGATGTGAACTCCTGAAGATGAGTCTTTCTGGTTTGAAGCCTGATGCTCCATCCACTGCAAAACATACCTGCCCCATATAAACTATACAGGGGCACATAAATAGGAAGAATTATCATTAGGCAGCCAAGCAAGGCAGACATTATAACCCCAGGTAATGCCATCTTTACCTCCACCTCTTACAATTCCCAGCTTCTTTAAAGTGTCACCTTCTACAGAAAGCTTATCTCATTTCTTCAGGTCCTAGTGCTTATCCCTTCCCCTCCCCTCAAATTACTTTGCATCTACATGGTGCATTTTTTTTTGTATTGACTTTGTTGTCTACATGTCCTCCCTCCTCCAAATCCCGCCCCCAAGATGAACCCCCTTCCCCCTTGAGGGCAGGAACAGGATATCACTAGAATCCAACACTGTACTTGGCACATAATAAATGAATGAATGACAGAATGGATGGATGGATGGATGGATGAATGAATGATGAAGTCTTCCTAAAGCTGCTGTGGGTGTGTGCTAGATCCCACTTGAAGTGCAGGAGACCAAGATTGTTAAATTTTCAGTGTAAGCGTTTACACCTTGGAAATTGCAAATGCTGCAAGTCAGGACTTGATTTACTGTTCTGTTGGTTATCTAGAGTTTAAAAAGTGACAGAGAAAATGTTTAACAGTGCAGATTTAACTTAAAAGTGTGTCCTTCTGAAAGATCTGATTGTTAAACATTTATAAGCACAACTGCTTTAATGAGACAACCTGGATGATATTCTAGTCCCTGCTCATACTAATGAGTTGTGTGACCTTGGGGGATGACTCACTTTCCTTTCTTGGGGCTCAGTTTCCTCATCTGTAAAATGAAGGGGATTGTGGTACATACCCCTTAATGGCCCATTTACCTCGGGTGTTTTAGGGTTCCAAGATATTTGGAGAAAGTCACTTTAAGTAGAGCATAGGATGGAACCAGGCAGGAGGTGGGACTAAGGGAAAGGGGCTGGAGTCTGGGGAGGGGGGCAGAGGAGTATTGGGCTATGCATCTGGCTAGGGATAAGCTTTTTCAATGTCACAATGATTTTCCTCTGTTGATACCACCACCTCTGAATCCTGGATAGGCCCAGGGTTGGGGGTTCCTTTTCATGCATTGAGTAGGGGGCCAATGGATTAAAGGCTCCCTTAATCAGCCAAATGGCTTGAGTTCTTGGCTCAAAGTGAAACTCCGTGATCTAAATTGAAATCTAGGGGGACAGCAGGAGGCCAGGATAGAAGGAGCAAAGCCTTCAGGATCCCCCCAGGGAGAAGAGTCATCTGATCTTTGCAGGTGGAATTAATTCTGAATGATGTTAGTCCCCCAATATATTTCCCAAATATCCCAACTTCAGTCCCTGAGTAGCAGTAAGCATGAAGTTTGAGGGATGAAGGATGGGCGTGTGTATAAGGTGGTGCTTGGTAGCATTAGGAAATATTTTGATGAGTGGAGGAAAGGGGTTGGCTTAGATAAAGGGCCTTGAAGTTTGGTGAGATCAGAGGAAATGAAAAGAGCTCAAGGGAGCCACAGGGAAACCATGGAACAAGCTACTTTTTAGTAAAGAAATAGAGACCCAGAGTTGTCAGGGATGGGGATGGGGTGGGGGAGAAGAAATGACTTGGCCAAGATCACACAGGGAATGAGTCACATAAAGAACTAGGATTCAATACACCTCCTAGGAGTAGAATACAGGCTTTCTGACTCCCAGCCCAGTGCTAGCTTCATTACAGCCCTGACACTTGGGTACAAAAGGGGAAAGCAATGGGCAGAAGAACTGGGGAGAGAGAGATGGGAAAGGGGAGGGGAGATAGGAGGAAGAAGAGAGCAGAAAGGCCCAGCTTGCCAGTGTTGGCTGCTCTGGTTTGAAATATGGCTCTTTCTTTCCGGAATTCTGCTCTTAATCAGCTTAATGGACACAGTCACCCCAACCTTCCCTTTGTTTCATTTTCTAGCTGAGTAGAGGCATCAACCATCTGGGTAAGTGGAGTTGGTGAGCAGGGGGAAGGTGGGGGGATTGGAGATTTGAAGGGGAGGCAACCACACTCTTTCTCCTTTGCTTCCCCCTCCCTTGATGGGGAGTAGAGCATGGTAGGGAAATGTGGGGTCCTCTCAGAAAGCATGTCTCTAAATGCTGGCAGTAAAACCTGGGGCTTATTTGGGAAGGAATGAGGCAGGGCAGAGAAGGCGTCAGCACACAGCTTCAGGGGTATGGGTTGGGACCCTCCTGGGATGATCTTGCCCTTCTCCATGTGACCTTTGGGTAGAAGGAGGGCAGAAACAGATCTTGGCCAGGGAGGTGACTCTGGGGATCAAGGGTATGGTGGTGTGGGAAAACACCGGCTTAGGAGGCAGGGCTCTTGAGTTTGCTGTGTGTGACTTTGGGTAAATCACTTCATCTATCTGCATTTTACTTTCCCTCTCTGTAGCATGAGGGGGCTGGATCTTGAGTATTCCTTCTAGACTTAAGTGTTGAAATAAATGAAAAGGCTTTGCTATGTGTGAAGTCTGTGATTAGAGTCGCTGTTCGTGTAGGACAGTGGTAGACAAGGAAAGGAATTTTGGTCTGGGTAGTTACAGGAATGGTGAATGGAACAACAGGACATCGACAGACTGCTGACAGCAATAATAGCTAGCATTTAAATAGTGCTTATTATGTGCTTTGTTCTTTACAATTATTGTCTCATTTGAGCTTCACAATGATCCTGGGAGGTAGATGCAGTTATCTCCATTTTACATGTGAGGTGAAGTGACTTGCCCAGGGTCACACATCTAGTAAGTGTCTGAGACCAGGTCTTCCAAACTCTAGGCCTTAAGCTCTAGTCATTGACCCATCAACTGCCCATTCCATTCCCAGTGGCCACAGTGGCAGTTCATTTGAATACAGTTCTCAAAGCAAGAGGTGGAAAGCATGGAGGCCAGAGAAGCCTCTTAGAAGGGCTGGTTAGAAACACGGGAGGCTACAGGATTTAGTGTTGGTAGGAAACTCAGTGGCCAGTGGGCATATAATCAAAGCCTCTCATTTTGCAGAAGAGGAAATGGAGGCTCAGAGACAGAAACTGACTTGCCCAAGGTCATACAGGTAATAGAGCTGGGATTGTTATATCCTCAGAAGCAGCTGGGTGAATACAGTGAATAGAGTGCTGGGCTCAGGACTTGAGTTCAAATCTAGTTTCGGACACTCCTGAGCAAGCAATTTAACCTCTGTCTGCATAAAAATGGGGATAATAATAGTACCTACCTCCCAGAATTGTTGTGATGGTCAAGTGAGATAATTGCAAAGTACTTAGCACAGTGCTTGGCACATAATAAGTACTAGAGAAATGTTAGTTATTATTATTATTATTATACCTACTTGTCAGGGTTGTGAAGAACAAATGGGATAATATTAATAAAGCACTTATCATAGTGCCTAGAACATAGTAGGTACTTAACAAATGCTTGTTTTACTCCCTCCCTCCTTTCCCTTCCCCCTTCCCTTCTTTCACCTTCCCTCCTTTCTCTCCCTCCCTCTCTTCCTCCCTTTCTTCCTTCTTTTCTCCCTCTCTCCTTCCCTCCCTCCCTCCCTCCCTCCCTTCCTTCCTTCCTTCCTTCCTTCCTTCCTTCCTTCCTTCCTTCCTTCCTTCCTTCCTTCCTTCCTTCCTTCCTTCCTTCCTTCCTTCCTTCCTTCTGCAAGACACTCATTCTCTCTGGAACCTGGTTTCCAACCTTTCTCTGACTGTAGGTTGGCAGTGGGGGGTAATGGCCATCTTTGGAAGTGACAGTATCCCAAGATATGAGCATAGTCACTAGAGATCATGGAGGCCAACACTTCCCCTGCCTCACAAGAGGAGGGAGATGACTTCAATTCTGTTGTCATTTTTTGAAATGGAAAGAGATTGAGGGAACTGACAGAGATAAGGACATGGGATGGGGGTGGGGAGAAGCCCCTGCCTTCCCCTGCCAGACCACCTGGGAAGGGATGGGCAGTGGGCACACCTGGCTTCTAGTGCCCATAATGGCACCCATCAAATTCTTCCTGTAGGATTTCCCCAAGGGCCATCCTCAGATGTTGGAAATAGGAGGGCTGCAAGGGAATGGTGTGATTTCCATGTGCTTTAGAAGTCTTTTGCATATGGAAATCTGCCTGCAAAATAAGCTCTCGAGCAGCTTGGTGAGCTAGTGTTTTATTTTTGATAATAGAATTTTAGAGCTGAAGGGGCCTTAGAAATGATATGGCTAATCTGGAGTTTAGTCCCAGCCAAGCCACCTACTAGTCAGTGGCTGTGACCTTGGATAAATCCTTTCTTTGTACTTGGCTTCATCTTTTCAACTGTAACATGAGAGAAGGGTTTGAACTAGAAGATACATCTGCATAGTTTCTTCAAGCTTTAATGTTTTAGGATTCTATTCTAACGTCCTTTAGTTAGTTAGCAGTAGGATTAGTAAGGACTAGAATCCAGGGCTTCCCTTCCTTTCCTTCCCTTTCCCTCCCTCCCTCCCTCCCTCCTTCCTTCCTTCCTTCCTTCCTTCCTTCCTTCCTTCCTTCCTTCCTTCCTTCCTTCCTTCCTTCCTTCCTTCCTTCCTTCCTTCCTTCCTTCTTCCCTCCCTCCCTCCCTCCCTCCCTCCCTCCCTCCCTGCCTCCCTCCCTTCCTTCCTTCCTCTTTCTCATTGAACAACTTTTCCTCATTGGGTGAGGAGCAGGGCCTGGAGATGAGAAGGCCCCACAGCTATCATCATTTGGGGCTCCTCTCTCTCCCTCTCTGCTCCAGTTGGATGAAAACCTGATTGGTTTGAGAACAGTTTTTGTCTCTGGGATGTCAGACCCTGAGCACAAAGAAGGGAGAGGGGAATAGGGAGACAATTGTGGCAGGAGTTGAATTCGTTAATCTCCAGTTCATTAATTTATTTTATTTTCCATCCTCGGAATTAGGACAGGCCTCTTGAACTCAATATGCAAATGTATGCAAAACAAGATGAACTGGCATCTTTAAAACCTTGGCACATTTTTTTTCCATCAACAGAACTGCAGCCCTCCCCGGCTGAGCCCCTCAGAGAAAGGGGTTGGGAGCGCAGGAGGGGGGAAGATGGTGTCACTGTCAGGGGAATATATTCCAAAGGCTTAGGGAAGTGTCTGAAAGTCTGGGAATTCTAATGATCCCAGGAGTCAGAAGCAAGTGCCTCCAGGGTTGGGAGTCTTGTATATGAATCCTGGTTCTGAAACTTATTAGCTGCTTAACCTTACACTAAAGACTTAATCTCTCTGAGTCTCAGTTAGTTCATCCTTAAAAAGGGTATAATAAAAATGGTACCATCTGCTTTGGAGAGTTATTGTGAGAGAAGCCATTTGCATGCTTTAAATCAGTGCATAAATGTGAGTTGTCATTATTCTGAAGCCTTGTGCAGAGGGAGAAACTGAGGCAAATAAATGGCAGACCAGTGCCTGAGGTGGCTTGGGTGAACCAGGATTACTTGCCATACTTTTGCTTTCCCCCAGGCTTTGATGATGAGGTAGCTGTTCTACTTACTAAGCTCTATCCTTATCCATTTGGTTTTTTTTTTTTTGGTGGGGCAATGAGGGTTAAGTGACTTGCCCAGGGTCACACAGCTAGTAAGTGTCAAGTGTCTGAGGCCAGATTTGAACTCAGGTCCTCCTGAATCCAGGGCCAGTGCTTTATCCACTGTGCCGCCTAGCTGCTTCTATCCATTTGCTTTTGATCCCATCCCTTCCCCTTTTCTGTAGCCGACTGCTCCCCCATACTTAAACTCTCTAATCTTCAACCCTTCCCTGTCTGATTCTTTCTTTACTACCTAAAAATAGGCACATCTCTGCTAGGGTTGTCATCCCTAAAATAAGCATTTTGCCATCTCTGCTAGGCCTTGCCATCCCCTCATGCTATTGTCTCCTCCAGTTTTCAGGCATACTCTTAGGGAAGAAAACCCAAAATAACTCTATACACTCATTGCCTCCACTCATCTCCACAATTTGCAGTTGGATTTTGGACCTCATCACTCAAATGAAGCTGTTCCCCCCAGGTTCCCAAGGGTCTCTTAATTGCCAAATCTGATTTTTCCCCCTCAGTTCTTATTCTGCTTGACTTTTGGTTTGCATTGGGCACTATTGATCATCACCTCCTCCTGAATACTGTTTCTTCTCTGGGCTTTCATGGAATTATTCTCAACTGGTTCTCCTCCTTCTTGACTGACCACCCTTCAATCTCCTTTGCTAGATCATCATCCATATTGCTCCTAACAGCAGGTGTCCCCTCAGACTCTGTCCTTGCCCTCTATACTTTTTTTCATCAACTGCCACTGGTTTACAATATCTCTGTAGATGATCAATCTTCAGTCTCTCCCCTGGGCTTTAGAACTTAATTACCAAGTGGCTGCTGGACAGTACCTCTATTTCAAATTGACCCTGTTTCTGAATGAATTAAAAGCATTTCATATGAGCCCATTGTTATATGGGAGTACAAATAGAAAAATAGAGATAATCCTTGGTCTTTGGGAATCCACACTCTAATTGTGAGAGATAATACACAAAAGAAAATTCAGCTGCAGGGAAGATGGAAAGACCTAGAAATACCAAAGGTGCATGGCAAGGCCCCAAGGTCCTTAGTTTACATAAATAGGCAGATAAGAGTGCCAGGGGATTCCAGGGCAATCCTGCATATATCAGGTACCTTTCCAACAAAGGCATCACCATGTTTATAGTCTCTCAGATTTGTACCCTGAAACTCCTCATTCTTTTTTTTTTTTTTTTAAGCGAGGCAATTGGGGTTAAGTGACTTGCCCAGGGTCACACAGCTAGTAAGTGTTAAGTGTCTGAGGCCGGATTTGAACTCAGGTACTCCTGACTCCAGGGCCGGTGCTCTATCCACTGCGCCACTTAGCTGCCCCGAAACTCCTCATTCTTACCTTAAGCATTCTATCAATTGCCAAATATTGCCATTTCTATCTCCATAACATCTCTCTCTACTCCTTCCCTCTAGTCACACAGTCACCAAGGTATTCAGGCCCTCCTCACCTCTCACTTTGAATATTACAACAGCTTCCTGATTGGTCTCTGCCTCAAGTCTCTTCCCCTCTCTAATCAATCCATCCTCCATACTGTGGTCAGTGACTTTCCTTAAGTATAGACCTGACCATGTCAATCTCTCAATAAACTCCAGTGGTTTCCTATTGCCTCCAGTATAAAATAAAATATAAACTCTATTTAGCTTTGTTAAGTCTTTCCCGACCTGGACTCAAATTATTTTTCCCTTTTCCACTCCCTTTTGTGTGTGCCAGTGCCAGGGCCAGTGCTTTATCCACTGTACCACCTAGCTGCCCCCGACTGCTTATATTTATATATCCAGTACCTAGTACAGTGCCTGGAATATAATAAACACTTAACAAATAATTATGACAATTTCTTTCATATGAATACACATACATACAATTTTGTTGTTGTTCAGTCATGTTTCAGTCATGTCCAACTTTTCATGACAATATTTAGGGTTTTCTTGGCAAAGATACTGGACAGGTTTGCCATTTCCTTCTCCAGTTCATTTTAGAGATGAAGAAACTGAGATAAATAGGCCAAATGACTAGTAAGTGTTGGAGGCTGGATTAGAACTCAGGTCTTCTTGATTCTAAGTCCAGTGCTCTATCCACTGTGCCACCTAGCTGGCGATAGATAGATAGATAGATAGATAGATAGATAGATAGATAGATAGATAGATAGATAGATGGATGGATAGATAGATGGATAGATGGATACATATATCCATGCTCACATATCTCTATATCCATCTACTTTTTTGTTTCTCTCATTCAGATGGAAGTTTCTTTATAGTAGGAATTATTCCATTACTTGTAATTGTATTCCCAGTGCTTAGCATAGTTCCTGGCATGAAGTAGTACTTAATAAATATTCATGTTTGTTGGTTAATTGATTAGATAGGATATAAATTGGCTGAATGAGAGTATGCGAATGTAGATTCATTTACAAATAATTGAAGGACTGCAATTTTATCATATTCCTGATGTGGAAACTCTCCACCAATGAAGGCTGTCTATCTATGGGTTAGCAGATAATGGCAATAGTAAGAGTAATTTAAAAAATAGCTTGCATTAATATAGCACTTAATCATTTGTAAAGCACTTTACAAATATTGTCTCATTTTATGCTTGCAACAACCTTGGGAAGTTGTTGTTATTATCATTCTCATTTTACAAAAGAGGAAATGGAGGCATACAGAGATTAAAGGCTTTGCCCAGAGTCACATATTTACTAAGTATTTGAAACTACATTTGAACTCAGGTTTTTCTGACCCAGAGTCTAGTACTCCATTCACTATGCTATCCAGTCTGTCATCAGAGCAGTAGTTATGCCTCCCGGTTTCATGTCATACACAAATTTGATAAAGTTGGCTATGTCTCCGTCCAAGTAATACAGATGTTGAAGTCAGATAAATCCTAAGGAATTACTTGAGGCACAAAGAGTTTGGGTAAGTTGCCCATGGTTAAATAGTAAGTTTCAGAGCCAGGTTTTGAACCCAGGTTTCCTAACTCCTAGCCCAGCCCTCTATTCATTACACCACTTTGACTCTATTTGGTAGGTTCATAAGTGGTTCGGAAGGGAAAAAAAGGACATGTGGGAAGAAATGATAAATGACAATCTGAGACTGAAAAGAAGTCTCTAGGACAGTGCTACAGGTCTCTGCTCTTAGGCTGTTAATGTTCAACATCTGTATTAATTGGATGAAGACATAGCCAACATTATCAAATTTGTGTAAGATATGAAGCAGGGAGGGGTAGCCCACGTGCAGGATGTTAGAATTGAGATCCAAAGTGAGATTGACAGGTTAGAACAACATGTTGGTTCTGAGCAGATGGAATTTAACAGGGGTAAATACATTAGCCTTTAAAAATCAGCTAAATATTTATCTAATTGGGAGGAGGAAGAGAGGAAGGATGTTCAAGCAAGAAGCTTCCTGATTGGTTTCCTGGCTTAGGGAGAAAGCTCTCCATCCAGTCCTGCCAGCCAGGCAGTGTCCAACTGGCTTAGGGGAGTTGGGGGAGAAGTTAGTTTTCTGAAGGGACGACAATATTTCTGGGCTTCATCCATGGGGAAACTAGATAGATTGGCATAAAGGAAATTGGGTTTGGACAGGCTGGGTCTCTTGGGTACTCATCTAAGGATTAGGTTGGAAACTTGGGCATTGCTCAGTCTGGGACTGGGTGGATTTACTGTATTTGTTCTTTTGATTCCTTTACTCTGGTGTATTTCCTCTGAATTCGAATTTTCTCTTTTCCTTTATAAATAGATCACAGAAAATGCACTTTCATGGTGTGAATTGGGTAGGTGTATGTGTGCATATCTGTGTACATATGTGAGGGTTTAGAGAGTGGAATCCCTAGCTTTCTTTAATACCTAGATGTTTACACATTAGGCAGCTAGTTGGCACAGTGGATAAAGTGCTGGGCTTTGGGTCAGGAAGATTCACCTTCCTGAGTTCAAGTCTGGTCTCGGACACTTACTAGCTATGTGATCCTTGGTAAGTCACTTAACCCTGTTTGCCTTAGTTTCCTTGAGCTTGAGAAGAAAATGGCAACCACTCCAGTATCTTTGCCAGGAAAACCCCAAAGTGAGGTCAAGAAGAGTTGGACACCACTTAAGCACCCGATGGTGGTGGTGGTGGTGACGATGATGATCATCCCCACTGCCAGCAACAAAAACAACAGAATGTGTATACCTTGGTAGGTAGTGAGTTCCCCATGGGTAGAGGTTTTTAAACAGAGGCCAGCTGACATTACTGGGGATAGTATAGACGGCTTTCCTGCGCTGACCAGGTGGTAAGATACCAGGCCTTCTAAGGTCAATTCAACCTTGGAGGTCTTGTGATTCTATTTGTCTCTGTGCCTTGACTTTTGGTCCCATATTCATTCTCTTTGACCCTGTGACTGAAAAGTGTGAATGGGGAGCAGGAATTTGAGGGTTCTTGCTCTTTGCAGTTTCCCATAAGTTTTCATTTCCACATGTTCTTTTTCTTCATCCAGGTTCCATCCTTCTTTTCATGTATGGAAGAGACTTGTAGGGCTTAATTATTGCTTGCTGGGTGCTTAGAGATCCCAGTAATAAGAGTCTCCTGACCTAATTGCTAAAAAGCTTCACACAGCATCATAGGAAGCAAATCTGCCAGATCTTTTGACATCAATAATGTTGCTGTAGGGGGAAATGGCTCAGTTTAATAATATCAACTCCAAGCTATTGAAAGGGGGAGGTGGGGACACCGATCCAGGGCAGTGAAGGCGGGACAGAGTTATGAAGAACGCTTATTCCTTCCCTCCTTTTCTCTTCTCCCTCTTTGCCTCTTCTCCTCTCCTTTCCCCCTTCCTTTTCTCTCTTCTTCCTTTTCCTCCCTTTCCTCTTCTTTTTTGTCCACCTAATCAGAAGAATGCTATATTTGGAGCTGTAGAACTTGGGTTCACATGTGAGCTTTGCCACTTAATTCCTGTGTGACCTTGGCAAAGTCACAAACTCTCTCAGTTTACTTATCAGCAAAATGTCAGGATTGGAATAAATAAGTTATTCCAAGGTTCCTTTCATATCTAAAGTGATGATCCTAAGATCCTTATTCATTCCTTCCTCCCTTCTTCCTTCAAAGAACCAAATTTTAAAAGTTGACATCTTTGAAAAATCCCATCAGAAAGAATGGAAAATGAGAAAGGGCCTGGGATTGGGGAGGGATGTGCAGGGAGCATTAGACTCCTCCCCTGGGTAGGGATGGGAGATGGGGAGGGATTGGTGGCAGGAGTGGCAAGGCCACCAGGGTACAGACATGAAAACTCAGGGGATTCTGATGAATAAGAAAGGAAAAGGAACAAACTATTTCTCTCCCTGGGAGGTGAGGGTAGGGGAACTGGGTTCTGTAGATTTTCCATTGCATCTTAAAATTGAAAGCCACAAAAGTGTTTGTTTTTTTCCGACTTCTATGTAATGGTGACCCCTGGCACCAGCCCCAAAGATCAAAAGACTCCTCTGTTGTCCTTGGGGGTTCTGGGCGGAGGAAAAAGAATGGAATCTGAAAGCAGAAAGTGGGTAGGTTGGGAAGACCACTGGCTACTATTTCAGATTGTTGTCTGTGTGGTCCCAGGGTTTCATAGGCCACAGGGGCTTTATGTAGCGTATGCACTAGACCAAAGCTTGTTGCCGGTGGCAACGTGCCTGCCGGCGGAGGCCAGGGCCTGTTACCGAGGTTAACACATCCACCATCTGTTTAGATGAGAAATAGTCACAGTGTCATCTAACTAAGCTGTCCACTAGGGAAAAAAAACATATTTCCCATGAGATTTCTGGTCATTACCACTGCTCCCCAGTCCTGTACTGTTAGGCTCCCCATCTCCCACCATTAGCTGCTTGTTTAACTGCTTCTTGAAGCTTACCCAGATGGTCAAGGAGATGCCTCTGAATCCTGAAGTAGTCACGCTCTAGGGCATCAGAGGAGAGGCCCTGCTCTCTAAATTTCTGGGCCTACTTGAAGGGGCCCCCGTGGTGCCCACAAACCACCAAACTATACTGCCTATGTGGTTCCCTGGTACTCCCATCCCTCAGGGTCTTGTTAGCATTTTCCTCAGTGTCAGTTTTAACCATGATGGGAGAGTTAGGGGAAAGCGAAACAAACAAACAAACAAATAAATAAATGAGCATCAAGAATGAAAGGCCACTTTTTTTTCCTCCTTTAATTTTTTAAGGGAAAAATTAATTTTCCCTTCGCTTAAGTACCTGTCACCTTAAATTAATGTCTCCAAGAGCGAAAATGACGAAGAAGCTGGGTCATTAGGCAAATTTTAATTAGAGGCTCAGATGTCCTTTACTAATAAGATGTTACATATATTTCATTCTGTTCTCACCTCCCAACTAAGAGAGTATCTTAGTAATGCAGCCAGAGGGCCCTGAGTGTGTGTGTGTGTGGGGGGAGGTAGGGGGCTAGGAGAGTGGGGGTCCCTAGGTTTGAGGATACTTGTGTGAATTCTTTAAGAAGGCCCTTGCTGGTAGGAGATGATGGGAGTGGAGTGGGGAGAGGAAGTACTCATTTTAGAGTCAGGAGATCTGGCTTTCAGCTGTAGTTCCCACATTTACAAGCTGTGAAATCCTGGGCAGGTCCCTCCCCCTCTTTAAGGCTCAGTTTCCTTGTCTGAACAATAAGAAAATTAGATCTCAAAGGTTTCCCATTGCCCTCAATCCTGTGATTCTGGGAAAGTGCATTAGGGTGAGGAACTGGTGAGGATGGATCTCAGAAATCACATTACGATTTAATCCTTGAGAAGGGGTCAAGCCCAGGGCAGGGCTGAGGCCAGTACGGCTTCCTCCATGCATGGCTTGGCATCACTTAGGATGAGGCTCTCCAGTTCATGTGTAGTAAGAGAGAAAGAGTCCTGGATCTGAAATCACAGGACTTGGGTTCAAATCTTCCCTCTGAGTTTTATTATCTGTATGTGTTTTATCTATGATGTTTATTATTATCTACTTGATCAAGATCACAACATTTAACCTCTCTTGGCCTCAGTTTCGTTAGTTATAAAATGAGGGGACTGGCTTTGCTGGCGTCTGTGGTTCCTCTCAGCCCTAGGTCTATGATCTTGTGATCCCACGTGTTTGGGTGTCCCCATACAGGTACTGAAGTATAGACATGCATGTTCTGCACGTGTGTGTCTGTGTGAATAGCCTTTAGGGGTCAGGTGAGTACTGTTTACAGGGGGACTTTTTGTCTCAATTTATTAACATGAGCCAGACAGATAGGATGCCATTAATTCAGCAACTCAAATCCAACAAACACTCCCAGGTGCCAACTGTGTGTACAAGGCAATGTGCTAGGAATGGGGAGAGCTACAAAGATGGAAAACCAACGTGTTCTGTGCATCTTAGTGAAAGTTCCATTTGTTTCAACACAACCATACCCCCACCTGAAAAACCCACCTGGAACATGACAGACAGAAAATCTGGTGTCATCTTGGGGGCTGTGGAGACTGTTATGAAGTCCAAACAAGACAAGGTGGCATCTTTGCCATCCTCTGCGCTTGGCCAGGCTCCCTCTGAAGAGCCTAGTTCAATGCTAGGCATCCCAGTTTAGAAAGTATGTTGTCGGGGCAGCTAGGTGGCACAGTGGATGAAGATCAGCCCTGGATTCAGAAGGACCTGAGTTCAAATCTGGCCTCAGACACTTGACACTTACTAGCTGTGTGACCTTGGGCAAGTCACTTAACCCTCATTGCCCCGCAAAAAAAACCCAAACAAAGTGTGTTGTCACAATGGAGCTTGTACAGGGAAGGTGGTGGCCAAGAAGCTGGGCTGGCAGCTGTTCATCTGAAGAAGAGGAAAGCTCTAGGGGAGATAGGATCCTGTGACTTTGAACTGGAAGGGAACTTAGGGACCACTAGGGAGGCTCCTAGATTTAGGTCTGGAAAAGCCCTCAGAGAAGGTCTAGTCCAATCCCCTCTTTTTATTGTTGTTGTTGTTGTTGTTGGTCCTTTGTTCTTGAAGAGAACCATGACATCTGGGTGATGTCATGACTTGCACTGAATTGGATTTAAGTGAGGGAGGGCTGTGCAAGGTCACTTTCCTCCAGAGCCATCTGGGTCCAGTAGCAAGATATGTTATCAGGATGACTGGAGATGGCTCTGGATGTTTAAGGCAAATGGGATTAAGTGACTTGTCCAGGGTCACACAGTCAGTAAGTGAAGGGAAGCCCAGAGAGGTTCGTCACACTGGGACTATCTAAGCCCCTCCCCCTCTTTTGAGGAAGGGGGGCAACTTTCTAAGGTCACACACAGGCAGTTAATGAGAGAGGAGAGATTCAAATGCAGATCCTCAGAAGATATTCTTCTTTCCATTGTATCACAGAGAGACCTGGGACACCTCTGTAAGTGAGGCATTATGGGTATGGATGAGTGGCTCATCTGGTGGGGAGTGAGGAGGGGAGAGTCCCCTAGCATTTGCTTATGAACTTTCTTTTGTGATAGACCAAGAATTGGAAGGGACCTCAAAGGACATCTAGTTCAATCTCCTCATTTTACAGGGGAGGAAACTGAGGCCCAGGGAGCCTAAGCAACTGGTCCAAGGTCACACAGGTAGGAAAGCATTAGAATCAGGATTTGAATCCAGGTCCTCCACCTCTAAAGCCAGTGTTCAAGGCACAGCCACTAAGGGAAAGTAAATGATACTCAGCTGGTTTGGCTTCCAACCCCCGTGCTGGGTGACTTTAGTTGGACCCCATCCCCTCCCTGAAGCTCATTTTCCTCTTTTTGTTGTTGTTGTTGTTATTTGTTTGTTTGTTTTTTTGCAGGGCAATGATGGTTAAGTGACTTTCCCAGGGTCACCCAGTTAGTGTCAAGTGGTTGAGGCTGGATTTGAACTCAGGTCCTCCTCAATCCAGGGCTGGTGCTTTATCCACTGTTCCACCTAGCTGTCCCTACATTTCCTTCTTTTGCAGAGTGGGAGTGACATCAACCCTGCCCACTTCTTGAGGCTTAGGGAAATCAAGACAGCTATGATGTTTTGGGGGCTAATCTTGGTCTTGCCATTATAGACGAATGAGGAGGGTAGCAGGGACACTAACCGTTCCACCTTATCCCTCACCTGGGAGCATGGGAGGGGGAGCTCTTATGCTCTGAGTTCATTGTTGGGGCACAAGGTACATGCAAAGGGTAGAGAAATCATCAGTTCCATTATTCACCACGGCAACGCTTCAGTCCGATGCTTTCAGGCCCAGCTGTGCCCTGCTTCCCCTTCGTTGGGAGAATCAAAATTGCACTCATTTTCCTGGAATAAAGCTGCTGGCTGGATGACCTTGCCTGCCCCCTCCCTGTCCTTGCTCTTCAACCCAGGTTGCCTTGCCCACGCTTCCTCTCTCAAGTCCTTGACTGCTCCCCAGGCCTGAGGGTGGAATAAGGCAGAGAAGAAGGGAATCATTTGAGTCAGAGTATGAAAAGTCCACAGCAGAGATGTAGTTCAGTGGTTAGAGTGCCAAGCCTGGAATCAGGAAGACCTGAGTTGAATTATGGTGTCAGATGCTTCTTGCTGTGTGGTCCTGAGTTCCTTTACCTCTGCCTGCCTCAATTTCCTTACCTGTGAAATGGAAATCATAACAGCAGATACCTCCCAGGGTTGTTATGAGGATGAAATGAAATCATATTTGAAAAGTGCTTAGCACAGGTCCTGACACACAGTGAGTGGGTGCTTACTAAATGCTTGTTCCCTCTCCTTCCCCTCATGGATTCCATCCTGAGTCAAATACAGTCTGACCTCTTCCCATTCCTGTGTTTTGATATCACTTGCTATCATGAAATGGATTTTTGGAGTCTAACCTCCACCCATCTTTTTAAAAAATTTCTTTTTTTTTCTTTTTTTTTGCATGGCAATGAGGGTTAAATGATTTGCCCAGGGTCACACGGCTAGTAAGTGTCAAATGTCTGAGGCCAGATTTGAACTCAGGTCCTCTTGAATCCAGGACTGCTGCTTTATCCACTGCACCACCTAGCTGCCCAAACTTCCACCCATCTTGTTGTAGCTTTAGCTTTTATATTCTCATTTGATAGTCATTTTCTCTCCCTTTGCCTGTGGAAATTCACTCCCAGTTTTTAGGAGCCCAGGAAAAAATTTTATCTAACAGCAGAAATTCAAATACCTTTGACTCTGATGCTGCTTTCTGTTGGCTCTGGGTTGATAGATTCCCATCTGCAGGGAGCAATGGAGGAGAAAAGAGACTGGGAAACTGAGGCTCCAAGTTACTCCTCTTTGAATACTCTATAGCCTAGCCAAATTAGCCTTCTTGCCATTCCTCATGGATTATACTCCACCTCCTATCTCCCCACTCTTGCATTGGCTGACTGGCAGCCTATAGTGCTCTCCCTCCTCATCTCTGTCTCTTCCAATACCTAGTCTCTTTCAAAACTCAGCTCAAATACCACCTCCTACATTAGGCATTTCCTAATCTAGCTGCTAGTGCTCTCCCCGACCTTGCATTACCTTGTATTTAAGTTTTTTATAATAGGTTCTTTCTTTATGCACATATATATTTTCTTCCTCTTTATGCATACATAATATATATGTTAAACTATGTGTGTGTGTGTATATATATATACATATATATATATATATTTCCATATATGTGTGTGTGTTAAGCCTTCTTGAGGGGATTTTTGTGTGTGGGGGAAAGGGTTAAGTAACTTGCTCAGGGTCACACAGCTAGTAAGTGTTAAGTGTCTGAGGCCGGATTTGAACTCAGGTCCTCCTGAATCCAGGGCCAGTGCTTTATCCACTGTGCCACCTAGTTGCCCCTTGAGCTGATTTTAAACTCCTTGGAAACAGGGATTCTTTCAGTTCTATCTTTGTGTCTTCAGGGACTAGCACAGTCCCTGGCACATAGTAGGTGATTTATTAAATGCTTGTTGATTAATTGATGGACTGACTCCCTTACCCTGTTTCATAGAACTCATCTTCACCTGCCTCATCTTTGGCCTCTGATTGCTTTCCCCACATCCCACCAGCTTCCTATTTCTGTTTAATGTGGTTTCTCTCCAATTTGACAAATATTTCTTGACCATCTACTGTTTACAAGACATAATTCTAGGCCCCAAGGAGGGGTATGAAGATGAAGACAATTTTTCTGGTTTCCTGGACTTTATGGTTAGGTAAGGCAGCCTACCATTTTGATCATCCCTCAAATGACTCATAAGAACAGAGTTGGAAAGGGCCTTAGAGATGACCCCATCCAACTCGTTCACTTTCTGAATGAGGATAAAGAGGCCAAAAGACTTGGAGTGATTCGCCCAAGGTAATACAGCTAGTAAGTGGCAGTACCAAGATTTGAACCCAGTTGTTCTTTCATAGCACTCTGGACTTTTCCTCAAGACTGTCACCTCTTTTCCTCTGCACCAATCCACATCCTTTGAGCCTAAGTACGGAGATCAGAGCATTATAGATTTAGAGCTTAGAAGAGGCCTCAGAAATCATCCAGTCTAACCTCTCTATTTTACAGATGAGAAAATTGAGGCCCAGTGACTTGCCCAAGATAGTAAGTGGCAAGATTAGGATTCGAACTCAGACCTTCTGACTCAAAATTCTGCTGTACTACATATCCTTTCATGGGCTCTCTAGAAGCCTTCCCTGTTTCAGCCCATGACTTCCTTCCCAATTCCATTAGTGTTTACAATGGAGATGTATCAAAAAACAAAGTAATGTAGCTTGTTTTAAAATAAATATTCCAGGACACATCCTGCCAAATGAGTGTTGTTCTTTACAGCTCTTGCACTGGGGATAAATCTATACATGAATCCTAGAGATTGCCTGGTGTTCAAACGTGCTTCAAATCCTTTGGGGAAATCCCCTCCACAGCTAGCAGCATAGGAAAGAATCTATCTCATTACCTTATTGTCATGCCTCCCTTTAGACTCCAGACACATCCCGGCACAGTGGAAAGAGGGACTTGGGTTCCACCCCCTGGCTCTGCCACCTACTAGTTATGTGATCTTGGATAAGTCGCTTTGAGTCTCAGTTTCCCCATCTGAGGAATGACGGAGTTGGACTAGGTGACCTCCAAGGACTCTGCTAGCTTCTTATCTTTAATTCTATAAGGGGATCAGGAGGATCAGGAGATCGACCTGGGGCTGTGATGTACACTTGTTGAATTTGTATCTATCGGGATCAGGGTGAGGTGACTGATCTGGACTTTTCCACCCAATTTAAAAACCTTGAAGGATTTGGGGTGATAGCAGCAGACAAATAAATCCCCTCCCACTTCCAACAAAAATCTGTGGCTTCTAGCATGGCCTCAGCTATTCCCAGAACCACAGACAAAACTCTAGAGTTGGAAGGGCCCTAAAAAGCTTCCTGGTCCAACCCATACTGGATTGAGAATCCATGTCTTAACAACCTCTAAAGGCTGTCATATCGGTCACAGTCTAGTGAGACAGAATCCCTCTAGCTTGGAGGAACCATGTTTTTGCCTTTCTCTGTATCCTCAGTGCTTGGCATATAGCAAACCCTTAAATATTTGTTGATTTTTGACTGACTGAATGCACCACTGCTCAAGGCAGCACATTCTACTTTTGGACAGCTTTTTAGTCATTAGAAAGTTTTTCTTTGCATAAAGCCTAAATTGGCCTCTTTCCAACTTGCAACCATTATTCCTAATTTTATCCTGTGGGGCCAAGAAGAACAAATTGAACATCTTTCCACATCATACTTCTCTGAATACAGGAATATAGTTATCATATTCTTCAGGCTTCTCTTCTTCAGGAATTAGATCCCCAAATTCTTTAGTGAAGCCTTTTCTGAGGCCTTTCACATTCAGGTATGGTTTTCTGCTTTTCTTTGCATTTCCAGAGTTCAACACAGAACTTGGTATATAGAAATCCTCTAATAAATGCCCTTTCTTGGATGCTCTCCAACTTATCAACACCCTCCCTAAAATTTAAACCTAAGAACTGGATGCAAAACTCCATATGTAGATTGATCAAAACAAAGTACAATGGTACCATCGCCTCCCTAAATCTTGGACACTATGCTTCTCAATATAACCCAAGATAACATTTGTTTCTCATTCTCCAGCCCCCAACCACTGGTCTTATTACACTATAGACTTACATTGAGTTTGTAATGATTCTTCTGGGTGATCTGAAAGTCAAGTTAACATTCAGACACTTATTAATCCCATTTGAAAGAAAGTAGCATAAGGAATAGAGGGTTGGACCTGGGATTAGGAAGACCTGAGTTCAAATCCTGACTGTTACTTATTATTTGTGTGATCCTGGACAAGTCACTTAACCTAAGCCTTGTTTTTTTTTATTTGAAAAGTGAGTGGAGGTGGATTCAATGGCCACTGAGGCCCCTTTTAGTTCTAATTCTACAAGGCTATTAAAATCATCCATGAGCAACCCAAACCTATTGCAGGACAGTCTTGGAATTCACTCCCAATTCTTACCCAGCAGAAGTCCTGTTGGCACCATGATAAGCTTAAAGGAACAGCCTAGCTAATGATCTCCAATGAAAATGGAAACATTAAACAATTTCTTTATGGTGCATTGGCTCCCCAACTCCTTCTCCTTCCCTGCCAATGATACCAATTAGCAGCCCAGCACCTAGCTTCTGAGATTATATACCACCATTGGATACACTGAATAATGGAAAGCCCCTGAAGCTAGAGGTGGTAGATGTGAGCCTGTGAAAATGCAATGAGATTGCAGACATGACTCTGTTCTCTTCAGATTTCTGTTCTCTTCACATGCTTGGAAATGTGGCTGGTCCTTGGAATAAGTCCCAGACTAGGTGTAACTTTCTAGTAGTTAGTGACTCCCCATGAGTTTCACTGAATGATGAGACCTGTGTGGACTATTGGGTGAGAAGCATAGAGAAGAAGCTCCCACTCTGAGGAGAGAGAAATGGTCTCTGCCCTCAAAGAGCTGCCTGTTTGGAAGGACACAGTCCTCATTCTCAGGGAGTTCTCTGTTTGAAGGATGAGACACAATCCTTGTCCTCTGAGAGCCTTCCATCTGAATGGAAAATAGATTCCTTGCCTTCTTGTTTAGGTCTTGTGGGTCAGTGGTGATTATGATCATATACACAGGACAGGGTAGAAATAGAAAGTACAGAGACAGAAAAGCAAATGCTGATTAACATACTGCAAGCTGAGCACATTAGTAAGGAAGTGAGCGGAGTCTCTGACTTGGTATGTATGTGTGTCATCTACTTCCCCAGGGCAGGGATTATCACTCCCTTCTTTCCATTGACCAATGCAAATTATAACTAAGAAAGACATGAACAAAATTCATCTGGTTCTCTCTCTTGTCATTTGTGCACAAGTGCTGAAACTGGAAATCAATCTCTATCTGCCACCTCTCTTACATGGAAAATCACTTAGCTAGACTGAACAGGATAAAATTTGGTATCTTCACAACTTCTCTTCTTTCCTGTCTCCCCAGCTAGATGGACTGGGTTCTGTCCATGGTGCTGAAGGGCTGTATTTTAACTGCTATAATTGGTCCCCTGCATTAAAAAAATGAAATTAGATTATGGAACAAGGAATGTAACAGATGGAAGGAACCTCAGAGATCATTGAATCCAATCCCCTTCATTTTACAGGGGAGGAAACTAAGGTCAAGGGAGATGAGGCAGAGGGTGCAATAGGAAAAACTGAATTTGGAGTCAGAGGGCCCAGATTCAAATCCTGGGTCTGCCACTTGTTTTCTGTGTGACATTGGGCAAGTTGCCTGACCTCTCTAGCCCTCAGTTTCCAAGTCTATAAAATCAGAGTTTGGCTAGATGATCTCTAAAGTCTCTTTCAGTTCAGAATCTATGAGATCAAATGGTGCTATAAAAAAATGTCCCTAGGTCTGGCAAATTGGGGCAATTTCCCTGTATCCTCACATATATTGTGGACCTATATGATTGCTGAGAATGTGGCATTTACTATCAAGTCAAATACAATGACCTTCATCATGCAATGATCTCTCTCTACCATCCTCAATACCCCAACCTCCTAACTCCTACGGAATCTCTTTCCCCTTTTCCCTACTTGCTGTCATGTGTTAAGCAAAATAGTTGATCTTTGGATAAGGAAGGGAGGAGGTATTCTTGTTAGCCATAAGAAAGCCACCTGTCCTTGTATTTTTTTGGTGATGTAATTGGGGTTAAGTGACTTGCCTAGGGTCACATAGCTAGTAAGTGTTAAGTATCTGAGGCTGGATTTGAACTCAGGTCCTCCTGACTCCAGGGCTGGTGCTTTATTCACTGCACCACCTAGCTGCCTCCCTTCTTGCATTCTTAGGCTATTAATAGGTAACAACAACATAAAGAAGTAGATTCTCATGCCTCTGGGATGGTCACAACATTTACATCTAGAAGGACCTTTGAGGTTATATAGCCCAACTTTTCATTTCACAGACAAAGAAACTAAGGTTCAGAGGAAGGAAATGAATTGTTTCAAGATTACACAGGAGTGCAATTCTAACTCAGGTCTCCTGACTCCAAATTCAGTGCTCATTCCACAGTTCTGTGTGAAGTGTTTCCTTTCTTTTTTTTTTTTTTTTTTTTTTTGTATTTGTGTGAGGCAATTGGGGTTAAGTGACTTGCCCAGGGTCACACAGCTAGTAAGTATCAAGTGTCTGAGGTCGGATTTGAACTCAGGTCCTCCTGAATCCAGGGCCGGTGCTCTATCCACTGCGCCACCTAGCTGCCCCGTGAAATGTTTCAACAAAGCTCCTCTGAATGTGTTCCTTTAACTAGACTTCCCAAGGATAAAGATCTTAGGCTTGCGAGAGAAACCCTTGAGAGTGAATTTGTCCTGGACTTCCCCCACTAAGGATAGACCTGGGAATGAACTCAGGGTTTGGGAATCCTAAAAGTGGAGTAATCACTACTCTTGATTTGTAAGGAATTTTATTATCTCCCATGAGGAAAGTTGGGAGCTTAACTCTGCAGGTGGCAATGGGTCCCATATTTACTCTCTAATCACCTTAGCCTCCTTATCCACTGGATCCTAGGGATCAGAAGAGTAGGAGAGTTGGCCTCAGAGTTCCTGAGTTTTCTCTTTGCTAAGTGGATTGTGTATATGTGTGTGTGTGTGTGAAGGATATGACTGTAGGCAATAAAAATATATGTTGAAAGAGAAGCATTGGAGAAATCTGAGGGCATCTCCAGACCGAGGCTATTTTGCTCTTTTATTCTCCCTAATTCAGGGAGAATTGGGTCATTGAGATAGAGAGATATGGAAAGTCCCATAGCACTTCTTGGATCCAATGCTTACTATCTGTGTGACCTTGGGCAAATCACTTAACCTTGTTGGACCTCAGTTTCCACATCTGGAAAACTAAGTGTTGGATGAAATGATTCCATGGACCTTTTTACAACTGTTAAATAACATAATTCCATGTATAACTTAAAAGAGTGAGGCAAAGAGAATGAACAAGCTAGAAACTATTCTTGTTGAGTCCTGTATTCAATACCCCTCCAACTCTGCCTCTCCCTAGCTGGCACCTGCAAAGATTGGACCCCTTGTCAGGGAAAGAGAGAGAGAGAAAGAGACAGAGAAAGAGAGACAGAGACAGAGACACAGAGAAAGACATAGACAAAGAGACAGAGACAGAGGCAAAGGGAGACAGAGAGAGAACCTGCTCATCACTAAGGTAGGGATGTGGTTTTTACTCCTCTCCCTTATGGCTCCTGATTTCCATGCGATCTCTTGGGGAATGTTTTCCTTTTGTCATGCTAAGTGGTTCTGGAAGATTGGAAACACTCTAACAATCCCCTATGCTCCACAAGGCTCATTTGGTGGCTCCCCAAAATAGTAAATTTGCAGCTGGGAAGCTGTCCTACAGGGACTCTGCCTACTCTCCAGATCCTGCCACTTTCATTGCCCTCTTCCCCCTCCATTCAAGCTATTTCTCACTCTTATGTTAGACCACAGAGTAAAGTTTCTCAAATGAACAGGCAACTTTCTTGTGGGCCTGTTCATATGACCAGTACAATCCCTGCTCCTGTGTCCCCAGTATCCCCTGGAGCTCCAAACAGCTGGTGGTGTCTTGGCAATATTACAGGATGAACTTGCTGCTTTCTAGGCACCAGCTTCCAACATGGCGGGCATCTGGGCCACTCCATCCTTCTCCTCCCTGCCGGGTAGGTGACCTTCCTCTTTGGCTGAGGAACAGGTGGGGTTGGTTTGGCTCAATGAGGCCCTTGCTGTGACAGGTGGCCGGGAGCAATTGGGCAAGAACCTCCTTCCCTCTCTCTCTTTCTCCCCTTTCTACTTTCCCCTCCCTTCTCCAACATCAAGGAGACTGGGGATGCAAGATAGAACAGAAGAGATTAAAACTAAGGTTTATTACTAAATTACACCCATAAAACCACAGGCTAAATCAACGTAACAGATAGAGCAATAAAAGCAGAAGCATATTCAATCACTGCAAAGGTGCATTTACACGTTAAGTGGGGACTTTTATGTACAGGTAACATAGAAAATAACTCCTGCTTTTCTCTTTTCAGTGGTAACTGGGTCTTTACTGAGTGATTGTAACAGCTTAATTGTGGAAGTTTGGCAAAGAGGCCTGGGGATGGACCAAGGATGAGATACACAAAACTGAATACCATTGCATTTTCCTGAAACAAGAACTTAGGCTAATGTGAACCTCTATGACACCAGGGCCACTGGGAGGGATGTTAGAGGTCATTTTTTCTATTTTTTTTTTTTGTGGTGAAGCAATTGGGGTTAAGTGACTTGCCCAGGGTCATACAGCTAATAAGTGTCAAGTGTCTGAGGCTGGATTTAAACTCAGGTTCTCCTGACTCCAGGGCCAGTACTCTATCCATTGCACCATCTCACTGTCCCCAGAGGTCATTTTCTCCATCCTCTTGCCTTTAGGCAGGATAGACTTTTTCATCCACATCAAATAGCATGTCTTCAAAACCCACTTTGGGGGGGGGGGTGGAGAATATAGGAAGTTCCACACTATTCTCTGACACCTGTTACTAGAGCTGCATAAGGTGGCCAGACTGGCAAGTGAGTCAGGATCTTTAGCAGGACCAAGGTGTTTGGCTTGGATTTATAGGTTGAAGGTCAAATTGTGAGTTAAGGCTATTTTCTTCCTGACACAAACTCTGACCTGTCATGCTTCTGAGGGCTCTGTAGAGCTGACCATTTTCAGTCCACAAAAGAACAGGCCATGGGGCAATGTTCAGGGGCTCATGAGGTTGAGTTTTAACTCAGGACCTCCTGACTTTAAGCCTGGTGCTCTATCTACTGTACCATCTAGCTGCCCCTTAGATTTGAATAGGAACTTGGAAATATAAACATAATTTATTTGAGCATTTGGAAGGACCTGTGGGATGATGCAATGCTAACATTCTAATTGGTGGAGAAGAAACAAGTGTCTGTTCATAACTGTAATGTCCTTAAAGTGTATTGAGGGAATTAAGTAAGAAAAACAGAAGATTTGGGAGTGGATTTGTCTTGTTTTGAGGGTTTAAAAAGGGGAAAGAGAAGAATGATAAAAGTAACACAGTAATGGAGAAAGGAGGAAGAAGGGGAAAGAACTTATTATTGGGGTACATAAGAAGAGTATATGAACATGAGGGTAGGGGAAGTAAGCATCAGGTAAACCTCACTGTAATCTGAAAAGGAAAAACAGGATCAAACACTCAAACAAATGTAGAAACACAGCAAATTTAACAGGGAAACAAATGAAAATTGGAAGGGAGGGGCTTGAAGTTAAGAGGGAGAGAATAATCTCAAGCAAAACAAACTCCCTGATCCTAAAGTAGGCATTAAAAGGGAAAGAAACTAAAATAAAAAGAGAAGTAAAGAAAAGAACTAGAATCTAAAGGGAATATCCATCAGTTGAGGAATGGCTCAATGAAAAGTGATACATGACTGTAAGGGAATATTATAGCATGCTAAAAAGTGACAAAGGAAATTATTTCAGAGAATCCTGGGTAATACAAACTGATACAGAGTGGAGCCAGGAAAAACATTTATATATCTCTAATATTGTAAAAGAAAAAGCAACTTTGAAACACTTAAGAATTCTGATAGATGGCAATGACTAATCGTGTCTCCAGAGGGCCTATGATAAAACATGGTACTTACCTCCTGACAGAGAGGTGATGAACTTAAGGCAAATTTTTGGGCATGGCCAATGTGAATTCATTTTTCTTGACTGCATTAAATCCTTGTTACAAGGACTTTTTTCCTTTTGTGTTTTCAATTGGGGAAGGGATTGGGGGGGAGAGAAGGAGGGTTATCAATCATCATTCCTCCACCTCCACCCAAAGAGGATCATTGAAAGGAAGAGTTCAGAAGGAAGCACAGACAAGCAGAACAGTTTTGAAAGTCATGAGAAATTTTTATACTTGTGTGTGAAATTCTTATATTTCTTAAGGAATGGAGATTAAAAATATGAAATGTAGACTTACATTTGCATATATACCCCCCTTTTGCATTTTGCTGTATATTTGGAAATACTCATTTTGGGGGTGTTTAAGTTCAGAAGAAAAATTTTAATTAAAAAAAAGCATCAGGGCAGATTCAAATCGTGGTAGTGCTTCAAATCTTTCAGGGTTTGGGGTCCTGGAATTTCTTGTGACGTGCTCTCTCTGTTCTAGATGCATTCCCTTCTTATTGCCTGGTCTTGTTTCCCTTTTTTGGATCTTTTGATACTGCATGTAACCTCAATTATTGGTACCTCCTTGCCTATTATATCAGAGGTGAGATTCTCTCCCCCTGTAAAATGCCTCTGGTCCTGCTCTATTTTGCTACTGTTCTAGTAGAGACCTCCTAAGTAGCCCTAATAGGTAGGTTGTCCTAGTTTGCATTTGGAACTACAGTGTGTCACTTGCTGCCCTCATTCTGGAGGTCACAGCTGCTGGCCCCAGTATTAGGGGCCAAAGTATGACTCAGGTGTAAAGGGTGAAGCTTGAGCTATCGCTCTCTTTTTTTAATCATAAAGGTATTTTATTATTTCCAGTTGCACGTAAAGATAGTTTTTAACATTTTTTTCATAGGATTTCTAGTTCTAAATTTTTCTCCCACCTTCCATTCTCTCATCCCTCCCCAAGATGGAAAGCAATCTAATATGGGTTATGTATGTACGATCACATTAAACGTATTTCTGCATTGGTCATCTTGTGAAAGAAGACCTATCACTTTCTCAATCAATGTGGGAGACACTTGGATTGAGGAGCAGCCTTGACTTTGAACTTCATGCTGGCCTCCTTTTTTGTACTCGAACATCTGAGTGTCCTTTTAAACCCCAAAACTTGGTTGAGCTAAAACAAACTAAATAAGGTCCTCTCTCTTTTAGCACCACCAGCCAGCTTGACTCTTCCATAGACCTCATGAGCAACCCTCCCAAATTTCCAATTTGCTGTGACACCAACATGTTGGTGTCATTATACCCTACATCCCTGGGATCATTTTGAATTTTCTTCAAGGGGAGGATGTGTGATCCTTTCTTTTGGGTGTTAATTCCCCAGAAAGTACCTGATCTGAGAATTGAAGAAGCTCCTTGATTATTAACAGATCCTAATCAATCCCATCCCCAATTAAAAACCAAAATATTTTGTGCATTCTATAGAGATTTTTCAATGGGACTTTACCTTCTCTTATTTCTTCCTGGGTTTTGTTATTGATATATAGAAATGTCATTGATTTTTTGGTGGATTTATTTTATCTTGCTACTTTACTGACTCAATTAACTATTTCGATTGGTTTCTTTCTGGATTCTCTTGGATTTTCTAGCAAATTATCATGTTGTAAGGAAACAGGTTCTTTTGTCTCTTTGCTCATTTTAAAGTCTTTCATTCCTTTCTTTTGTCTTATTGCTATCGCCAGCATATCTTGGCATTTGTCAGAGAACAGTAGGGAAAGGAGGTTTCTTATCTCCCCCTTATATGTAATGCTAGCTTTGGGTTTTAGATAATTACTTTTTATCTTATTAAAAATCTTTTGCTGTTTATACTTTTTTGGGGTTTTTATTTATTTATTTTTTTAGCAAAAATGAATGTTGTATGTTTTCAAAGGCTTTTTCTGCCTCTATAGATATAATGATAAGGTTTGGGAAGTTTTTGCTTTTAATATGATCAATTGCATTAATTATTTCTGTAAGGTTGACCAATCCTTGCATCTAGTTTAAATACAACTGGATCATAGTGAAAATTTTTGGCTATGTTGCTGTAGTCTTTTTTTGCCAGGATTAAAAAAAAATATGACCTATATTCATTAATGATATTGGTCTAGATGACCTGTTCTTTGCTTTATTCTTTTCTGGTTTACATATTAGGATTATATTTGTATAGTAAAAGGAGGTTAGTGGAATGTTTTCTTACCTAATTTTTGCAAATGATGTGTGTTGCATAGGGAAATATCTAGGATTTCATAAATCAGAACAATTTCCCTAGGCAGGTGATCTCTTGTGCAGTGATCACGGTATTCCACCTGCTTGTGCTGAGGTTCTTCTTAAAGCCACAAATAGTACAGCCTTTACTGATAGGATGTGGCTCCAACAACTGCCAACCCCCAAATCTCTCCCCTGAATCATTTTAGCCAACTAACATTTATTTATTTATTCATTAATTTATTTATTCATTCATTAATTTATTAATTTATTTGTTTTTGTGCAGGGCAATTGGGGTTAAGTGACTTGCTAGTAAGTGTTAAGTGTCTGAGGCCAGATTTGGACTCAGGTCCTCCTGAATCCTGGGCCAATGCTCTATCCACTTTGCCACCTAGCTGCCCCTCCAACTAACATTTATTAAACATCTACTATGCATTAGGCATGTGCTGGAGATATAAAGAAAAACAAGAACAGATGCTTCTTCCTAGACACTTCCAAGGACTGGGGGAAGGAAGGAAGGAAGGAAGGAAGGAAGGAAGGAAGGAAGGAAGGAAGGAAGGAAGGAAGGAAGGAAGGAAGGAAGGAAGGAAGGAAGGAAGGAAGGGGAAGGAAGGGAAGGGAAGGGAAGGGAAGGGAAGGGAAGGGAAGGGAAGGGAAGGGAAGGGAAGGGAAGGGAAGGGAAGGGAAGGGAAGGGAAGGGAAGGGAAGGGAAGGGAAGGGAAGGGAAGGGAAGGGAAGGGAAGGGAAGGGAAGGGAAGGGAAGGGAAGGGAAGGGAAGCAAGTGTTTATTAAGCATTTACTATGTGACAAGCACTGTACTAAGTTTTTGGGACACAAAAAGGCAAAACATATTCCCTGCTCTCAAGGAAATCAGAATATAATGGGAGAGACAATATGAAAACAATTATGGACAAACAAGATATAGACAGGATACAGTGGGGACAGTCTCAGAGGGAAGGCACTAAAGGAGTGCTTAAGGGAAAGGCTTGCAGAGGGTGAGACTTTAGCTGAGACTAGAAGAAAGCTAGGAAAAGGAGATGAAGAGGGAGGGAATTGCAGGTATGGGGGACAGCCAATGAAAATGTCCAGAGCTGGGTAATGGAATGTCTTTTGTAAGGACAGCAAGAAGGCCAGTGTCACTACACTATAGAGAATGTGGAGGGGAGTACAGTATAAAATGACTTGCTAATTTAGGAATGGATGAGGTTATGAAGAGCTTTAAAGACCAAACAGGATTTTCTATTTGATCTTGAAAGAACCACCTGGAGTTGATTGAATGGGGGCTATATGATCAGACATGTGCTTTAGGAAGATCAGTTTGACAGCTGAGTGGTGGAAAGATTGGAGTAGAGTAAGACTTGAGGCAAGAGAGACAACCCAAAGGATTTAAAAATATTCCAGGTATGAGGTAATGAAGATCTGTGCCAGGGTGATTGCAGTGTCAGTGGAGAGAAGTTATGAAGGAAGAAAGGACAGAACTTGATAACTGATTGGATATAGGGATGTGGGTGAAAGCAAATGAAGAGTATGAGGGTGGTGCCTGGATGGTGAGCCTGGGTAGTGGTGGTATTGTTGACAGTAATAGGGAAGTTAGGAAGAGGGGAGGGTTTAAGGGGCAAGATTCAGTTTTAGACACATTTTAGCTTAAGGCACCTATGAGATATCTAGTTTGAGATAAGTAAGCAGTTGGAAATGCAAGACTGGAGATCATAACAGAGGTTAAGGCTCTACAAATGGATCTGAGAGGGTGGCTAGGTGGCACAGTGGATAAAGCACCGGCCCTGAATTCAGGAGTACCTGAGTTCAAATCCGGCCTCAGACACTTGACACTTACTAGCTGTGTGACCCTGGGCAAATCACTTAACCTCCATTGCCCTGCAAAACAAAAAACAAAAAACAACAACAACAACAAAAAATGGATCTGAGTCATTTGCATAGCGATAGTCATTGAAACCAAAGGACCTAATGAAATCACCAAGTGAAGTAAGATAGTGAGAGAAGGGGATCCAGGACAGAGTTTGCATGGGGGTCTATAGTTAGCTAGCATGATGTGGATGAAGAAGGCAAAGGAGATAGAGAATGATCAGACAGGGAAGAAGAAGACCAATGTCATGAAAACCCAGAGAGAAGACAATATCAAGGAGAAGAGAGTTAATGACAGTGTTGAAATCTTCAGAGGGCTCAAGAGGCAAAAGAATTGAGAAGAGGCCATTCGATTTGGCAATTAAGATTCCATTAGTAACTTTGGCAAGGAGAAGGGCCATCTCCACATATGAAATAGTAGTGAATGAGAAGAGAGTAGAAGGCACAGGAGTAATGTGAAATGAAGAACAGGGGAGAAAAACGAGCTCCCTGTTAAGGACCCCAACTTTTTCCAGTGAAATATGAGGGAAGCCAGAAGGTTGGTGGTGGAGAAGAAACTATCAGCAGTTTGAAGCTGGATAGCAAGTTTGGGGAAAACCACTATATTGAGTGGGATAGTGAGTTAAGTGGGGAATTATAGAAAGATTGCCTTCCTGCAGCGAGGGCCCAGTGGAAATTATGTAACAAAAGTGTAGTGAGCCTGGTCAGGATAGATTGATGATTTTTTCTCTACCTTCATCAAGAATAACATGAGTAGGAATAAAGGTAGCTGATAGTGGGAGTCATTCAAGGCTGGGGGAAATCTTTGATAGGATAAGGAGTCAAGGGATTAGAGAGAATAAGATACTGTAGAATTGAACTGGTTCATCAAAAGGTCGAGATGAGAAGGGAAACAGGTACCCTGGTTAGGACTGTTGGTAGCAACTACTGTTTTTCTTTTCTCAGAGTTCAACTAACTACTCTGACTTCCCTGTATGTGCCTCTTTGATGAATGACTTTGTTTTCATCTCCCCACCCCATCCTTCCTCTTGCCTGAACTCTTCCTAGGAGTCATTTTGCCTGCTAGATACACTGCCACCTGTGAAGCTATGTCTCCATCTGGACTCTTCCATACTGACTCTCTTCATTTGACTAGGCAACACCTGACCTCCTGTAGCAGTGGGGGGTGGGGGTGGGATATTCTCCAAACCTGTTTATGGCAGAATCAGGCAGCCTCAACTTCCTTCTAGCTGTCAATCATGGCAATCACTCAGCCATATCTGTTTGGATCTATTAGTTATCCCACATCCCCCCTTCTCTGCACCAAACCAGACATCCATGCCTCTTCCCTGTTCTTACCACAAACAGTATACGGCTCCTTTGTACAACTTCCTGTCTAGGTTTTTCCTTGATGTTCATCTTAACCTAATTACACTGCTATAAATATTGGAAGGTGAGGGAGGGGCATAATGTGCTTTGCTCAGGTATGTTCTTAGGGCTGATTCTGGCCAGGTTAATGATATAGAAGTTATTTTCTTTTTTCTTTTTCTTTTCTTTTTTTTTTTGGTGACAAAATTGGGGTTAAGTGACTTGTCTAGGGTCACACAGCTAGTAAGTGTCAAGGGTCTGAGGCCAGATTTGAACTCAGGTCCTCCTGAACCCAGGGCTGGTGCTTTATTCACTGCGCCACCTAGCTGCCCTACAAGTTATTTCAATCCTTCATCTTCTAAAAAGGAATATACTTACCCAGCAATTGGATAAAGATAGCGGATGTAACCTGGCATAGTGGGAGAACACTGGACTGGAAGTCAGAAGACCTAAGTTCTAGGCAGTGGTATGCTGGTAAGTGCTTAACAACTGGCTCTCTGAAAACTATGACATACTTTTAAGTTTAATCTGCATTATTACTGCAATTGTCTCCATTCCTTCCTTTAGTTTAGTTGTTGTTAAGTCATGTCCAACTCTTTGTGACCCCCATGGACCATATTGTCCATGAGGTTTTCTTAGCAAAGGTACTGGAGTGGTTTGCCAATTCTTTCTCTAGTGGATCAGGGGAAACAGAGGTTAAATGACTTGCCAAGGGTCACATAGCTAGTGAGTATCTGAGGCTGGATTTGAACTCAGGTCTTCCTGACTCCAAGCCAGCACTTTATCTACTGAGTAATCTAGCTGTCTCTCAAGTCTAGATCCTAGCTTCTTAAATTGTGGCTTGTGACTCCATATGGTGTTGTGTAACTAAATGTGGTGGTCATGAAAACTTTGGCAACAGTAAAAGGTTATGTATACCTATTTTATATACCTTTATACCTGGGGTTGCATAAAAGTTTCTGGGGTGAAATGGGGTCATGAGTGGGAAAAGTTTAAGAAGCACTGATTTAGACAATGAACAAAACAATAAATCAATCCCAATTTGTATAATTTTTCTGATTTCTGAGGTGTAAATGTTCACAAGGAAGATTTAATAATTAGCTCTCCTGAGCCAATAGGAGCTGGCTCCTAACACACTCATGGTAGCTGTCCTGTGTCTTTAATTAGCTATGTGACCTTGGGAAAGTCATTTATCCTCTCTAGGCCTTATCTTCCTCCTCTGTAAAATGAGGGGGCTGGATTCACGGACTTTTAAGGTTCTATCCCGCTTTGATGATCTAAATCCAGTAAGAACCTGCTGTGACATACTTAGCACATTAACAAACATGATTAGTCCTGTCTCCATATGCCAGATGTCCCTTCTCCCCTACAATCTGAATCTTGTTTTTTTACTTAGGTAGTCACCCATTACCACCCCCTCTCTAACCTGCACCCCAGGGTCCAGCTCTGGTGCCTCCCACACTATAAACACCCAGCAAAAGCTTTTCATCCAGGAAGATTCTGAAAATGGTAATTAAGTCACCTTTAGACTTTTTCTCCTTCTGTCCCCATCATCCCACTTCCCTTGACCTTTTCTCCCATTCAAATATCACACTAGGGGACAGAAAATGGGTTCCATGGGTCTGGCTTAGCCCCCCAGAGAGGGAAAAGAAAAGGGCTCAAAAATAAAATAAAGATTATGCAAAAGAATTACCCTGCGTGCTTCTACCATCTCCCTCATCTCCCCGTGTAAATTACCCTATTATTCTGCTCCCTCAGGACTTTTGATTGTCCCTATTTCTTCTTTTGAGCTAAAGTCGTTCATGCAGTAAATTAGTTCTTTGCCTAGAAATAGTACTGATTGTAGCAGGAGTACCACAGCCACCAGCAACAATGCTGCAGCCCCGGACAGTTTCCAAAAAATAAGGAGAAAAGGAGAAAAAAAAACACAAGCCAACAATCTCTCCTTCCTCCATCACCCCTACCCTATTTACATGCACAGACATAGTACACCCATTTCTTGGGAAATGAATTCTTCGAAAGGTAGGAGCAAGGGGAGAGAGTCAACTGAGATGTCCCCAGGAAGAAGTCTGTGCTGGGGACCAGCAGAGAGCTGAAGTATCAATCACCCAGGCCACTGGGTCTTAATCTGCACTCACTTACTCTGCTCATTCCCCTCCTCACCCAAAATTCCTTTTTCCCATCATGCACCAGGCATAGGTTCTGCCATCACCCAACAGCTATTGGTATTCTGAAGCACTGGTCTCCTGTGATCATTGTGAGATATCTTCTAGCAAGCTTGCTCATGGATGTGTGTGGGTGTATTTGTGCAACCAGAAGGTTGCCCAAAGAGGAAGCACCCTTACATAGCTCATAATTCTCTGACATCACCACTAAACTAATATAACAAGCCTCACAGCTTGTCACAGCTTTCTACCAACCTTTCCAAAGGATTCATGGCCTTTTCCCATGTGCCTTAGCTTAAACAACACGGAATCATGTAAGCTGGGGTCCCTGAGCCCCTTGGCTTCTGGAAACTAATCAAACAGGAGGACCATTTTAAGGAAACTGGGTGTGCAGGGCTGGGACATAAACTAGAATTGAGGGGTTTTGAACCTTTCTTGTGTTATGGGCCCTTTTAGGGGTGAAGCCTTTGGACCCATTTTGAGAATAATGTTTTTAAATACATAAAATACACAGGAATACAGTTATACAAAGGAAGCCAGTTATATTAAAATGTAGTTATTGGGACAGCTAGGTGGTTCTGTGAATAAAGCATCAGTCCTGAATTCAGGAGGACCTGAGTTCAAATCCGGTCTCAGATATTTGACACTTACTAGCTGTGTGACCCTGGGCAAGTTATTTAACCCTTATTGCCCTGCAAAAAAAATGAAGTTATCAAAATATTTTTTAAAAATTAAGTTCATGGACCCCAGATTAGGATCCCTGGGAGAGGATCTCCAAGGGAATGTGGCTTAGTAGATGAACTCTCTTTAAAACATGGAAGATCTGGGTTCTAATTTTGAATTTACCACATATTGGCTATGTGATCCAGGGTAAGTCACTTAACTTCCTAATTCCCCAGGTAAACCTTTCAGAGTGTAAGATACAGGGGTCAGCTAGGTGGTGCAGTAGATAAAGTTCCAGCCCTGGATTTAGGAGGACCTGAGTTCAGGTATGGCCTCAGACACTTGACACTCTCTAGTTGTGTGACCCTGGGCAAGTCACTTAACCCTCATTGCCCTGCCCAAAAAAGAAAAAATGTTGGGGAGCATCAACTCTGGGGACATGACAACCCTTTAAAACAAAGATTGGGTGCGTGAATAAGTGGGGGAATAAAAACACCTTTCTGATTCCTTCCCATTCTTCCAAAGAAATTCCCCATATATTCTATCCATATAATCATGTGTGTGCATATATGTATATATGTATATATTTACATGTATATATATTTATATACACACAATCACTCACTCAGTCTCTCTCTCTCTCTCTCTCTTTCTCTCTTTCTCTCTCTCTCTCACACATACCAGTTTACTTCACACTCTTTGCTGACCTTCTTTGCAGAGGTTGGGGGACTATGAGCATGGAACACTACATATGACATCAGACTTTTTCAATGCATTGGTTACTTTTGCTAAACTGTTTTGTCTCTTCTTTTCATTCTTTGTTATAAGGAATAGATCTCTGGGAGGAGGAGCAGAGAGGGATACATTAGGATATGTAGGTGATAAAAACAAAAGATATAAATAAAAATAGAAAAACCCCAGCCTACTCTCTTCCAGTGTAAAACCAAGCTAGCCCCAGACAGTCTCCATGAAAGAAACTTAATTTCTATCCAACTAAACAAAATCACTTAAGAATTTCCTGTATGGGGGCAGCTAGGTGGCACAGTAGATAAAGCATGGGTCCTGGATTCAGGAGGACCTGAGTTCAAATCCGGCCTCAGACACTTGACATTTACTAGCTGTGTGACCTTGGGCAAGTCACTTAACCCCAATTGCCTCACCCCCCCCCAAAAAAAGAATTTCCTGTATGTAGAACCCTTTCTTAGACACTGGGTCAGATACAAATTTGAGTTAAGAATTGCCTCTTGCCCTGAAGGAGATTATAGTCTGGTACGGGGATATGACATACCCAAAGAGATACAATAAGCACAACAACATCAAGGATATTGTCATTGACAGACTTCTGGACTGTGATTGATGCAATGATCAATTGTGACTTCTAAGGATTGTAGATATAGAGCTGAGGGATCTTAGGGACCATCTAGCCTAATCCTTTCCTTGTATAAATGACACGAAGGTTCCAACAAGTTAAATGACTTATCCAAAGTCACAGAAGTAGTAGGTGTCAGAGACAGGATCTGAACCTAGATCCTCTGACTCCATAACCAGGGCTTTTCCCATTGTCCAAATGTATAATGCCATGTTAGCCTGATCAGGAAATATACCTCCTACCTCTCAGTGGACCACAGATGTGGAAGGAGCCATACTTGGTCAGATTTGACTGACAAGTCTATTTGTTTTATGTAACAGCACTACTTTGGTACAAGGGAGGGTCTTATTGGAGTGGGTGAAGGGTGAGGGTAGGGGCATACTGTTCAATATTTAACAACTTGGTCTTTGGGGGGAGGGGGCAGTATCCCTGACAAATTTTATTATTATTATTATTATTATTATTATTATTATTATTATTATTATTATTTTGGTGAGGCAGTTGGGGTTAAGTGACTTGCCCAGGGTCACACAGCTAGTAAGTGTCAAGTGTCTGAGGCTGGATTTGAACTCAGGTCTTCCTGATTCCAGAGCTGGTACTCTATCCACTGTGCTACCTAGCTGCCCCCCCTGACAAATTTTAAAACATAATTTGCATGAACACTTTTAAAAGTCTAGACAATGAACAAAGCAATAAACCAAACCTTGATTTGTCATTTCATCTTGCAGACTCAGTTTCCTCATCTGCAAAATGAAGTTAATAATAGTACCCACTTTCCAAGGTTGTTGTAAGGACCGAATGAGATGCTCTTTGTAAAATGGTCTGAAAACATTAAAACGCTACATACATTTGGTTTTGTTTTTCACTATTATTCTCCTACCTAGCTTCCTCTAATCGTAGACTTAGAAGGCAGCTAGATGGCACAGTGTATAGCATGCTGCAACTGGAGACAAGAAGTTGTTTTTCAGTCATATTTGGCTCTTTGTGACCCCATTTGGGGCTTTTTTTGGTCAGAGATACTGGAGTGTTTTGCCATTTCCTTCTCCGGCTCTTTTGACAGATGAAGAAACTGAGGCAAACAAGGTTAAGTGACTTTCCCAGTGTCACACAGCTATTCAGTATCAGAGGTCATATTTGAACTCAAGAGGAGGAGTCTTCCTGACTCCAGTCACTGCACTCTATCTACCACCTTGCTGCCCACTGACAAGACAAGAAGACCTGAGTTCAAATCTTCTTTCAAATGCTAGCTGTGTGACCCTGGAGAAGTCATTTAACCTCTGTCTGTCTCTGTTTCCTCATCTGTAATATGGTAACTATAATAGCACCTTACCTCTCAGGGCTGTTGTGAGCATATAATGAGATAATATTTGTAAAGTGCTTTGAAAATCTTAAAGCTTTATATAAATGCTAGCTGTTATTTTAAATGATAGACTGAGAGCTAAAAGGGACTTCTGAGGCCATATCATCTAACCCTGTCATTTTATAGATGAGGAATTTGACTTGCCCAAGGTAACAAAGCCAGTTAAAGGTGAGAATCTACATTGTAGAGGGTTCTTAATGCCAATTAAGGCACCTGAACTTTCTCTGATATAGAATCACTGAGGAGGAATGACAAAACCGGATCTATGTACAAAGAAGATAATTCTGGTAGCAATTTGGAAGATGATCAGTGTGTGTGTGTGTGTGTGTGTGTGTGTGTGTGCATAAAGGTCTTTTAGGAGGCTGTTGTGCTAATACAGGGGAATAGTAATTAGGGCTTATGTTAGATCAGGGGTGTGTGGATGGAGAGGAGGGGACAGATAGGAGAGATATTTATGAGGGAGAAATCAACAAGATTTGGCAGCAGATTAGATAGGAGAGCTGAAAGAGAGAGAAGAGTCTGATGGTGCCAACATTTTATACATGGGAAATTGGGTGAATGGTGTTAGAAACAGATATAGTCAAGTGAAATAGAAGAGAGGTTTGAAGAGGAGAGAAAATAAGCTAATTGGAGATCACCGGGAGGTGAACAAATCAACTTTGGAGACCAATGTAGAAATGCCCTACCTTACCACCTTCCTTCCCTCCCAAGAGCCCATGGGGCTCCACAGTTGAAGGCATGCGAAGGTGGAAACCCTTCTATCCAATAAGATCCTGAGAAATGTGACCTCCTGCCAACACCTTGAGGTGGGTTGCCAGGTTACAGTTGCTGAGAGAACCTAAGTTAGAATTCCTTCACTTTTGGGGCGTGTGAGCCTCAATCACTGTGATAAATTAATGTAGCTTAATGTGAAATCCATGTAAACCGGTGTCATCTCCCAGCGTGATTGAAGGTGGCCGGTTTCTTGGTATTGTCAATCACTGCTTTCAGACTCTGGATGTTTCCTCCTCCCCTAGGCAGAGATTCTATGTAGATACTTCATGACACACAGAATTATAGGATTGTAGATCTAAGCCTGAAAGGGACTGCACAGGTCATTCTAGTTCAGCCACCTCATTTAACACGAGGAAACTGAGTTTCAGTGAAGTTAAGTGAGCTGTCCAGGATCACACAAGTATTATTAAGTGGTAAACCTCAGAATTTGAACGAAGGTTCTCTAACTCCAAAGCCATCTCCCTTTCCCATGTCCAGAGGACTAGAATATTGGTCTTGCTCTCAGGATAACTCCAAGTCCCATTGACATAGTTTTTGCTCCAAAGGGATTATATAGAAAATACTCTTTACCTCAAAGTTGCAGGGGTGGGGTGGGATAGTTAGCTTGACTGGAGAGGGAGGCTGAGTTTGGCAGGCTGATTAGGTCCATGACTGGTCCATGGTAACTTCACCTGGCTCCTGGTTGATCTTTGGATACTTTCCACCTGTCTCTTTGAAGCTTCCACTATCTATTGATATGATTAGTTCTTTTTAAAAAATTAATAAAATATTTTAATTTTCCCCGTTACATGCAAAGATAGTTCTCAACCTTTATTCACACAGGCTTTCCAATTCCAGACCCTTCTCCCTCCCTCCCCTCCCTCCCCCTCCCGTAGACAGCAGGCAATCTGATATAGGCCATATATATATACATATACACATAATAACATCAATCCCACCTCTGCATTAGTCATGTTACAAGAGAAGAATCAGAGCAATGATGAAAATCCTCAAAATAGAAAAAACATCAGCACCAAAACCAAAAGAAATAGTGTGGTTCACTCAGCATCTATACTCCATAGTTCTTTTTTTTTCCTTGGATTTGGAGATCCTCTTCCAGATATGATTAGTTCTTAATTAATATTATATTAATTAGTTGATTATAATTAATTGATATTATTAAGAGCAGCTGTTCTAGACCTTTCTCCTTCTTCTCCAGTCCTCTGCCCCACCTCTCTCTCTCTCTCTCTCTCTCTCTCTCTCTCTCTCTCTCTCTCTCTCTCTCTCTCTCTGCAGGTGACCTCGTTTGCTACTTTGTGGAGAAGAGTGAGTATCTCCATCCCTAGAGGTGACCTCAAGCAGAGCTCTGCTGAATCATAACTTATTGAGGATTTGTAGAGGGGATTTCTGTTCATTTTGGGATTACACAAGATGACCTCTGAGGCTGCAAAATCTCTCTATGTCCTCATCCATCCTTTCCTTCTTCACTGCAGTGTCAGACACTGTGCTATAAGAATAATAGCTAGCATTTATATAACACTTTAACATTGCCAAGGCATTGTACATATTGGATGTCCCACAAGTCTTGGCACAGTTTTAAGCTATGAAAGCCTAAAACAATGAAAAGAATAGCAATTAAAGCAAAAACTACACTAAGACTATGGGACACCTTTTATATTATCTCATGTGATCCTCACAACAAGCTAGGGCTCTATTTGCTATTATTAACCCCCATTTTAGAGATGAGAAAACTGAGGTGCAGAAAGGTTATATGACTTGCCTAGGGTTAGACAACTCATAAGTCTGAATCAGGATTCCAACTCAGGTCTTTCTAGCTACAAGTCTAACATTCTTTTCACTACACTAGGGATACAGATACACAGAATAACCTCTTCACTCTTAAAGTCCATGCAACCTGTCTTCTGCCCCCATTATTGTTTCCAGTTAAGAGACTTGGACTTTAGGCCAAAGGGGATGGACCTGGGACATAAACAGGAAAGGAGTTATCTTTAACATTTAGAAAATGTGATTAACAAACAGAGGGACCTAGATATCCTAAAGCAAAGAGGGAAAATTGACCACATAGGTACCTCCTAAAACGTGGTGGGATGAGACACATCTCTGGAGGGATAAACCATTTTTGTTTTTGTTATTCGGATTGGACCTGTAATTTCACTGGGAACTCCCTTCTCCAAATGGAGAATCTAGGAACCAGAAAGCAAGTAAGCTTGGCAGAGAATATTTAGATGAGGAACAATGCAAGCAGCAGAAGAAGCACTCATCCTTGGAGTGTACTACAGATCACCTGGATATAAAGAGGAAATGAATGGGGATCTTGAGAAACCCATCACAAACCTGGCCCGAAGGCATGATAGAATAGTGATGATTTACTTCAATTATCCAGACATCTGCTAGAGTACACTCTCTCTGCCAAGAACTAATCATTTTTTTTACTTGCCCAAATAATCATCCCATTTTCCAAAATGTGTAAGAACCGACAAAAAGAAGTTCTAGTTAGTAGGCAGCTATATCATGTAGTAGATCTGGAGATGGGGAGATCTGAGTTCAAATACTGCCTCATAAACTTCCTAGCTGTGTGACCCTGGACAAATCACTTAACTTTCACTTTTGCCTCAGTTTCCTCAACTGTAAAATGAAAACAGAAATAGTACCTTTCTCCCAGGGTTGTTGTGAGGATCAAATGAGACAGTATTTGTGAAGTGCTTAGCAGAGTGTCTGGCACTTAATACATGTATATTCTCTTTCCTTCCTTCCTAGTTTGGATCTCGTTGTTACCAAAAAGGAAGATTTGACTTCTGGAGTGGAAATGAAAGCAAGCTTGGGAAGAAGTGATTGCTAACACATTAGAGTTTGTGATAGAGAAGAGACAGACAAGCATAGCCTGGCATTCACTAGATCTCGGGAGGAGAATTTTCAAAGGGCTCAGAGAAAGGGAAAGACAGTCCAGGAGGTTTTGGAAACTCTCGAGTTGTGAATTCTGGAGATAAGTCTGATAAATAAAGAAAAGGGTCCAATGAGAAGAATGTGGATGCACAGGGACCTCACAAACCAACCTGTGTTTTAGGAAAAACACATACAGACAGATATAAGGAATGACAGATCACCTAGGATGAATGCAAAATTGTGGCATGATTCTGGAAGAACAGTGTTAGAAGTGCTATTGTTCAAGTTCATCTAGACCTAATAATGAAAGTCAAGGTCAAAATAACATTTTAACAAAGCTTATATTGGAGAAAAGAAGACAATTACACAAGTGATAGATTTGTTTCTCAGGGGTGGATAAGGTAATAATGATTGATGGCAGAAAGGCAAACATGCTCATTTCTTGTTTTGCATGTTTTCTGCCAAGAGGTATGCTCTATGAACTAGAAAGGAAAGAACCAGTATGGTTAATAGGAAATTGATGGCCAAGATAAAGGTAAATAAGGAAATAATAAGAGAACATCAACCTATCCTTTATGAGTTCAAGTTACTTGGTGCATGTGAATTGAATCCTTGGGTACCAAAAAAATATAGATGTGACTGTTGAGACATTATCAGTGATTACTGAAAAGTGATAAAGAATAGAAGAAAGACCACAGGATTAGAGAAAAAGAGGGGAAGGGAAAGGAGAGAGAGAAAGAGAGAAAGAAGGATAAGGAGAGAGGGGGAAAGGGGGAGAGAAGGAGAGACAGAGAGAGGGAGAGAGACAGAGTCAGAGAAAGGGACAGGTTGACAGAGACAGACAACCAGGTAGAGAAACAGGGAAAGAAATAGAGAAGAAGGAAGCGGTGGGCAGGGGAGAGGAAATATGTTTAGATTATGCTTGGAAGTAGACATGAAAGTAGGCTAAGGAAGCCTGAAGAAAGGACAATGACTCCAAGACCAGGGACCAAAGGAAAGGACTACTATCTGTCCACTTGTTGTTATTCCTTATTAGTAGCTATCTGGCAGAAGAATAATAACATATAGCACCTGGAAGAGACAATTTGATGACTTCAAATATATATATATTCTACAGTATGGCATGTTATAAAGACCAATAGACTTGGAGTTAGAAAACCTAGTTTCATAGCTTAACTAGAGAATTCAATAGTCATGTGATCATTGCTAAATTATGTCATCACTCTGGATAATCTCAGTTTTTTCATCTGTGAAATGGGGATAAAACTACTTGTATACTTCAAAGTGTTCTTATGAGAAGAAAACTTTGTAAAACTTAAAGTTCTGTATAAGTGGGAATTTGAATAAAGGAACTTGAGACTGTACAGATGGTCACCCTAGTGGCCCATAGTTTATTTTCTGAGTCCCTGCCCGCCCCCCCCTGCCCATTTTAGTCAAATTTATTTGTACCTTTGGGAAAGGCTTGTGTTACAGTGGCTACAACTCAGGAGGTGCCAGGGAATTGTCATAAGGGTGAGAATTCAGTCAAATTCAGGTCAACCTTTGTTATGCGCCTATAAAGTCTAGGGCTATGCAGAGGAGGCAAGAGAAGCAGATGACTTAATGAATAGGGCCACAGCCTCAGTTGTTGGGAATCACAGGATCACAGAGTGAGAGATGGCCAATCTGTGCTGTCTGTATCTTGTTTGCACACAGTTGTTTGAATGCTGTCTCCCCCATTAAACTGTGAGTTCCTTGAAGGCAAGGACTTTTTAGGGGGTCTTTCTTTATGTCTCCAGACTTTAGTACATTGGCCTTGTATATAGTAGTCACTTAATAAATGCTCATTGACTTGACTCATTAAAGCTGGAAAATTGAGTTGAAAAGAGATAGAGAGATAGATAATAGATGGAAGGAGAAGGTAAAAAGGAAAGAAAGAAAGAAAGAAAGAAAGAAAGAAAGAAAGAAAGAAAGAAAGAAAGAAAGAAAGAAAGAAAGAAAGAAAGAAAGAAAGAAAGAAAGAAAGAAAGAAAGAAAGGAGGGAGGGAGGGAGGAAAGGAAGAAAGAAGAAAGGCAGAAAGAAAAGGAAAAAGAAAGAAAGCCTTTATTAAGTGCTTACTCTATGCCAGGCACTATGCACTTTAGAGATGATTTTGTCCAATGCTTACATTTTATGGATGAATAAACAGGTACAGAGAGATTCAGTCCCATATTCAAAGTAACTAGATGTGGTCCCAGATCCTCTGGTTGCAAAACCAGTGTGCCTCCCATTATACCTTCCTGCATAGACTCAGTGAACCATAGAATATTACAGGTGAAAGGAACTTAACCCATCATATTTTTACAGAGGAGCAAACTGAGCTCCACATAGGGAAAGTGACTATGCCAAGGTCATCCTGATAGTGAAGGCATCATCAGAATCCTTTGGGGGTAGATGTGAGTGAGAGTAAAGGGAGCTGAGATTGATTTTCCCAGACAGAACCCCAGTCGGAAGCAGGATAAACACCCCCTGTTTTCCCCTTTTTTTGGTTTCCAGTCCATTTGGCTGGGCGATAGTCTGGAGCCACCTCCTGTTTAACATAAATATAAATTATGGGTCCAACCGTTGCTGTGGTGTAAATCACCAACAGACCCCCAGGACAGACACCTCTGTGGTCTCCGTGGCAACAGAGCCATTTGTTTTCTGTGAGGCTTGGCCACAAGAAGTTCATTATGTCCCAATCCTGCTAATTTATAGGCTGCTGAGGCGGGGTGGGGAGAGGAGGGATCAGGGCTTCTAGTACTCCTTCCAGACCCACTGGCATTTGTAAAATGAATTTTACTAGAGCCTTCTATAGACTAATAAGAATCGCAGAGTTGGAAAGAACTATAAAGTCTTGTCCCCAGACAATGCTGGAAAACCTACAAAACATTACATTTAAAAGAATCACAGAATTCAAAAGGTGGAAGTGACCCCAGAGACCATCTATTCTAACCTGTACCCAAATGAGAGTCCCTTCTACAAGTGATGACAAGAGAGGTTACATAAGCTATCCAAGATCACATAGATGTTAAATACCAGAGCCAGAATTTGAACCTTGCTTCTCTTAACTCTGAGTCTGGTATTCTTTATTTTACCCATATAACTTTTTATAGTGCAATTATCTTCCTCATTATACTTTTATAACTGGTGTATTGATAGAGAACAGGTAAATCAAGTTCAATCTTGACAGACCATCAATAACCATATCATGGCTCATATTTCCACCCAAATAAATATGGAAACATCTGAATTTGTTTAACTTCAGAGGGCATTTGAGTCAGCCCATCTGCTAAGAACCATGGAAACTGATAAACACTGTGAACCTAAACATATTTGTTACAAAACCTATAAGAACGTAAATATGATAGAGAACCAAGTTTAGTAGTAAGGGGAAACAAACAAAACAAAACAAAACCACACAACATCAATAAGGAAATTCCTGGAGTATGGCTAGAATTGGAACTTCCTAAGTGAAAACCATGTGAAAATTTCTACTCAGAGTCATCCCTAACTTCTGGTTTCCCTTTGGAATTCTATCTTGCTTACTCTGCTTGGTCCTGGAACTCAGTGTAGTCCAAGAATTCCTTCATCATTCTAGTGATGCCAATTTATGTTTAAGTCTGGCCCTGTATTAGGGTACACTATGGAGAACTACTGCCAGTATCTACCATTCTGGAAGAAAAAAAACACCTAACTTCCCTCATTTCTCATGATTCTTTTCTCTTCTAATGGTACCTTCTTCATTTCTCTAAAGGGCAACGACCTCTTCTCAGTTTCCTGAGTTTAAAACCTTAAAGGGAGTGGAAAAAGAAGAATTTGAACTCAGAACTTCTGATTCAAAATCATCATGATTTCATCTTCCCACCAAATTGTGGTCATATGCCAAGGCTCTGTGCTTGGCCCTCTTAAGGGCTAAAATTCTAGCTAAACTATCTAAAATATCTAATGAGTGATCGCCAATAAATTATAAGCTTTAGCAAGAGTTAGGCTTTTAAGCATTTATTAAGGAGAATAAGAATTTGGTAAAGAGAGAAAGAAAAACCTACATTCATCTGTCTATTAAAGGGAGAGTGCATTTCTAGATCTGCTCTCCGCTAGAGTCCACAGGAAAGAGAGAGTCAGAGTGCCAGGCTTCCCCTTCTTCCTCCCACAAGCAAACGTCATTTCCTGATGCCAAAGAAAAGATGCATGGTCTGGCCCTCAGAGACCTTCACCTCATGGCAGAGCTTTTCTACAGTGTCTCCAGCAGGTGGCGTCATTCCGATCGTTACACCCCTCTTCTCTCCTTTTTCTAGAGTCTCACGTGCTGATTTCACATGGTGATCTCCCTTCCTGCCATGGATTCAATACTTCTTTATGTGATGATCCCAAGATCTGGGTCTCTAGGCCCAATCTTTCCTGTGAATTCCTATCCCAAATTTCAAACAACTACATTTCTCTTGAGGGCACTAATTTCCTCCCATATTAAAAAACAAATCACCAATATGTGGTTGGTATATGAATGTAATGGAATACTACTGTGCTTTAAGAAACGATGAGCAGGCAGATTTCAGAAAAACCTGTAAAGACTTAATTGGACTGATGCTGAGTGAAGTGAGCAGAACCAAGAGAACACTGTACACAGTACATTGTGTGATGATCAACTGTGATAGACCTGGCTCTTCTCAGTAGTGCAATTATCCAAGACAATTCCAAAGAACTCGTGATGGGAAATGTTCTCCACATCCAAAAAAAAGAACTGTGGATTCTGAGTGTAGATTGAACCATACCGTTTCTACTTTTTGGTTGTTTTCTTCCCTTTCCCCTTGTGTTCTGATTCTTCTTTCACAACATTACTAAGGCAGGGATATGTTTAATGTGATTGTACATATATAACCTATATCAGATTGCTTTCTGTCTTGGGGAGGGGGAGGGAAGGGAGGGAGGGAGGGAGAAAAAATTTGGAACTCAAAATCTTATGAAAACAAATGTTGAAAACTCTTTACATATAACTGGAAAATAATAAAATGCTTTTATAATGAAAAAAGAAACAAATTCCCAAACCTATAAAGTTATCTTTGACTTTCATCCCCCTCTCCCTCATCCCTCACATTTATTCAGTTTCTAAGTCCTGTTTATCCTATCCTGTAACCATGTGTCTGTCCACTCCTCTCCAGTCTCATAACCACCACCATAGTTCAAATCTTTATCACCTCTTGTCTAAATATTAAGAGGCAGCAGCCTCTTAAGTGGTCTCACTGCTTCCATTCTCTCCCCATTCCAATCCATTCTTCACAGTTTCCAAATTAAGCTTCATCATATACCTCTCTGATTATTTTACTCCCTTACTTGAAAGCCTTAACTGGCTTTCAAGCAGGAACGCTGCTTATAGGACAAACTAATTAATCAACAAATACTTACTAAGCACCTTCTATGTGCCAAGCACTCTGCTAGGTGCTAGGCATATAGATACAAAGAATGACACAATCTCTACTTTCAATAAGCTTACATTCTAATGGGTAAGATACCAAGTACATATACAATACATACAAATTTTATATATAATATACACACATACTTGTATATAGTGCATATATATATATCCAATACAAATAATAGCATAATACAGCAAAAATGCAAAGTTAATAAATGCAAATCTATACAAAGTAGTTACGGGCAAAGTAGTTTGAGAGGGAGGGCACTAGCAGTTGGGGTCATTAAGAAAGGCTTTTTAAGGGCAGTTAGATGGCACAGTGAATAAAGCACTGGCCCTGGACTCTGGAGAACCTAAGTTCAAATCCGGCCTCAGAAACTTGACACTTATTAGCTGTGTGACACTGGGCAAGTCACTTAACCCCCATTGCCCCACAAAAAAAGAAAAGGAAAGGAAAACAAAGGCTTTTAAGATAAAAAATGTTAGCTGAACTTATCTTAGAGGAAGAGAGGGAGGAAGGATTCCATTCCCCTTCCTATAGTTTCCTCATCCTTGACTTCCTCTCTGACTATCTCCACCACACTCAAATCCTGGACTCTATCCCTGGATTTCTACTACCTTCCCCTCATCCTAAATCCCTTCCCATGGGTGAACATTTTGCCTTATCTACCTAGGAACCATGTTACCTTGCCATTTCCTGCAATCTCCCTGACATGCTGCTCCTCTTTACTCCCTCTCCCCCTCTTGCTAGCTTCTTCTTGTGTATGTGTATGTATGTGTGATGTGTGTGTGTGTGTGTGTGTGTGTGTGTGTGTGTTGTCTTCTTCCATTAGAATAGACACGCTTTGAGGCCAGGTTCTATCTTACTTTGCTGTATCTGTATCTCCAAACCCTAACAATGCCTGGCACTTAGTAAGTGCTTAATAAATACTTTATCCAATCCATCCACCCATCTGCCCACATAACCAGTCACTCTTCTCTCTCTCTCTCTCTCTCTCTCTCTCTTTCTCTCTCTCTCTCTCTCTCTCTCTCTCTCTCTCTCTCTCTCTCTCTCTTTCTCTCTCTCTCTCTCTCTCTCTCTCTCTCTCTCTCTCTCCATTTTTTTTTGGTGGGGCAATGAGGGTTAAGTGACTTACTCAGGGACACACAGCTAGTAAGTGACAAGTGTCTGAGGCCGGATTTGAACTCAGGTTCTCCTGAATCCAGGGCCAGTACTTTATCCACTATGCCACCTAGCTGCCTGACTCTATCCATTGTTACCCATCCATTCATCATCCATCCATCCTTCCATCATCCATCCATCCATCCATCCATCCAAATTATCTATCTATCTATTGTGATGTTTAAAATCTAAATTGTGTTTGCCTTAAATTAGAAGCTTCAGCACCAGTCTTTGGGCATTAAACATTTATTAAAGCATACAGGTATTCACAAGGAGTTCAGAAAGTTAAGCAAAGACCTATCTCGCATAGAGTTCCAGCCTGGTTGGGTTCTTCCTTAAGTCCTCCTCCAGGAGCCTGCTTTAATCAGGAACTCTCTCTAGCAAACTGATTGTGGAAGCTTTTTATAGGTCTGGAACAGAGGTGGTCCTTACACACTGCTTCAAGCTGATTGGTTGGTGTCATCCAAATCCATTGGTTCTGAAGGTGTTCTCAAGGTGTGATTACAATCCAGTTAACTTGAAGTAGGCTAATCAGCAGTTAATCACTCTCACTTGATTCAATCAGTCTACATTAATCTCCAGGTGGGTCTTTGGGTATCTTCTAAATCTCATTATTTCATCACACTATCTATCTATCTATCCATCTATCTATCTATTTCACTACCTGGCACACAACACAGTCTTTCTTTCCACTCCAACCTCTTCTATGAAACTTGAAGACTTCATAATATGACTTGGTGTTTCTATGAATGCTAGTTCATGAACCTCTTCAACTCTCATGACTTGACAATCTACCTTGGGTACCCATTGGAATGGACATACTTTAAATATCAACTTTACATATAGCTGTTCTACCTTCTTGATTCTGAACTCTGGAATTGTCATCTTTTTTTTAAAAAAACCCTATTTTATTTATTTCCTTAAATTTTACCTAATTACATGTAAAAGGATTTTTAACAATAATTTTTTTAAAATATGAATTCCAAATTCTTTTTTTTCCTCCTTCAGAAGACAAGCACTTTGGCTTCCATCATACATGTGAGGTCATTCCAAACATATTGAAATTCTCCTCTTGAACCATAAGTTCCCAACTTTCCATCTCTTCCTCTGCCTTCCTCTTCCTAAGCCTGTTCTTCATCTTCACTATAGCCTCTGGTCTCTCCATAATTCCCTGTTCTCTAAATCTATCATCCCTATTCTTTCTATCTTTCACAGTCAATCCTTCAGGAGATGCATTTGGATATATACTTTTCTCCCATGAAACCCTTGCCCTATTGTCTTATAGCTACTTTCTTTTTCCTCGATGCCGTAGTCAATCAGCTGTCCAGTTTAGTCAGTGTTATTCCTACAACATCTCTCCCATCTGTCCCTTCCCTGGAGGGGCCAGATGGGAGTCTTTACTCTAGTTCAGGCTTTCATTAATTCTTAACCAAGAGTATTGTAACAACTTTTTAATTGGTCTCCTTGCTTTCAATCTCTCCCCTCTCTAGTCCATACCACACACAGCTGCCAGAATAATTTCCCTTAGGTTCGGGGCTGACCACATCACTCCTCTGCTTTGGAATCTTCTATGTCTCTCTATTACCACAAGGATAAAATCTGAGTTCAGCCTATCTCTCCAAATTTATTTTACAATGCTTCCCATCCAATATTTTACATTCCAGCCCAAATAGCCTGTACATTGTTTCCTGAATTCTGTATTCCATCTGTTAACTTCATACTTGTATATGCCTAAAATGTGCCCTTTCCCATTCTTTGCCTTTTAGAACACTTTTCGTTAAGACTCATCTCAGGCACTACCTCCACCTGAAACATTGCATTCCCTCTCCTGACTGTGATTCTTCTCTCCTTCCTCATATGACCTTGTATTACCTTTGTGTATTTGTTGTCCCCCATTCTCATCTTGCCTCTATCTTCAAACAATCAAGAGAATGTAAGCTCCTTGAGGTCAGGGATGATCAAATTTTTGGCTTTGTGTCCCCAGTGCCTTGTTGCTTGTAGGCCTTTAATAAAGATTTGTTCAGTTGAATTGAAATAAGAACCTGTCTTTACACTCAATGAGCTTAAAATCTCTAGGGATGATTATACATGCACACCAGATAAATTTAATACAAATTAGAATGTCAGGACATTCTAATTTTGTTGCTGGCAAGAATGCAAAACAAAGGCAGGAATGGAGAAGGGAATTAGGGCAAGGATCACAGGCTCCACCTGGCCCTCTTGGTCTTTCCCCAAATTGTTCTGTACGTTGAACAGGGGCATGATGGGAGCTAAAACAAACAAAACCACACCCCCCAAAACATTTGTCACCCTAACTCCACAGCTTCTTTCCAGTTTGGCTTGGTGGAGTCCCTAAGATGTTTTGAAATAATGTACACTAATGAGATGAGCAGAATCAGGAGAACGTTGTACACAGGATAAACAACATTGTGTGTTGATCAACTGTGATAGACTTGATTCTTCTCAGTGATACAATGGTCCAAGATAATTTCAGAAGACTCATGATGGAAAATGCTCTCCAAATTCAGAAAAAAGAACTGTGGAATTTAGATGCAGATTGAACCATACTGTTTCTCCTTTTTTGTTTTTGTTTTTTGAGGTTTTTCCCTTTTGTTCTGATTCTTCTTTCACAGCATGACTAATGCAGAAATATGTTTAATGTGATTATACATATATAACCTATATCAGATTGCTTGCTGTCTTGGGGAGGGAGGAGGGAGGGAAGGAAGGGAGAAAAATTTGGAACTATAAATCTTATAAAAACAAATGTTGAAAACTATCTCTACATGTAACTAGAAAATAATAAAAAATACTTTTGTGATTAAAAAAAATAATGTACACTAATGATCAGAATGGAATTTTCTAACTCCAAGTCAAGTAGGAGACTGGAATCAGGTAGCACAAAACTAACAAGAGGAAAAAGTGGTTCAAAATATGAATTTTAAAATGCCTGAGACATTCCCTAGTAAGGTGTGGGAGCCTAGGGGAGGGTAGTGGAAGGTTGTTGTATCACAAGAAGGCCACTGGGGCTATCAGCTTCAAGACCTGGTGGACCCTTCCTCCAGTTGGCATGTAGCAGTCAAAGACCAGCAGATGGTAGCAGAGAGCAGCAGAGGTGTCCTCCAGTGGTCAGCAGCTGGAAGAGAAACTAGAGCAGCAGAGGACCCCAGATTAGTGAAGTAAGTAAGCCTGATGACATCATCAGAGAACAGGGGATGCTTTGAATATGTAAGTATCCTGACCACATCATTCAATCAACCAGCAACTATTAAACATCTACTGTTTTCTGGACCGTGCTGGGCATGGTGCTAAGTGCTGGCATATAAAGACAACCCCCCCCAAACCCCCCCAAAACAACAACAAAAAAAAACCCCAAGCAAGAAAAAACAATACTTACCTTAAAGGATCTTATTTCTATGGGAGGAGAGGGAGGGCAACATACATAAATTTTAAAAAAAGTATGTGAAATAAATACAAAGTAATTTCTTAGGGGAGGTAGGGGGCACTATACATATGCTCATTCTGATGAGTTCCCTGCTATATACATTCCCTAGTTACATGTGTTTCATATGCAAACATCTGTCTCCTTGAGGGTGTGGTTGGTAAACTGTGGGAGGGCAAACCTATTCATGTATGGGCGAAATCTTTTTTATTGTTTAACTTGTTATGTTGTTTTTTAAAAAAAAATTTTATGATTCATTTTAAACTGAAATACAAAATGAGAAAAGAAAAGAAAAATAACATTTCCATGTACACAGCAGAACATAAGAAAGGATTCAATGTAAAATGATATATTTCTATTTCAAGAAAAATCTATTTAATAAATACCACACATTGTTTTCAAAGCTACCCAGCTTTTCTTTGCTTCCTTGTAGGTTTTCTGCTATGTTAGTTTAATTAAATGGCTTTTGCTTTCAACTAAAGTATCCTCTGGCTGGCTGGTAAATGAAACCCTTCAGTGCTTCTGAGAGGATGCTGAGCCATGTCTATGACACATCTTAAATCTGGGCTAGAATTTAGGGGGATTTGCAGGCAAGGGGGTATGGCTGGGTGTTACAGAATATGACAAATACACAGATACAAAGAAATATGATATCAGGTGAGGGACACCCCCCTCCATTTGGGGCCAAAAGCCCATCTTAGCCCTCTTTTCTCCTTCAACCTTCCTCATAATGTTTTAAGCACTAGAGGAGACTTTTTTTCTCTGGCCATTTTGCTCAGGTCACTGGGTATATCAGGCAACACAGAACCAGGCTCCTTGTGGGGGGGGGGCAGACATGAAGATGGATTGTCCTATGCAATAAATATTGACTGCTTCATAAATCTGGATGCCAGATTCGATCAAATCTGCTGCCTGCCTAATCCAGAAGAGCATAGACGCCAGCTTTTTTTTTTTTTTTTTTGCATTGGGGCCGGATGATTCCCCAGAGGAAGATGTTGTATGAACATCAATGTGTCTCAAGTTCATGAAACTTGACAAACAAGAGAAAGAAAGCTCAAGCCTAAGCAGTGAATGAGGGCAGATCTGGAACATAATCTCTGGAAATTAGTAAAGGCTTAGAGGGGCCACAGAGTACACTTTGGGTGATGATGAGGTTCCATCCTCCCTAAATCCAACTTCAATCACTCCTATGTGTCCAAATACTCAGCTACTGCATCCTCTCCCCTCAACAAGCACACCCACTTTATTGGGAGCAAACCTAATCCTCCAAAATCACTGATTGAATCATGGGATCCTAGATCCAAAAGAGACCTGACCAAGCAACCAATCCAACCCCCGTATTTTAAAGATGGAGAAACTGAGACCTAGAAATGTTGTGACATTCCCAAAGTCACACATTGAATTATTAGAAGAGTTTGAATGAGAGCTTGGACCTTCTGACGTTCAGCCTACTGTTCCTCCCAGATGATTCACACTCTCCCTTTCCTCCATTCTACATATAGCAAGCAAACAGGCTGTGTCTACTCCTTTCCCATCCTCCCTCTTAGGGAGGCAGTTAGGTCATGCAGTAGATAGAGCATTCAACCTGGAATCAGGACTTAGCTGTGTGAACCTGGAGAAGTCACTTAACCTTGCCTTCCTCAGTTTTGTCAACTGTAAAATGGGGGCAATAATAGTACCTACCTCTCAAAATTGTTTTGAGGATCATATGAGATAATATTTGTGTAGTACTTAGCAAAGTGCCTGGCATATAGTAGGTGCATGATAAATGCTTATTCCTTCCTTCCTCCTTCATTCTACCACACTTAGGCTTGGTCTACTCCTTCCATCCCCCTCCCTCCTTCATTCTACCTGTAGCAAAATATTTGCCTTTATTCCAATAGTCCTGAACACCTGTGTTAAAAATAAAAGTCATCCTAGCATCCAGATGGTTCTAAACACACAGATGTTTAGCACTGAAAGGCCATTGATGGACTGAACTTTTTCCCTTTATATCCAGATGTTGGGCATCATGCAAATATACCCTCAGAGGTCCTTGAAGCTCCATTACCCAAGTTTCAGAAAAAAAATTCTTTTAAAAATATTAATCAACATTGAATGAAGAGGAGAAGGTGAAGCAAGTCTATTCCCCTTCAGATTGAGGCATGATTTCTTTTCAGTTCATGACTAGATGAGTGGTTGGTTTACATGGAATCTTGCTTGGATTGGGGAGGGGGCTGGATTTAATGAACTTTGGAGTATAGAAGAGAGAGACTTCTAATGTGAAGAGGCAGTTATCCTGATCCCACCTCTCACTCTGCTGGTTGCCCCCATCATTTATCAGGCAGCACTTAATCCCATCATTTAATTCAATTTAACAGACATCTATTGGATGCCTACTATGCGCTAAGTGCTGAAGATACCTTGCTCTCACACTAATGGAGGAAAGAAAGGGAAGACATGTAATACACGAATAATAAAGATTATAACAGGAAGGGCAAGATAAGTGAGAGGGGGAGGTTCAGGAAAAGGGCTATGAGAAATTGGAGTAAGGCGAGATCATTTCCACCTTTTAAATCTTAAAACAGCTTCCAACATGGTATGATAAAAAGACAGTTCAGGATTTGGAGTCAGATGACCTGACATTAGATCCTGGCTCTCTCATTTACTACCTCAGTGATCTTGGGCAAATTAAACCACCTAAGCCTCAGTTTTCTAATATGTAGAATGAGAGGACTGGAAAAAAAACCTAGTAGAGAGGGGTTAAGGAGAGGGATAACTAAGGATGTGGCCCCTGAGTTAGGCTTTGGTTGAAGTGAGGGACTTTAACAGATGAGGGTGGGGTTACAGGGTACATTCCATGTATTGGGGATGGGATGAACAAATATACATTGATAGAGAGAGAAGAATAGGGACTATAGAGTCATTGCATTCAGTTGGTATGTAGCATAGAAAGAGGAGTAATACTGAGATGGGTTGAAAAAGTAGTCTGGAACTATTTTGGAGAGGGCATTAAATGCCAGGATCAGGAAGTTCATATTTTTTGTATGAGAAAGGGTTGGCAATGAGGAACCATTGAAGGTTAGTAGAGAAGTAATGTGACTATAGCACTGTGTTAGAAGGATTCATTTGATGGCTGTATAATTGATTGACTAAAGAGGAGGCAGACTGGACAGGAGGATGAAGACTAGATAGGAGGTTATAGCAAGAAGAGAAAAAATGATAAGAAAACTAACTGAGTGTAAACACAGGGAAGGGCCCAAGCTGAGACCAGAGAAATCAAGTGACTCCTTTTTCCCATGCAGCTTGGATTGAGTTTGGGGGAAAGAATCATGATGACAAAATGATTTCCCTCATAGTCAAGCCATCATGGAAATTCAAATATATCACAGATAATCAGAAGAGTGAATCATTGAGAACTGATCCATACCACCAGGGAGGGACACAGGCTCTGTTTTATGAGCTGAGACCTGAGACACATCTTGTCATCTTTTTTCCCTTTTTCCAACCCCTGGCTCAGTTTCTCCCCTGGATAAGTGGAAGGAAATATCATCAGGAAGTGACTTCAGGTGTATAGTATTAGGACTCTGAGAATGACTCTTTAGTCCATCCATATCTTGCCTTTATCTTGACCAAAGCTGAGTGATATCACTCCCTCCCTCCACACCAGGGCTGTCTGAGGAGGCCAGGCCAAGGGTTGTTGTTGTTCAGTCATTTCAATAGTGTCTGATTCTGCATTTTGGGAGTTTTCTTGGCAAAGTACTGAGTGGTTTGCCATTTCCTTCTCCAGATCATTTTACAGATGCCAAACTGAAGCAAAGAGGGTAAAGTGATTTTCCCAAGATCACACAACTAGGAAGTGTCTGGGGCTGGATTTGAACTCATGAACTCTTTCTCTGAACTTTGAACTCTTGCTGCTTCCAACTCCAGTGCTCTATCCACTTTGCCACCTGGCTGTCCCTCCAGGGCAAGGGTTAGGTTGAAATAATTCTGCTTCCAGCCTGGGCCTGGAGGGGACACCAGACTCACTTCCTCATTCTCCTTGGCACAAAGGCTTCCTCCCTCCACCTTCCACTTCAGTCCATCATTCATATCCTTACCAGAGACATCTATTTTTTACACAAAGAATCATAGGACTTTATTCGAGTTGGGAGGGACCTCATCAATTGTGTAGTCCAATGGTTAATGTCCATGCTGCTTGAAGCATGGGCTTCCTCTGCAGCAAGCCAGCCAATCAGCCATCAAACCTCCAAGTTCATAGAATAGTGAAGACCTCCAAGTTCAGGAGCTCCCATCCATCCCACTGCTGGACAGCTCCAATGCTTCATTGATTCTTTCCTTTTATTGATCCAAAAATCAATATATAGATGTGGTCATGCCCTTTTGCTACTCATGTATGTGGTCATGCCCCTCTTCTACTTCCTTCTGAGGGAAGCTCAGACTCCTTTGCCTATCATTCAAGGCCCTCCACCTGCTTTCCCCCCGCCCTTGGGGCAATGAGGGTTAAGTGACTTGCCCAGGGTCACACAGCTAGTAAGTGTCAAGTGTCTGAGGCCAGATTTGAACTCAGGTCCTCCCGAATCCAGGGCTGGTTCTCTATCCACTGCGCCACCTAGCTGCCCCTCCACCTGCTTTTAAAACCTTCTATTTCCTCCTATCCACTCTGCTCCAGGCAAATAGTGCTGCTTTCTGTCCCTTAAATATAATCAGTGCTTTCCTGGGTCATTGCTTTTGTTCACAATGGTTCCTATACTTGGAATGCACTGCTGCTTCATCTTTACCTGTTGAACTCAGCCTTTATCACCCACTTCAAAGGCCTCCTCCTTTGTCAAGTCTTTCCTTATAGTAAAACCTGTCCCCCTGAGAGGCATGCACTTTGCCTAGTACCCCTTTTCTGCATTTTTCAGGTCCAGAACTGAGAACTTTTGGTAAGGAAATTCTTTCTATTATTGCAAAGCAACACCTACATCTCTGCAACTTATAGTCTCAAATTATTCCCTAATGCTAACTACTACTACTACTACTACTGCTACTACTACTACTAGTAGGTAAAATATAGTACCTACTATGTTCCAGGTACTGTGCTCAGTGCTTTGCAACTCTCATCTGATCTTCATAACAACTCTGGGGGATAGGTAGCATCATTATCCCCATCTATAAAAATAGATGAGGAAACTGAGGCAAACAGAGGTTAAGTGACTTACCCAGGGTATTTGTCAGAGGCAAGACTTGAACCCAGGTTCTCCTTAGTCTCATCCCCTATGTCATCCTCATCTGTTGAAGTCTCTCACTTCACAGTCCCTCACAATCAAAGCCTAACTATGTCATGCTAATATAGTTATCTGCATTGGTGTCTTTCTCCTGTACTAGACTGTAAACTCCATTAGGGCAAGAACTCAATTTTTATCCAAACTTTGTATTTCTTCTGGCACTTCATACAGTGCTTTGCACACAGTACCTATTTGAGAATTATTCATTAAATGATTGAGTCCTTACCCACAAGTTAAGGACACATCACTTAATCTCTTTGTACCTCAGTTTCCCTATCTGTAAAATAAGGGAATTGAATTAGTTGGACTCTGAGATCCCTTCCAGCATTAAACCTATGCTTTTATTCTCCTATGATAGATAACTTTCCTCCCCATTCTCTTCCAAGACCACAATGTGTCTCTGAAAGCAAAAAGGTTCCCCACCACCACCACACACAACATAGGTCTCTGGAATCATCATTGTCTATTTACAGTCTAAAATCCCTTCTCTCTACTTTCCCACCCTTTCTCTTACTCAGTCTTGGTCTCTCTCACATACCCCTCTCAGCAATTTTCCCTCCCTACTCCCACTGGATTGGAGCATATGCAAGAGATTCAGAGATATTTGGGAACATAATCATCAATATAATTGGGGTGATCCAGGGGAAATTTCCTGATCCTTCCTTCCTTCCTTCCTTCCTTCCTTCCTTCCTTCCTTCCTTCCTTCCTTCCTTCCTTCCTCCCTCCCTCCCTTCTTCCCTTTCTCTCTTCCTTCCCTCTTTCCTTCTCCCTCCCTCCCTTCCTCTCTCCCTTCCCTCCTTCCTTCTCCCTCCCTCCCTTTCTACCCTTCTTTTGTTTTTCCCCCCAACAAGTATTTATTTTCCTTTTTAAAATTTATTTTTCAATTAACAAAAATCAATTTTCCTCCTCTCTCCTTTAAGAAAAAACCTTATAACAAACATGCATAGTTAAGCCAAACAAATTCCTGAATTGATGATGTCCAAAAAGTCTATGTCTTATTCTTCACTCTGAATCCTTCTCCTTTCTTTCAGGAGGTGGGTAGTGTGCTTCATCACTGTTCCTATGAAATCAAGGCTGGTAACTGTATCCAATAAGTATTTATTAAAAGCTGACTCTAAAAAAAATTTAAAAAGGAACTGACTTTGTGACACTCAAAAAACTCAACATTTGTTATGAATAATCCATAAAGGCCATAGACATCTTTCTTTGGATAATATAAAAATAATTACGCCATGGCCCTGACCCTTACATTCCCAAAACTTATAGTTTAGTTGAGAGGATAGGACATATAGCTTCCATGGGGGCACTGCAGCCAAGGAATTCATGAACTGGTGTTCAGCTTTTTAATGATAAGTCTTTGAGAGCTCAACTAGACTGGTTTTCAGACAGCAGACATGTCTCTAGTACCATAGGTGAATGAATTTGTGCCCTACTGGCATGACTTCTTGGAACCCAGCATCATCCTCACACTACAATAAATCATTGGTGTTGGGGTCATATACTAGCGGCACAGAGAGAGTGCTTAATAAGCACTTATTGATGAACTGACATATCCATATATGCACATAAACATAATATATATTACATATATAAACTGTATTATAACCTATTAGTGTAATATATATATATATATATATATTTGAGAGAGAGAAGAGAGGAAAGAGAGATAGCATTTGAATTTGGCACATAATAAGGAATAGAATGGCCACAGGTGGGGATGGGGAGGGGAGAATATTCTAGGGTTAGGGAACAGTAAAGAAAGGAAGCCAAGGCACAGAAAAGGGGAAGGAACTGGCTGAGTTTGGCAAACAGTGAATAGTCCAGTTGGCTGGAATATGGGGTATATGAAAGGGAGCCTTTGGAGATTCAGCTGGATATGTAGTAGGTTCATAGCAGAATGTGAAAAGCTTCAGATAGTAGGATGAGGAGTCTGACTTCCTTTGGCAACCCCTAGGGAGCCACTGAAGGTTTCTGAGCAGGGTGGGATGGAGAGATTGAGGTGACATGGTCAGCCAAAACCGGACATCGTCAGGAGGCTAAATCTGTTGACGTGCCAGTATCTATGTATGCAGGTAATGTAGATGCCGCATTCCAAAGGTAGATAATAAGTTGGGAATTATATGTACTTTTGGGTCTTCCATATTTTTGCCCACCTGCATTAGCTCAGACCATCGAGACTGGCAGCCTACCTCTTCAGGCATAACCCCCTTGTCATTAATATTAATGTCCATGACATGTTTTATTCATCATTGTGGCTGTACTTGGCCAACATTCATTCTTTCAAAGCTGTGAGGCACTGAGAACAACAAACAGACCCTGGGAACTCTGCCTCTCACTCTGGGTCTCCTGTTCCAAGGCCCTGGACAGGCAGCTGGCAGCAGCATGGCTCATGGTGCCCAGAGAAACGCAGGTCAAGTTCCCTTACAAGGATCTCCCAGGCCCTTTCCAGGTTCCTTGGTGGCCTCCAGTGTTTCTGGCACTCTCACAGAAGTCCCTTGATGAGGGCTTAGAACTCTTGGGCTATAGGGAGATTTTCTTTGTAATTAATCCAGTCTTTGTTGGAATGGGATTTGACCTGTAGTTATTTCAGAGGCTTGTTGCTGATGTGATTTCATGCCATCCCCATCTTTCAGATCTGTTCTTTCTGCAGGGTGTAAAAATAGCCCTGAACAAGAAAGGGAAACACACACACACACACACACACACACAGCAACACAAACTGCAGACAGGAGACCTGGCTCTACCCTTGGATCTGACACTCATTAGCCATATGACATTGGGCAAGTCACTTCCTTAATCTCTGGGGCTCAGTTTCCTCATCTGTAAAATGAGGAGTTGGACTAGAGATGTTACCTAAAATCTCTTCCAGCTCTGACACTCTACTATAATTATGAAACAAATAAATGAGCCCTAAGTTTTGGTCCCAAAGTTTAATGTTTCTCACTTGTGAAGAGGGTTGAAATTGTTTTCTGTTGCAACAGGGAGAGACAGAAACAGCCATAGAGGCAGAGTCATAGACTGAGACAGGAAGACAGAAACATTGACAGAGATTCAGAGAGAAACAGGGACAATGAAACAGAATGAAAAGAATGAGAGGAGGAGGAGAAAGAATGAGAGGGAGAGAGGGGTAAAAAAATAGACATCAGAGAGAATATATAGTTTTATGTACATACATATACATAGAGAGGAGAAGGAGGAGGAGGAGGAAGAGGAAGAAGAGAAGGAGGAGGAGGGAGAAAGGAAAAAAGTAGAGAAAAGAGAAAAGAGGGGGAAAAAGAAGAGAAAGAAAAAAGATAGGCATAGATACATACATAGCAATAGAGAACATGTCAAGAAATGAGAGTGGTAGAGAGAATAAAGGATGAGAGAAGGAATAGGGGCACACAAATGTGTATATATGTATATATATGTGTGTGTGTATACATATATATGCACACAAACATACACACATATGCACACATATGAAGAGAGAAACAGAAGGGGGAGAGAAAAGATTTAGTGATGCTAAAGAAGTAGGGGATGAAGAGTACTATTGAACAACTGTTCCAGGGGCTTGTCATCTCTGGTATCTAAGCGTTTTAACTTTGTAATCTCTGATTTAAAAGATTTTACAGGAAGATGTGGGAGGTAGGGAAAATTCTTCAGGCAGGAGGGGAGGGAGGGTTCAGATGAGGTAACCAGAAGGTGGCTGGAAATCTGAAGAAAGTTGGGAAACTAAGGTAAGGGGTTTGGTGTTAAGGTCTGTTGTTTGTTCTGATGCTAACATTCCTTTTTCTTCTGGATCAGGGATAAGGGGCCATTTCCCCAGAGTGTCATGGTAGAAAGAACCTAAAATTTGGAATGAAATTCCTGCCTCTGCTATTGATTTGCTGGCAAGTTACTTTCCCTCTCTGGGCCTCAGTTTCTTCAACTGTCAATTCTTCATCAAATCACAAAGGACTCTATGATTTCCAAGGTCCCCTCTAGGTTCAAATCCTATGGGAACCTGGGAGATGCTTTCTCAGCCCTCAATCAGCCCTTCCTCCCCCACTTTCATCCAAGAGGCGTAACAGTGACTAGAGTGTTTCTCTTTGACAGTGACAGTCAGACCATCTGGTTTTCATTAGACCTGCTGCCTGGTTTTTCTGAGCACTCCATAGATATTGGTGTGGTCTGATTCCCCAGTATCAGAATGCCCACCTGTTGCCATTGTTGTTATTGGCCCCCCAGTCTGAACACTGGTGGTAGTCAGGGGTATAACTAAGGTTGGGGCAGGGGTTTTTCCCCAGGGTGCTGAAATTTAGAGGACCCTCAAAGCTTATCAAGTCCTTTAATGGTATGGGCATAACCAAGCTTAGTACCTAGTTAGCAACAAAGCTGTTTACAATAAAAGGCCTCCAGTTGGCACAAGTGAGATTGTTCTTGGGCTGTTTCTACCATACAACTCTCCTGATTCTGTGAAGATTTCCCAACATATTTATTTCCCTTGACTTGAGGGGGTAGTCAAGTGGGAAAGGAATGTTGAGTCTGGGGATTCAGAAGCAGCTTGGAGCAATAGATAGAGCACAGGACTCAGAAAGTCTTGGGTTCAGATCCCAACTCGGACACATCCTAGCTGTGTGTCCTTGGGCAAGTTGCTTAACCTCTCTGGACCGGTTTCATTATCTGTCAAATCAAGGAATTAATGGCTTAATGGCTTCTAAGGGCCCTTTTGGCTCTAGATTTATGATTTTGTGGTAGCTACCTCATAAGTACACTTAATGGGAGGGGTTGGCATATCTCTGAGAAACTAGCAGCAGGTCTAAGGAAAATGACCTAACCCAGAGAGATATACCCTCCACTCACTTATGTCCCTTGGTTGCTATCTGAATAACCTAAGGATCAGGAAAGGAGGTTGAAGAAAGTAGGAGGAGCTAATTTAAAATTTTAAAACAATATCATAGGAGCAAAGATCTAGAATTGGACAGGACCTGGGTGGCCACCCTCTCATTTTATAGATTAGAAATCTGAAATCTAATTTAATGACTTGCCCCTAATTAGTGACAGGGCTGAGATTTGAAGCCAGAACCTCTCACTCGAAATCTATGGCTCTTCCCTTCAACACCCACTGGCCTAGAAAAAATTTTACAAGGCACTCCTAAGACTAAGACAGGCACCTATCTTTAGAGCATGAAGGTGGGCTCTTCTTCCCTCACTCCCTCATAGTACAAAGAGAAAAAAAAATTATCATAGACTTAGAGCTGGAAGGAGCTAGAAGTCATCTGGTCCAACCCCTTTTTTTATAGATGAAGAAACTGAGGTTCAGAGATTTACAGAGCTACATTTGAAACCAGATCCTTTCCTCCTGATCTGGCATTCTCTAACATCACCATAAGGACAGACAGGCACCCCCTATCTGCTACAGCTTCCAGTCTCCCCTACCTGTATTGTTCTCTTCAAATCCATTCTCAGTCAGGATCAACCAGCAAGCTCAGGCAGCTCAGTCCCTTTACAGCAGAGGAAGGAATGGGGAGGGGGAAAGATACTGGACTTGCAATCAGAGGATCTGGGGAAGCATTCCAGATGGCTTCCTCATCAGTGCGACCTGGGGCAAGTCACTTCCCTTTTCTGAATCTCAATTCTTTTTCTGTAAGATGGGAGTATAGGTCGATTTGTAATGTCCCTTTCGACTTCAAGTCCAGTGAATTTAGAAAACCTTTGATGGGGCAGCTAGGTGGCGCAGTGGATAGAGCACCGACCCTGGATTCTGGAGGACCTGAGTTCAAATCTGGCCTCAGACACTTAATACTTCCTAGCTGTGTGACCCCGGGCAAGTCACTTAACCCCAATTGCCTCACCCCCCCAAAAAATAAGAAAACCTTCGATTTTAGGAAAGAAACATTTATTAAGCATCTACAATGTGCCGAGCACTTTGCTAAGTGCCTTACAAATATCATCTCATTTGATCTTCACAACTCTGGAAAGTAGGTATTATCATAATCCCTATTTTGCAGTTGGGGAAACTGAAGCAGAGCAGGTGAAGTGACCTACCCAAGGTCACATAGCTAGCATCTGTGACCAGAGTTGAACTCAGGTCTTCCTGATTCTAGGTTTAATCCTCATTGAACCACTTGGCTGCTTCTGCTGGGTCTAGCTTTGTAATCATGGGAAAGCCAATCGTTTAGTTTGAGCCTCCCCTCAATGAGGAATTGGACCAGTCTAATGAGTCTTCCAGCTCTAGTGCTCTGTGACTCTCAGATTAGTGCTTCATTCTGTGTTTTCTGTGTTTCACTCTAGGATCCATGCTCAGATGCTCAGTCCCCTGGAAATGCCTATTCTGTGTGTTTAGCTGCCAGTGCCCTGCCCCACCACACCAACCTAAGCTTACAACAATGAATTAGAGCCAGAAAAGAACCTTAGTCCAACTCTCTCATTTTTCAGAGCGGGAAACTGAGGCCAAGAGAAGGGTAGTGACTTGTTCAAGGTCAAACAATTAACTAGTGAACTGGGATTCAGTCTCAGGCTCTTTGACTTCAAAGCCAGTGTTCCTTTTATTATTTTTTTTCTACACCATCTCTGACTCCCAGTCAAGCCTTTGAGATCAGAAGCACATTGTGACTAAGGCCTGCTGGGGTGTCCGGTCACTTTTGTCCCCAGATCACACCACCCTCTTAGAATTTCCTGCCTTGGCCCTCTTTGTTCTTTGGCGGTCAGCTTATCCACCAGAAGCTGAAACAGGTAAAGAAGGGGAGGGATGATACAGTATGTGAAGATATAGCTCACGGGGCCAAAATGGGAGGGAGTGAGACTGAATTCCATGAACTGGGGGGTGGGGGAAGAAAAGAAAGGGGGCATTCCATCAGGGCTCCCAGGAGGCACAGCGTTTGGCTGGTGCTCACCAGCATTTTTCTTGTGAAGAAAGAACAAAAATAAACCTCACTGTCATCAAGCAATTAAGTGGAAATCAAATAATGCCAAGGACAAAAAAGCCAATTAATAAAAGGAGCAAAGGAAAACTAACAGAACAGCGGGGAGCGGGGGGCCTCGGATGAAAAGCTAACTAAACACAAACAGAGGCAGGCACTGACTTCTGGGCTGTCTGGAAAGAGAGTCCTCATCCCCTTATGGCACCACCCTCTGATTCTGGGCTCCTTAATACCAGGGCTGTGCCTTCTCAAAACTCCTGGTCAATACAGGGAGACAGATCCTGAGCACATGGAGCTGGAATTAGGAAACCTGGACCTTGTCCTCAGGGAGCAGCTAGTCTGACGTGAGAGACATAGTACCTTTAAGGAACTGTGGATGAGAGGGGAGACAGTCCATGCCCTCAGAGCATTTCTATTCTTAGAGGTTTCTTGTTGTCTTTGGCCTTCAGGGAGCAAACAGCCCCTGCCCACATGAACCTCTTTGGAAGGAAGAAACCTGGTCCCTATGCCAAGAGAGCAGTGATCCAGTGAGATGACAAGGACACTATACCTGCCCTCAAGGAGCTCCCAGTCTGTAATGAGAGCCAACTTGGTTCCTTCCTGTATAATGGGACCCTCCGATCTAATGAGGTGTAGGCAAAAGTAACAGACACCATATCAGAAGAACCAAACTGTGATGGATGATTATTTAGCACTAAAGGGACTTCAGAGGTCATCTGGGGCCAACCCCTTCATTTCTATGGGTGGGGAATCAAACCCCAGAGATATTAAGGTGACTTTTCTTTTTTCTTTTATTCTTTTGTTTTTGGGCGGGGCAATGGGGGTTAAGTGACTTGCCTAGGGTCACATAGCTAGTAAGTGTCAAATGTCTGAGGCTGGATTTGAACTCAGGTACTCCTGACTCCAGGGCTGGTGCTTTAGCCACTGTGCTACCTAGCTGCCCCCTAAGGTGACTTTTCTAAGGCCATACAAGTAGTAATCACTGGAGATGTGATTTCAGGGTCAGTGCTCTTTAGTCCCTAAGTGCTCAGAGGATTCAGAGTAGAAGAGTGATTGGGGGTCAGGGGAGGAGAAGAGAACATCTATTAATCAGGTAAGGCTTCCTGGAGGAGTGGAAAGTCAAATAGGGTTTGGATGGCCATAATATTGTTGCATATAGTGGAAATGATTTGTACAAAGGATGGTGAAGTGCAGCAAGAATTTGTTTTCAGGTCACAAAGGTTCAGTGGTGGGGGTGGTGGTGGTGGTGGTAGTAGTAGTAGTAGTTGTGGTGGTGGTTGTAGTAGTTGTTGTAGTAGCAGCAGCAGCAGTAATAGCAGTAGTAAATAATAATATCAATAACAATAAATGGTGATGATGATGATGCTTTAAAGTTTGCAATGGACTTTACATACATGGAATCATTTGAACTTCACAACAGTCCTATGAAGCAGGTGCTAATATTACCCCCATTTTACAGATGAGGAAACTGAGTTTCAGAGAGGCCCTTGGATCACACGGCTATTAAGTGTCTAAGGCAGGAAATAAACTCCTTCTCTCCCTCTCTTGTTCCTTCTTTCTCCCTTATACCTTACTCATCTCCCTCCCTATTTGTTTTGCTCTTCCTTCTCTCCCTCTTTCCCTCTCTCTCCTCTTTCTCTTCCTCTTCCTCCTCCCCCCAAACCTTCTCCCCTCTCTCCTTTCTCTTTCACTTTTTCCTCTCCTCCACTTCCTTCCTCTTTCCTTTCTCCCTCCTTTTCTGTCTCCTCCCCTCTTTTCTACTCCCTTGGAGTGTCATACCATGAGATCACATACCTCAGATTATGGAATAGGACCCTGGACAGAGCCAGGCTAGCAAGACTAGAGAGGCCCCCTAGACAATCTAAAAAATATATGAAGGCAAGGAGGTCTGTTTAGCAATGCCTGCTGTGAGAGACAGTTTGGTGTAGATGGTAGTACAATAGATTTTTGAAGCCCAGGACCTATGTTCTAGTCCTACCTAATTGCTATACACGTGACTTTGGAAAAGAAGTTGCTCCTCTTCTCCAGACCTCAGTTTTCTCCTCCATAAAATCAAGCTGTTGGACTAGATGACCTTTAGGGTGCCCCATTCCAGCTCTAAATCTTATGATTTTCTATCATCTTTCCCTCTTTTCCATAACCCCAACCTCTGCCAGGCGCCCTATGGGGGAAAAAAGAGAATTCATGGAGGGCTGGCCAGAATTCTGAGCTCTGCTCACTTTGGAGCTGGAGCTGGGAGACAAGAATATGCAGCATCCCCATGTGACTGATGACTGCAGGAAGGGAGCTGTTAAAGTTTCCCACCTGGGGAGCAAATCTATCATCTCTTAGCTGTCTCTCCCATGCAGTGACCTACTTGGGATCCACACAACCGGAGAATGTCAAAGTTATAAGGAACCTCAGGATCTTCTATTCCAGAAGTTCTAAACCTGGGGTTCGTACTTGTTTTTTCCTTTTATATTTTGATAGAATTGGTTTCCTGTGTATGTATTTTATTTATTTTAAAACAAAAAAGGTTAAGGACCCCTGCTCTAGTCCAACCCAAGCCCCTCATATGGCAGAGGAGAAATAGGTCCTGGAGAGAAGTGATTTGCTAAAGGTTTCCTAATGATTAAGTGGCAAGATCCAGGACAAGAAGACAGGGGTCTGACTTCCAGGCTCCTATTCTTCCCTAGAAATTGCACTGCTGGGGCAGCTAGGTGGTGCAGTAGATAAAGCACCAGCCCTGAATTCAGGAGTACCTGAGTTCAAATCAGGCCTCAGACACTTAACACTTACTAGCTGTGTGACCCTGGGAAAGTCACTTAACCCTCATTGCCTTGCAAAAAAATAAAACAAAATGAATGAATGAATGAATATAAGTAAACAAACAAACAAATAAATAGATTGCATTGCCTTTCTTTTTCTTCTTATTAAGGGTAGGAAGTGGTGTGGCATAGGGAAAGAGAGTTTAAATTCTACCTCTAGAGTCAACTCACCTGTATGATCTTGGATACATTATGCCACCTCCCTGGCCCTTAGTTCTCTCATCTCTAAAGTAGAGGAGGTAAAATTGGAATAGATGACTTCCAAGGTGCCTTCAGCTCTGAATCTATGATTCTGAGTCAGAATTAAACCTATTCAAAAATAGAATGGGCTTCCTAGGGATTTAGTGGGTTCTCCTCAAGGGATGCATTCAAACTTGGATGATGGCTCATTCAGAGATGTGATCATGGAGATTCCTATGGGTTGCCAAAATAATCCCAGGAGATGCTTCCCAACTCTGTGATTCTATGACAATAAAACACATTTGGCTTCAATGAATCCCCTAGGACCATGTTTAGGTGGTTGTGGCCACTTGGCCTCAGGATGGATTGGGATTATATCTCAGAGGCTTGAGATATAATCAGGGTCCTAATGAGGGTAGGGGAAAGGAGAGATATCTGTAAACCCTCAAGCTCATCCTACAAGGCAATCAGCTCCATGGAGCTGAAAATAAGAACAAATCGAGGAGGGAGAGAGAATCTCTCAGGATCTGATGAATCAAAAACCTCAACAGAGCTGGGTGTCTCACAAGGTGGAATTCTGGTGGGAAAATCCTTGTGACTTGGATTAGGAAATGGATTTTCCAGATCACCCAAAGGCCAGGATGTCTCTGGAGTTCTACTTCTCATAGAGACCTCGGGGAAATGGTTTAACAGAGATGGAGTGGGATGGTGTGGTGGGGCTGAGATTTAAAAAAAAAAAAGCATGGACCTTGGATTGTAGTTCAGTTACCACTTTGCAGCTAGCTCAGTGGGTTTGGCCACTCACTCAACTTCTGTGTCTCCAGCAATTTGAATTTGCATTGGGAATTAACTGTTGTAGGAAAAAGTCCTATTGAGGAAATGCCCCATACCAATTTGGGTTAGCAGCTGCTTAGTAATTTATAGTCTGAGTAAATTGCCTGGGGGCATTCTTCCTATACCTACATATACAGATAAACATATATAGATAAGCATATAAATAGACAAATAGATGACAGATAAACATAGATCTAGATAGACAGCTAATAGATACATAGATAATATACATAATCAGATAAAGAGAGAGACAGATTATAGATAGCTAGTCAAAGGATGTGAGGACCTTTCCCCACAGAATGGGCAGATGAGAACAATTTATTCCAAGGACCATGAAGAGGGCTGAAGCAGGTTCTGTGGAGCTTGGTCTGACATACAAAGACATCAGGTCATCCAATGCATCCTGGGCCAACAACAGTCATCCTGACTTTTGTTCTGCCTCTGACCTTCAATGACTCAGGAAAAGAGCATGAGGCTGATGACTTTGTGCAACTCTGCCTCCCTTAAATGCAATTCACCCACAAGTCCAAGCTATCACCTCATGATGTCATTGGTCCTCTTCAGGATGAACAACAGCTGGCTAGCTGGATATAGATGGATGGATAGAGAGACATTTGTTAAAAACTTATGTCTCAGGTACTTTACTAAGATGGAGATACAGATACAAGTAAATACATAGCCCTGCCCTCAAGGAGCTTACATTCTAATGGAAAAAAGACACACACACACAAAAGAGAGCTGGAAATATATTTGGTCAAGGACCTAAGGACAAAGTCCAACATTTCCATCGAACATGATGGATGGAGCAGAGACACCGCAAAGTGTGGAGGTGACTGCTAAGTGGCCTAGAGTCCTTGTTCCTGGCAATTTAAGGCTGGAGCTCACCTTCTAGGATGCAGGCATCCGAAAGTCTAAGACTGAAGGAAGCTTGGAAAGATGAAGACAATGGCCCAGAGTGTAGGCAGTATGGTGAAGAGATGGCAGTTTAGTGATCATTTGATCAAGGCCATTTGGTTAGTATGTTTCAGAGGTGAGATTTGAACTCAGATCTTCCTATCCATCCACTATAGCACACCAAGTATACCTCCATTCATATGGGGATGTTAATCTCTTTCCTTACCCCTACCTAACCAGAGCTGTGGTCAAGGGAAAGTGATTTGAGAGATGGATGGATATGAAAGTCCCTTGTACCTGGGGGTGCTTTATAGATAGGAATTAAGGGGTTCTCTACTTCTCCTGGACTGATCTCACTCCAGTGCTGGTTCTATAAGCCTATTATCCTTCCTCCTCCCTTCTCCTTTCTTAGCCCTTCTTTCTTCTCTCTCCATGCACCATTCTTCTTTCTCTTCCCTTTCTCTTTGCGCTCCCCTCCCTTTTTTTTGGTCTCCACCAACCAGGTGATCTCTAGGTACAAAGTCTGGAACCTCTCCCTCCCCTCAAGCTCATATGCAGATCGGTCAGGATGAAGCAGACGATGTTGGGGGAGTGAGGAAGAAAACCCTAACTTTGGAGTGCATGTGAGTGTGTGTGTTTTCAGGAGTTATGATTTCATGGGTGGAGGGATCTTCCCAGTGTGGAAACTTTCCACCAAAGCAGCTCAGTAACTTGTTGGTAAGATATTCCAGTGATATGGGTGCAGATGTGTCCAACACTCTACTCTCCAAAAGGGTCACATGTCCACAACATTCCCTGGTGCAGCCTGAACCAGATTAAAATGTAACTGGAAAAAAAATTTAACAAGATAAATAAAAAATACAATAAAGCCTAGCTAATATTACATTTTAAACCAAGTTGATATGTTATTTGCAGGGATATTTATGCTCAATTTATTGTTTCTAGCTGCGTCTGACCTCACTGATCTGGGGCATGGAGCAATAAAGTGATTTAAGCAGGGTCATTCAGCCAGTATGAGTAATACTTGAACCCGGCTCTTTATGACACCCAAGTAGGTCTTCTATGCCCTAAACTGTCTTGTCTGTTGCTTTCAAATCCATGTGGAATTGGGATAAAGGGTGTTGTATGCATTTAAACAGTTACATGAGAGACCTTGACTAGACTCAAGGAAGGACTTTTCCCAAATGTCAGGATCAAGAGGGCTGCTTCCTCCCCCCTTCCTGAGTGGGTGTACAAAGGAGCCTATGAAAGATTTACTAGAATTCTAGGATGGTAGAATGTTCGAGCTGGGGGAGACCCCAGAAATAGTCTTGTGTGTCCAGAACTACTTTGGCAGCACCCTGAGGAAAGGTATAGACCCTTCCCAGAATCATGTTTTTAAAGGCATAAATTATATACATAGCATTACAAAGGAGATCAATTTTGTTGAAATATATTTAATATATATATATATATATTTAAAAGCCAGGTTCAGAGACCCCAGGTTAAAAACTTTTGACTCCAGACCCTTTGGATGGGGTGGGGCAGCTCCGGGGAGAAGAGGTTGGGAGTTGGGGGAGGGGGAGGCCCCCATCTGGTATTCTCACCATGTCCAGGTGGGCCCGTCTGCCTCGCCCCCCTCCCAGGTGGTTTTATCAGAGTGGCCACTTTCCCTCTTATTAATTAGCCCGCCTTCCTAATTGATGTGCCAGGAGGCCTGCCCCTCTTCTTTCAGTGAGAGAGCTTTGTTTTTCTGTCTGCCTGTTTACAAAGCAAATGTTTTTAAAAGCTTTTCATAGACAGAGAGAGCCCATTTAAGAGGCTTGGTGGATAAAATTATTTATAGAGATTAATGGCGCCTTTAGGAATTCAGGAGGCATATGCTGCTGATCGCTTGGGGAAGGGGGGAACACCGGGGGATGGGGGGGAGTCTCTGCCACCATTTGCTGCTTTCTCCTGTTCCCCTCCCTTCCCCCTTTTCCTCTTTCCTTTAGGACCTTCCTTCTCCCTCACTTCCTCTCCATGCCTTCTCCCCACCCTGCCCTTTCCTTCCTTCCCACTCTCTCCCCCATTCTTCCTCCCTTCTCATCTTCTCTTCTTCCCCAATGTCCCCTGTGCTTCCTCTTTCTCCCCTTTCACTTCCTTTCCTTGATCCCCTTCTCCTCTCTTTTTCTTTCCTCACATCCCTACTAAGATCCTTCCTTCCTTTCCTCCCTCTTTCCCCCTGTCTCTCCTTTCCTTGTCTCCTTCACCTCTCTCCCAGCCTCACTCCAGAATGAGGTATGATCCCTAGATAAATACATTAGAAGCATTTCTGAGGGAAAGAGCCTTCTCACTGGCTGCTTCTCTTGTCTAGCTAGCCCTATAATAAGATGACTTCAGGATTCAAGATGGCTAGTTTTCATGTGCAGCACCCCCTCTCCTTCTTCTCCCTTAAGTGAAAGCCCAACCTTACCTGGCATTGTTCTGCTATTGTTGTAGATTGGGGCTTGGATGGGGGTTGCTCTGTATGTCCTAACTGTCTAGGACTCACCAGGGTCTATAGATATATTTCTCTCTTTTTCACCTGAAGAAACTGAGGCAGAGATCGGGGTGGGGAAAGAGAAACCTGCCCAAGATTATAGAGGAGATAAAAAGGGAGAAGAAGATATATAGGGCTGTAAATCAGAATACTCTAAACCTTATTCTCTTTCCCAAGGCCCCAGTTGGGCCCCAAGATCCAAGTTGTAGGCCCTCAGGGCAGCAGAGAAAAGGTCTCTGAAGAGGTTTCAGTCATTCCTACCAGTCACTCCCCACATCCTAAGAATCCCTTGGATGTGGAGTCACACCCTGGCCACTGTTGGGGAGGCTAAAGAGGAAGGAAGAGACCTAGTCTTGATCCTCAAGCACCTCCCAGTCTGATGGAGAAGACTGAACTTGGAGGCTGAACTTGGCTTTCTTAAGAATGGATAAGTGGGGGCAGCTAGATGGCGCAGTGGATAGAGCACCGGCCCTGGAGTTAGGAGTACCTGAGTTCAAATCCGGCCTCAGACACTTAACCCTTACTAGCTGTGTGACCCTGGGCAAGTCACTTAACCCCAATTGCCTCACTTAAAAAAAAAAAAGAATGTATAAGTAGGTAGAGAGACAGCGAATGAGCTCCCATTTATGCCACTGGTCAATTGGGGCAAGGAGCAATGAAGATGAAAGGCCTAGTTTTGGGTGGGAAGGGAAGAATAAATAAGCATTGATTAAGCTTCCACTATATGGCACATTGTACCAGGTGCTGGGGACAGAAAATCAAAACCAAATTAACCCCTGCCCTCAGGAAACTTATATTTTAGAGAGCAAAAGCTCTTAACTTTCATATCATAGAAACCCTTTGGCAGCAGTCCAGTGAAGCCTTTGAGCCTCTTCTCAGAGAAATGTTTGCAAATGCATAAAATAAAATGCATAGGATTACAAAGGAAAGCAATTACACTGAAATAATTGTCAAAGAATGAAAAAAGGAGGGGGAAGGTACATGACACAGTGGATACAGTGGCGGACCTGGGGTCAGAAAGACTCATCTTCATGAATTCAAATTCGGTCTTAGAAACTTACTAGCTGTGTGACCCTGGGCAAGCCATTTAATCCTGTGTGCCTCTGTTTCCTCATCTGTAAAATAAACTAGAGATAGAAATGGAAATGGCAAACCACTTCAGCATCTTTGCCAAGAAGACCCCAAATGGGGTCCTGAAGAGCAGGACACCACTGAAATGACTGGACAACAACAATAAATTAAAACAAAAACAAAGGTCACAGATGGTTAAGAATGCTTTCTACAGGGGCGGCTAGGTGGCGCAATGGATAGAGCACTGGCCCTGGAGTCAGGAGTACCTGAGTTCAAATCCGGCCTCAGACACTTAACACTTACTAGCTGTGTGACCCTGGGCAAGTCACTTAACCCCAATTGCCTCACTTAAAAAAAAAAAAAAGAATGCCTTCTACAAAGAAAAGGGAAAAATCCTGTGAATAAGGGGAAGGAGATGAGAGAAGCAGCATATCATTAAACTTAAAAGGGTGAATTAAAGGGAGATGGAGATGGGGTTGAGCTCATGAGAGAACCCAGGCTTCCTGGGAATCCCAGCCTGGGGACGGGGGGGATAACTTTTATGGCAAAAAAGGGTGGGAAGGACTGGGGGGCAGGCTGATCACTCTCTGTGTTCCTTATCTCATCCTCAGCCCCCTTCTGCCTCCTTTGGAGGCACCACATTGGGGAGGGGGATGGACCACTATTTGCAAAAGAGCAAGTCTGCTCTGCTCTTCCCACACTATCTGCTTTTGCTGTCATGTTCATCCATCCATCAGCAGAGCTAATGTTTGGAGTCGTTAATGGCCCTTTAATTAGCCGCTGTTGGATGCTTTCTGATCACCTTCCTTCCCTCTCTATCCTGCCTCCCTGCTGGGAGTGTTTGGGAGGGAGAGAGGAGTGAAGCTGGTAAGGCAGCCAGAGAAAATGAACCAGGGAGACGGTGTCAAGCAAGAAGCAACATGGATATGATGTAGTGGAAACAGCACTGGTGCTGGAGTCAAAAGAGGCAGGTTACAGTCCTGCGTTTGCCACCGATGAACTGTGTGACCTTCAATAAGTTACCTCTCCTCTCTGGGCCCAAGTTTCCTCACGAGTAAAATGAACAAGTCGGTTTAGACCATGTCCATAATCCTTTCCATTCTTCCATATTTTTGGCCATCCCCCATCCTCCAACCATCCTCCTTTCTCCATGGGCTTTGGATCCCCACATGCCTAACTTCTCCATGTTTCCCAGACAGTGTCCATGATAAAGAGTTTGGGGATTCTTTCTCTTTCCCTTTCATTGGGAATATGACAAGGAAAATGCTTGCCCTTTCTCAATTGTGTTCTATGGGGGGGGGGGGGGAGAATATTTCTTCTCTAGGATGATTTAGATAGGGCTGGCATGGTGACAAGGGAATGGATCATATTAGTTCTGGTACTCCCACTTGACCCTATATGAAGTCAGCACCAGTCCTAATGAGGCTCAGAGTACAAGATGGTGTTTACAAGAGGGGGTGGGAGAAAACTGGCTCTTAGTGAGTTTTCCCCTCCTGCATTTTCCTGACTCCAATACCAGAACTTTGAGAGAAGGTGCTGAAACCCCAGAGAAGCTTTTAATCGGCTTCTATCTGCTCCCAATCTTGACCGTACTTTAGTCATCTAACTCTTGTCTCCTCTTTGGCTGTAGCAGTAAATGGGGTTTGGTGATCCTTTTACTGCCCATTGAGTGAGCTAGGAGCTCACCTTCAGGAGGGAGCTGTTGACGTCCTTCCAGAACTGCCTATTAATAGGGAGTGATTAGTGTAGCAGCTGCTGATGAAGGCCACCTGGGACCCCACCATGGCCACACCATATGGTTAGGGAGTGATTGGCAAGGAAAGTCAGTATGGGAGCCAATCAGGCAATCTGAGAACCCCCTTACTCATGTGTAGGGGAGGGGCTTGGGTGCCCCTTTCCTTCCCTCAATGTGCCCCTACTATCTTTCCTGTTTCCTGTTATCAAGGTTGTTTTTCTCTTTTCTCCTAAACTGAGAGGAAGTCTGTTAACTCCCAGTCCTTTGGAGATGGGTGTTAAACCATCTTAGGCTGCCATCTTAGAAACCATGGGTATGTTGCTATCATAGTAGGAATTGAGGAAAATATATTCATAATGCCCCAGTGGGGTGGTGATATTTAGGAAAGAGGTCATGAGAGAGAATGGAGAGGGACTAGAGGTTGAGGTAGGAAAGGGAAATTTGGGGCCTGTGAGACTAGAATTCTGTATTCTCCCATGGATTAACTGAGTTTGTGGCAGCCATTAGCATTCTTTGGATTTCAGTTTCCCCAGTAATAAAAAGGGATGAGACCACATAAGCAAATCATGAAAATGAAGAAGATTGTATCCAGAGAAGACACTTTGACCATTTAATGTGCAACTGAGAAATTCTAGGTGGGCAGCTAGGTGGTGCAGTGGATAGAGTCAGGAATACTATCTCCCGAGTTGAAATATGCCTAGACACTAGTTGTGTGATCCTAGGCAAGTCATTTAACCCTGTCTGCCTCAGTTTCCTCATCTGTAAAATGAGCTCGAAAAGCAAATGGCAAACCATTCCAGTATCTTTGCCAAGAGAACCCCAAGTGGGGTCATGAAGACTTAGACACAACTGAAAAACAAAACATTACCATCATGAGAAATGCTGATTTCTTTATTCTGCTCCTGCCTTTTGTAATAACAACTTTATCTAGTACTTTAAGGCTTACAAATGATTTGCCTTCTGACAAACTTGTGATGAAGGTATTACAGGTATCACCATCCCTTCCTTACAGATGAGGAAAGTGAGGTTTAAAGAAGTAAGTGAATTCCCTGGGGTCTAACAGATGATGTTGGAGCCAGAATCTGAACTCAGGTCAGCTGTATCCCAGTCTCCCACCCTTTCCATTAAACCACACATCTTAAAAACCTACAGTCTCTGCCTCCCTTTTGCCTATAATGACAATCTATTCACACCTTCTGTGGCTCTCTGCCAACTGGCTCCTCCCTGATAATGTCATTTCCCTTTCTTGGTTACTATTTGCTGACCCCAAACACATCCCTCTGAAAACCCAACTTAAAACTTGCTCTCTAGAAAGTGTTCCTAATGACTAACTCATCCAGTTCTGATCATTCCTTCTCTCTACATCTTCTCAGAAACACTAGTTAACAGGGACTCCTGGATAATAGGAAGCCAGATAAGGGTCCTGTATTTCACTGGATAGACTGCAGTCTTCTCTTGGCTAAGCAGATTGGTTCATGGCATGTTAGGACTCAGGGAGCTCATCTCTGGGGACGTTGCAATTGTCTTTATGACTGTGGTTTGTAGGCCAGGACCAGGGGGATGATGGAGGTCACAAAACTAAAGAATTTGAGAATTGGAAGCAAGTACAGAGACCAATCAATTCGATCCTACGTGAACACAAATCCCTTTTACAAGAGTCCTAATTAGGGGTGATTTGGGGCTTTTGGGTGAAAACTGTAAAAGAACTCACCAACTCCAGAGGCATCTTATTCCACCTTGGTACAGTTATTATCATTGTTATTATTATGATTATTATTATTAGTGGGGCAATGAGGGTTAAGTGAATTTCCCAGGCTCACACAGCAAGCAAGTAAGTATTAAGTGTCCAATATTGGATTTGAACTCAGGTCCTCCTGAATTCAGGGCTGGTACTTTATCCACTGAGCCACCTAGCTGCCCCACAGTTTTTATTGTTAAAAAGGTTTTCCTTCCATAAGTCAAAGAACTCCTCTGAGACTTCTGTCATTTGCTCCTAGTTCTGTCCTAGCTACAGTGTCCTGGCCTTAAAGCCAAAAAGACGTGGGTTTACATATAACATCTGACATATACTTCTAATGACCCCGGGCAATACTTTACTAGCACATTACTGGTTCCTATAACAACTCTGACACACACCATCTGTGTGACTGGGCAAGTCACTTAACCTTTCAGTTTTAAGCAGATCTCTTGGACATCTAAGTAAATCTCTAAGATTCATTGGCAGACGATGCCATCCCATATTGGTTGAGAGAGTTTCCTCCTCTGGAAGTTTTCTATACAAATGAAATCACAGGACAAGTCTCTATCTCAGTCCCTCTCCCTCTATCCTCTGGGGCCAAGAAGATTAACCCTAATCTGTCTTTCGCATGGCAGACCTCAAATACTTGAAATCAGCCATCACCTCTATACAAAATCTTCTCTTTTCTAAGATAAACACCCTAAACATCTTCAGCAGATCTTCAACTGGGCACACGTAAGCCCTGAGGATCCTTAGCCCAATGCCCCCTCTTAAAGACATATCTTAAGTCTCAGAGTAATCTCCCTCTCCTATATTCTAGGGGTAAGCCCGAGGAGCTCAAGTGCTCACGGGTGTGCTTCTCCCCAAGATTATTGAGTGAGAATCATTTTAATCGGCCAATTTTAAGTAACTTCTAGAAGGGGATATTTAATAAGATAGTATAATAATAATAATAATTAATAATAATAATAATAATAGTTGGTATAAAACAGATCCCCAAATATCTGGGACACACTCCCACAAGCACATACAGAGTCCAGGGGAGAATGGACCCAAACTATAGCTCCTAGCTGCTATCAGTCCTTTCCCTCCATTTGTGGGGCACTTGAGAAGTTCTGTATAGGCATGGTATTTTTTTTTAACTGGGCTCCTTGCCCAGTGATGAATCTGCTTCCAGTTAGTCCTTGGCTCCCAATGCAGACACTGCCATCAGTTGATCACGGATGATGCTAGGAGACTGATAGGAAGATGAGAAGTCCAATATCCTCTGGACTCTTTGAAGAAGGTCCTCTTATGGCCAAAGTGGAAAGGAGGGAAGAAAAACTAGACTGAGGCTGAAGCCCAGGCCTCTCCTTCCCCTACTCCTCAGTGGTTCCTCCTTAGGGGTTGTAATGGAACACCATGCTCGTGCCAACCTTTTGAATAACTGATTCTAAACTAGCTCAAATAATTTGCTTCAAGCTTTTGAATAATCCGTGTCTAGGCTATCTCCTAGAGCAGGATTATGTTTCCTTGGCCTTTTGTTGTTGTTGAGTGGTTTTCAGTTATATCCAACTTTTCGTGACCCTATTTGGGGTTTTCTTGGCAAAGATATTGGAGTGGTTTGTCATTTCCTTCTCCAGTTCATTTGACAGATGAGGAAACAGGCAAACAGGGTGAAGTGATTTTCCCAGGGTCACTCAACCAGTAAGTGTCTGAGGCCAGATTTGAACTCCGGAAGATAAGTCTTTCTGACTCCAGGCCCAGCAATCTATGCAGTAAAGTGCCATCTAGCTGCCCTTGGCTCATCTGAACACAATTCCTGTGCTGTCACTCCAGTTCAGAGACCTTTCCCAAGGACTTTTTTCACTTAGTCTAAATCCTATGACTGAGATTGATTGATTAAGCATCTTATTGATCACCTTAGGTGAGGTGGGGGTGTCTTTACTGAGTAAATCAATGAACTTCACCCCTACATTCATATGGTGTGATCTTGGGGCCCTTCTCTGTCAAGGATGCTTTCTTGGGTGCTTTCTCTAGGTTCCATTTGTGCTTCCTAAAGCATGGCACCCAAGTGTGAATACACTGCCCCCTGTCAGTGGCCTGACCAGGGCAGGATGCCCAGGGACTCTCACCTCTCTTAACACAGCCCAAAATTCAATTAGCTCTGTTGCTCATGTTGCTCTGGGAGGTGGCCCTGCTTCTGAAAGAATGAGTAATTCTGCTCAAATCATCATCTCTTGGGCCCTGTTGTTCCCTGAGCCTTATTCTTTTGCCTTTCATGGCTCTCCCCTTTCTTTTCTCTGCCCTCCTTCTGCCCAGCCCCTGGCCATCAGTCCAGCCCTAGTGACTTTTTGTTCGATTTGTTTTTCTCTTTGATTATATGTTAGGCAGTTACCCCCAAATTGGGGTGATTTTGCCTTCTTTCCAATTAGCTCTAGTGATTAGAATCTTGTTTCCATTACTGTGCAAGTTCCTCCTGACAGGCATCGGCATTGGGTGGGCCCCTCTTCCTATTGTGCTTTCTTCTTGCTAAGGGCCTCATTTTCATCATTCCTGCTTCCAACAAATCCTTTAATGGCTAAACTCTTAATAGCCATCTCTCTACCCACTAACTTTATCTCCACATTCCCTATTTCATCGCCTCTGCCCCACAACAGGATGCCAGCCAAACTCTAAGCTTCTTTCCTGCTCCTCCCAAACAGTCTTTACAATCCTTCTGATTCTTTGGCCTTCAGCCTCCCCAGCTCTTTCCTTGCTCTGGTCTGTCAATTAGCCTTGGGGTCTGACTTACCTGAAACTTTGAGAGCTTGTGAGTCGACCTTTTCTTAAGGTCTCCATTTCTCCCAGAGAAATCCTTCACAAATTTCCCCCATGTGTTTCTATGGTTCCCAAGGGCATCTCAGCTCAGTAAAGAAAAGGCAAGGTGAATTTGTGAGGACCCTCCCTCATATCATCTCCATTTACTCTTCCAGTAGCTATTCCCTTTTCTCTTACTTCCAGAATCTACTTAGACCCTCTGATAAAGATTAAAAAAAATCCAGATAAATATGTTTCAGAATTAAAACTGATTGTCAGGGACAGCTAGATGATGCAGTGGATAGAGCACTGGCCCTGGAGTCAGGAGGACCTGAGTTCAAATCCAGCCTCAGACACTTAACACTTACTGGCTGTGTGACCCTGGGCAAGTCACTTAACCCCAATTGCATCACCAAAACCAAACAAAACCCCCCAAAATCAAAACAAAAAAACAAACAACAAAAAAACCCTTGATTTTCCATTAGTAATGAAAAGTTGAGGTTGAGTAGGGTAGAGGGTCAGTAGACAATGATGGGGGAGCTAGGTGGTTCCATAGTGCACAGAGTGTCAGGCCTGGAGTCAAGAAGCCTAATCTTCCTGAATTCAAATCTAGCTGCAGATACTTACTAGCTTACTGACCCTGGGCTAGTCACTTAACCTTGTTTGCCTCAGTTTCCTCATCTGTAAAGTGAGCTGAGAAGGAAATGGCAAACTACTCCAGTATCTTTGCCAAGAAAATCTCAAATGGGTTTGCTTGAAAAAACTGAACAACACAAGGCAATAATAAATTTCCCAATGTGACTAGAAGCTCTCTGAGGGTGGCACTGTGTCTGTCTCATCTGGATAAGTACTCTCAGAGGTCAGGGGCTGTGTCCCCCCACACCTGAGAGCTCCTCGGGAGTAGTGACTGTATGTCTGTGATTCTCCCCAGCCTACTGGAGCTGGCAGGTCTATCTTTACCTTCAGGCTATGGGTAAGGACTGTGTCTTTCCTAGCAGTTGGGTGGCCCTTTCTACCATTCCCTAGATCCTTCTCAGCCCAACCTACTGGCTCCAAGGCTGTTATTACTCATAGGTTCCCCACCCCCTGTCTTTGATCCATCCTTTAGATTCCTCCTGGATCAGTTTCTAGTTTCTCATATTCACTTTCTGAGCACTTTTCTTTCCAGAGATCTGATGGGAAGGCCCTACCTTCCATCCCCAGGGAAAAATAAATCATCTAGCCTAAGACCCACACAGGGGGCTATCAGTGAGTCACAAAGCCCATGGGGATCCAGGTTCCCTGCTGGGCACCGCCCAATCTCTACTAGGCCAGAGGGAGGAGGGATGCCTGCTGCGACTGGCAGGAGATACTCATTCCTGCACCTGCAGCCCAGAGAGAAAAACAGAGATGTGGTGGGAGGGAAGAGGAAGGAGAACTGGTGCTCAGGGACTTAAGAGTCCCTGCCGGGTCCAGGATAGTCACTAATCCCTTTTTAATGAGCTGTTTTCCTTGCCTGTTTGCCCCTAGGGGTGGGGGTGGGGGGATTCCAGCCCACAGAAGAATCTTACAAAGATCTAAACAGAAGTTTGTTTAGTATTGACATTCATAGAGCTTATCTGCATTTTCCCTTTTCTCCACTGGGTCCATTTCATGGAGGAAGAAACTAAGGCAGAATGTGGGGGTGGGGAGGAGACCGTCATCAAGTCCGCCAAAAGAGAGATGGCTGAATCAAGACCAAGCCCTGACTCCAGGGAAGATTAAGTAAAAGGCTCGCTGTGTCCTTTTTTCCGTAACTTGTGTCAGAGTCTAATGCTGTGTTGGGAGGTTCTCCTTTGTATCAAAACCTAAATTTCTCATACTTCAGTTATTTATTTACTTTTTGGCTATTGTTCCCGGCTCAGAACAGTTGGAGGAGTCTTTATTGGGTTCTTTTATCATATTCTTCCCTCAGCATTCCTTGATCCAGAGAATTCTCTTTTTGCCAAAAGTCTCATTCTCTGGTCCCTTTTCTTATCTTAACATCTCCATCAAGCAGCTTGCGATGGACAGTGTGTTTGTGAGTCAGGAGATCTAGATTCTTGTCCTACATGTTCTAATACCCAGTTATGTGATCTTCTGGGCCTTGGTTTCCTCATTTTTGGAGACAGGGTAGCATAAAGGAAAAGAATGCTGACTCAGAGTCAGGGGACCTGGGTTCAAATCCTGCCTCCAATGTCTACTAGCTATATAAGACCTTTGGCAGGTCAGTTAACTATGGACTTCATTTCCCTCATCTGTAGAATGAGGAAATTGCACTAGATCAGTGGTCAGATTCAAATAGAAAAAATGGAGACTGGACATGAGGATCCCTGCTGGGCCACAGATTGACTTAGAAAACCACAAATTAACCTTACCTATGTTCTATTGTATATTTATTTATTTTGCTAAATATTTCCCAATTATATTTTAAAATTAATTTATCAATTTATCAATTTTTATTCATTCATTCATTTATTAATCTATCCACTCATTCATTCATTTCTTCATTTCTTTCTTTGATTATTTATTTATTTATTTTTGCAGGACAATGAGGGTCAAGTGACTTACCCAGGGTCACACAGCACAGCTAGTAAGTGTCAAGTTCTGAGGTTGGATTTGAACTCAGTTCCTCCTGATTCCAGGGCCAGTGCTTTATTCACTGCACAACTTAGCTACCCTCACAATTACCTTTAAATGTGGTTCCAGAGTAGTTACAGGGCTGTGGCTGTGTTGAAAAACCTCTGAATTAAATTACCATTGAAGTCACTTCCATCCCTAATTAGATGAGTCCCTTCACCATCTTGGACATCCTCTTGGGTGCCCTTTCTGGTCTGTCTTTCCAAAGCATTGTATATCTAAATCATGGCACCCAGAACTGAACACACTACCCCTTGGCAGCAACCTGCCCAGGGTGTGGTGTACTGGGACCATCAGCTTTTTTCCTGGACTCACTTTGCCTGTCTTGACACAGCCAAAGATCCAATTAGCTTAGTTGGCTTCCATGGTCATAGACATGGGAGAGAAGGCTTTGGCCTGAATTCTCTTCTCTAGCTCCATTCTCTGTTGGTGATCTCAGCAGCTTCCATCGATTCAACCCATGGGTTCATATCCTCTATGTAGATAACTCTCAGTCCAGCTCTCAACTCTCTCTTGAATGACAATCCTGCAGCTCCTGTTCTTGCTTGTCTTGCTTGGAGATGTATATGTCCATGTGTAAAATATATATAATGTATATACAGTAAAATATACACATACATACATATATCTACCCATATATATACATACATGTATATATATCCATATGTGTATATATATATGTACACACACACACACACACACATATATAGCATAGAACTTGCCTTGTATTTATTTGCTTGCATGTTGCCTCTCTCATTAGATTGTGAATTCTTTGAGGGCAGACACTGTCTTTTACCTCTTTTTGTATGCCCACTGCTTAGCACAATGCCTGGAATGTAGTAGGTGCTTAATAAATGTTTATTGATTGACTGATGGGACATCTTCAATGGAACATCTCGAAGACAAAACTCATTATCTCTCCCACTAATTGGACACGTCCTCAAACTCATCCATTTCTGTCAAGGGCTCGGCCATTCCTCTAAGCACCCAGGCTTGAAACCTAAGAGTTGTTCTTGGCTTTCACTCCCTCTCCATATACAAGTGGTTGCCAAATCTCCCCCATTCTACCTCCAAACCATTGATCAACCTTGCCCCCTCCCCTGCAGTCATCTTACAGCCTGCATAGTTCAGACCCTTATCGTCTCTCACCTGGACAATGGCAAGGGTCTGCCTTACCGAGTCTAGGCTCTGCAATTTACCCTCCACATAGCATTGCCAAATGGATGTTCTCGGAGCCTCAACCTGGCTTCATCCCTCCCTGCCTCTGGAAGTTTCAGCATTGCTCTGTTGCCACTGGGATCACATGCTAACTCTCAGCGTCTCTTGGTTGGCATTTACAGCCCTTTAGAGTCTGGCTTTAGCCTATCTCTCCCGGCTGATTATCCTTTACTCCCCCACATATACACTGTGTTCCAGACAAACTGGCCTACTTTCTGTTCCTCATACATGACATCTTATTGCCTGTCTCCCTCTCTTCTGGCTTTTGTACAAACTGTCTCCCGTACTTGGAATGTGCTCCCTCCTTACCTCCACCTTTTGCACCCCTATTTCTCCAGCTCTAATCAAAACTTAGCTCATGTGCCATCTCCTACCATCACCAATTATTGGTGCCCCCTTATTATTTGGTATATTTTAGTAAATATCTAAATATTTATCTGGGAACATCTATTTTTTTTCCAGTGGAATATAATCACCTTGAGAGCAGGGGTTGTCTTTGTATTTTCAGCATCCCAGAGAGTACTTGGCAGACAGTAGGTGATTAATAAATGGTTATTGTTGTCATAGTATATGAGGTTCTTAACCTGGAATCCAGGCACATTTTTGTTTATAGGACAATTAGGGTTAAGTGACTTGCGCAGGGTCACACAGCTAGTGTCAAGTGTCAAGTGTCAAGTGTCTGAGGCTGGATTTGAACTTAAGTCCTCTTGAATCCAGCACCACCTCACTTTCCCTAGCACATTTAAAAAATGTTAATTGTTATATTTTGCTTGGTTTTCTTTGTAATTCTATGTATTCTATTTTTATCCATTTAATAACATTATTGTGAGAAAGGCTCTATAGATCTCACTGGACTGCCCAATGGGTCTAAGACACAGAAAAAAGTTAAGAACACCTGAGGTAATGTGATGGATTTTTGTCTTGGTTATTGTAAAGTGGGGCTTGGGGCAGCTAGGTGGTGCAATGGATAAAGCACCAGCCCTGGATTCAGGAAGACTTGAGTTCAATATGGCCTTAGACACTTGACACTTACTAGCTGTGTGACCCTGGGCAAGTCACTTAACCCTCATTGCTCTACAAGGAAAAAAAAATGTAAAGTGGGGCTAACAATAATAACACCCACCTGAACAGGGCTGTTGTTAGGGTTGATCAAGATAATGCCTGTGAAGGGCTTTAGAAAAGGCTGTTATCAAGTGTCCATGGTTTTTGGAATCAGAGGACTGGTCCAAGTCTTTGTTCTTCCATTTCCTGTCTGGATGACCTAAGGTGAGGTGCCCAACCTCTGTGCACCTCAGTTTCTTCGTCTGTCAGATCCTCCATCAGGCACTGATGGCAATAGATGGCCTCTGAGACTTCTTCCGACTCTGAGTTCTGTGATTCTGTGAAAAGGGAGATATTATGCCAACCATCTCACAGGGCTGTGAGGATCAAATTAGATAGTGGATGTAAAAGCCCTTTGAAGCCTTCAAGTGTTAAATAAAGACAAGCCATTTTCTCTAAGGTCCTTTCCAGCTGGAACATTGTATGATTCTATAGTGCTAAGTAAGACCTTTGTTAGGGAATCTTTAAATATTTCACATACGGAAACTTTTCCCTACCACGGGAGGGCTCAAGGTCAAAGAGTGGTCCTCATTTTGTGGAGAAAAAAAGCAAGGCATGGAGACAGGGCTGTACTCAATCAATCAATAGGCATTTATGGAGCCTAACTATGTGCCAAATACTGTGCTTGGTGCTGGGAATAAATACAAAGAAAGGTGAAAACAGGGCTCTACCCTCAAGGGGCTCATATTCTAATGGATGAAGACAACATGTAAATGATGTGGCATACCCAGGATATAGACAGATTATAGGGAAGGTAGTCTCTAAGGGACAGCACTAGCAGCTGGGCCCTCAGCAGATGAATAGGATGGGATCCAGTACTGACATTCCATTCCCACTTACCTTCTGCCTTTCCCACCCACCTGCTGACTCGAGTCCGCTTGCTGTTCCTGTGAGTACAACTTGTCTCTCCTCAACCCCCCCCATTAAGTCATTAAGTGAGAGCGGTTCAGTGGGGGGCCCTTTGTGACAAGGATGCCAACAGAGCCCAGGATGCTCCAGCTGGGTCAAGAGAAAAGGCTTTTAGAAAGCCAGAGAGATCAGAGAAGCAGGGATATGAAGGGACAGCAGACAATAGGACATGATCGAGGCTGAAAGACTAAAAGAAATGGCAAAGAGCAAGGACTGAGGAGGGCATGTCAGGGGAGGGGACCAGTGCCCTGTGCTTAAGGAGGAGAAAGACCACACAGGGAGATCTCTGAGAATTGGAACCTGGGGACGTGAGTGCTGCCTGAATTTCAATCTAGCTATAAGGAGGTACTCAGATTTCAGTTCAATCATGTGGAGATAGCTAGATTTCAGTCCAGCTTCAACTTGAAAGTAGATCCTGGAAAAGTCAGCTTCAGAAATGATTTGATTTTCCCAGGGATCATGGAAGTTAAGAGATGGAGCTCTCAGGATAAGATAAAGGGAATGAAAAAAAGCAAGTGACATGGGGAAAGATAAATTAGAGCAGAGGTCTTTAACCTGGGGTCCGTGGGCCCCAAAGAGATCTGTGCATATAGAATTCAGAGAATCCATGAAAGTGGGGGAGAAATGACATCTCTATTTCTGTATAAATGGCTTCTTTTAAAAAAAAACTTATGTATTTTATTATAAACATTTGAAAAAAATCATTGAGAAGTCCATAGGTTTCATCAGAATGCCAAAAGACGTCCACGACACAAACAAGGTTAAGAGCCCCACTTAAAGCAAAGAGACTGGATAAAGAGCTTGTTAGTTGGAACTCAGGGCAAGACTGAATCACTAGCAGGATGGGCTTCAGGTGACCTCTGAGAGAGAAGTTTTGAACTATAACTAAGAGCTAGTACTTGGACTCAAGAGGGAGTGATTGAGTGATCCCAAGAACTAGTGATTGAGTGATACCAAGAATCAGGACAAAGGAGTGAGCTAGCCAACCTGGGAGTGATAAAGAAAATAACTCTAAATGTCATGATGATGGTATTGAGTCAAGGTGAATTGAGGAACCAGACTACATACCTATAACTTACCTACCTGTGTACAATGACAAAGAAAATATGACACAGTAGAAAGCATGCTAGGTTTGGAGGCTGAGGACCTGGGTTCAAATTCTGGCTCTATCACTTACTCTGTGGCCTGGGGGAGGAGCAAGGAAGTAAATCATTGAATTTTCCTGGGACTTGATTTTTTCATCTTCAAAATGAGGGGGTTGAAAAAGACAGCCTCTTAGGCCCTTGTCATATTTAAAGCTTTGGTCTTATAGTTTCAAGTCTCCTGCTGTCCTCTCTAATGTTATTTTTGTATCCCCAGCAGGCTGACTTGGGAGAAGGAGCAGCAGAGTAGTGAAGAGAGAACACCAGCAATAAGAACAATACCTTATGCTTGTGGAGTACTTTAAGGTTTGCAAAGCACCTTTCTTGTGATAACCATGGAAGACAGTTACTGTGAATGTTATGAGTGTTACAGGTAAGGAAACTGAAACTCAGAGATGACTTCCTCAAAGTTGTATAGCTAGTAATTGTTAGAGCAGGGACTGGAACCCCAATCCTTCAGTTTCAAATGTCATGCTTTTTCCACTACAAAAAATAACTTTTACATACTAGCAAATGTAGAAAATAATAATAATAATAATAATAAATTGTAACAGCTAGTATTTATATACCACTTCAAGGTTTGCAAAGTGCCTTTATAATTATTTCATTTTGTCCTCACAATAAGTCTAAGATGTAGGTACTATTATTAGCCCATTTTACAGAGGAGGAAACTGAGACACAGAGAGGTTAAGTGACTTGCCCAGGGTCATGCAACTAATAAATGAGACTGTATTTGGACTCAGATCTTCCTGGCTCCAAGTCCAACACTATATTTACTGTGCCACCTAGCTGTTTTTGTTTTTTATTTTTAATTTTTTTTTTGTTTATCCCTCTCTCATTCTGTCCCTCCCTACCCTCCCCAAACCCCAAGGTTGCAAGCAATAAGTATAGGTTATACATGTGCAATTATTTAAAACCTTACCATATTAGTAATTTTACATAAAAAACTCAAGTAAAAAAGGAGAAAGCGAAATATAGCATGCTTCAGTCTGTGTTCAATAAATATCAGTTATTCCTTTGGGAATATCTTGGGTCATTGTATTGTTGAGAGTAGTTAAGTCATTCACAATTACTCATAGAGCTATAATGCTGTCACTGTGCACAATATTCTCCTAGTTCTTCTCACTTCACTATACATCAGTTCATATGAGTCTTTCCAGGTTTTTCTGAAATCATCCTGCTTGTCATTTCCTATAGAACAATAATATTCCATCACAGTCATATACCACAGCTTGTTCAGTCATTCCCCAATTGAAGGACATTCCCTCGATTTTTAATTCTTAAGCCACCAAAAAGAGTTGCTATAAATATTTTTGTACAATTTTTCCCCTTTTCTCTTTTTCACAGTTACTATTGTTAACTGTTTCCCTCCATCCTATTTCTCTCCCCATGATATTTACTCTATTATCTATCTTCTTTCACCCTATCCCTCCTCAAAAGGAATTTACTTCTGACTGTTCCCTTTCCCAATCTGCCCTCCCTCCTTTCACCCCTCCCTCCTCAACCCCTTCCCTTCCTACTTTCTTTCAGGGTTAGATAGATTACTCAACTTAATTGAGTGTGTATGTTATTCCCGCCTTGATCCAACTCTTAGGAGATTAAGGTCTTTGAGTCTATCCTGATGAGTTCGAGGTTCATTCACTGCCCTGCTCCTCCCCCATCTCTCCCTCCATTCCATAAGCCCTTTCTTGTGTTTTTTTTTCATGTGGGATTTTACCCCATTCTAACTCTTCCCTATCCCCTCCCCTAGTACATTCCTCTCACCCCTCAAATTTTATCCTAAAGATGTCATCATGGGGCAACTAGGTGACACAGTGGACAAAGCACCCACCCTGGACCCAGGAGGACCCCAGCCCAAATCCAGCCTCAGACATAAGACACTCACCCACTACATGACCCCAGGCATGGCACCCAACCCCGACCACACCACAAAAAAAAGATAAACAAAAAATAAATAATTTACAGATATAATTCCTTCACAATAAATTCCCACTTGTGCCCTCTGTATAAATTTATTTCTATCATCTGCTGTAATACTGAGAAAATTCTTATGAGTTGGACATATTATCTTCCCATGTAGGAATGTAAACAGTTTTTAACCTTTTAACATCTCTCTTAATTTCTTTTTCCTGTTTACCGTTTTATGCTTCTCTTGAGTCTTGTATTTGAAAGTCAAATTTTCTATTCAGTTCAGGTCTTTTAATCATGAATACCTGAAAGTCCTCTTTTTCATTGAAATCCCATTTCCCCCCTGAAAGCTTATGATCAGTTTTGCTGTATACCTGATTCTTGGTTGTAATCCCAATTCCTTTGCCCTCTGAAATATTATACTCCATGCTCTTTGATCCTTTAATGTAGGAACTGCTAGATCTTGTGCTGTCCTGACTAGCTCCACAGTAGTTGAATTGTTTCTTCTTGTCTTCTTGCAATATTTTCTCCTTGACCTTGGAGCTCTGGAATTTGGCTATAATATTCCTTGGAATTTTCATTTTGGGATCTCTTGCAGGAGGTGATCAGTGAATTCTTTCAATTTCTATTTTACCTTCTGCTTCTAGAATATCAGGGCAATTTTCCCTGACAATTTCCTGGAAGATGATGTCTAAGCTCTTTCCTTGATCATGGTTTTCAGGTATTCCAATAATTTTCAAATCATCTCTGCTATATCTATTTTCCAGGTCAGCTGTTTGTCCAAGGAGATATTTTATATTGCCCTATATTTTTTATTCATTTGGATTTGTTTTATTTTGTCTTGATTTCTCATAAAGTCATTAGCTTCTATTTGCTCAACCCTAATTTATATGCAATGATTTTCTTCAGAGAGCTTTTGTACCTCCTTTTACATTTGGCCAATTTGGCTTTTCAAGCTGTTGATTTTTTTTTCATGACCCTCCTGTATTACTCTTATTTCTCTTTCCATTTTTTCCTCTACCTCTCTTACTTTATCTTCAAAGTCCCTTTGGAGTGCCTCTATGGCCCTCATGCCAATTCATACTTTTCTTGGAAGTGTTGGATGTAGGAGCCCTGACATTGCTATCCTCTTCTGAGGGTGCACTTCGATCTTCCTTGTCACTAAAGAGACTTTCCATGGTCCTCACCTTTCTCTGTCTGCTCATCTTGACATTCTTTTATTTTACTTTTAACTCCTTAAAGTGGGGCACTATTTCCAGGCTCCACTGTCCCAAGCTTCAGGGGATCCCAGGTGGTATAATTTAAGGAGGGGCAGGTTTTCACTAGTCTGTCCTGTTCCCTGGTCTGTAGTTAACCCCAGGCCAACTTGCTAATTAACCAGATAGCAAAACTTTGTGTGCTGTGGTTGTTAGCTCTGACAAGTTTGCACTCCTCCCTCACCTTGGCCATTGCTACTCAAACCTACTTCTTGGTTCCCAGCAGGGGTGAAAAACCCAAGTTCCACCTCAACACCAGCAGAGACCCCTGTAATCTCCCCCAGGTCAACTGCTCAGCCCTCTCACCAGACTGTGAGCTTAGTTCCAGAAAACACTGGCACTGCAGCTGATTCAGAGACTCTGGGGGTCTCTTTCCCTGGCTCAGACTGCCTGGGACTGGATCTGTGTCAGTGTGACCATGGGCTTGGGTTCCATTATTGCCCCACCATAGCATCCCCATCCTGCTGACCTTCTAAGCCGTCTTCGGCTGGAAAATGATCTCAGCCCATTCTTTTGTGGGGTTTGTTGCTCCAGGAATTGTCCTATGGCATTATTTTGAGGTTTTTTTGAGTGATCATGTCATGAGTTCCGAGAGCATACTGCCTTTCCTCTGCCATCTTGGTTCTGTCCTGGAAGTCCTAACTATCTTTCTGTACACCATTTCATTTGATCCTAAGAATAGCCCTTTATATTAGGTGATATTATTATCCCCATTTTACACATAAGGAAACTAAAGCTGAGAAAACTAACTGACTTGGCTTGTTCATAAATCTAATAATCATTTGAGATAGGCTTTGAACTCAGGTCTTCCTGACTCTAAGCCCAGCCCTCTATCCACTGTATCACCTAGCTCTCCAGAAGTCTTGTTCAAGTCTAATTCCTTATTAGTCAGGTTAACAAGGCAAGAGAATGAGGCATCCCTCTGGAACTGAGAAAATATCTCCCTATAAAAGAAGTAAAATGCATCCTCCCTACCTCACATTTGAGACTGTTCTGTCATTGATGGTGTCTCCTTGGAGTGATATGAACCTCCTTCTTGTTCTAGGTAAACTTTGACATACTGACCAATTAATAGCTAAGGATTAAGGATGACAATTCAATTTATAGCTAGTTTTAGAGGACCTGGGCTATATGCTTCCATTAACCCTTTTAAAGGGAGAACCTCAGCTAGATAATGAAGATTAGACAGATAGAGGCTCAGATAGGAGAAGGGTGACAGACTCCATCCTGGTTCTCTGTAGTAGAGCCCTATGTGGAGTCCCTCCAGGGAACCATCTATCTCTAGGAGAGGAAAGAACTACATGGCTACACAGATGGTAGGGACTGGATGTAATGGGCAGAAACCATAGTATTTCTGGGCCAAGCTGGGAGTTTGCTGGAATGTGATCCAGTGACAGTGGAGCAGTGGTGGCAGAGGCAGGAAAGGGTTCATGGACAAGCAGAACAAGGCTCCTGGGCATAGAGGAAGAGACTAAAGACCAAGAGATCCAGAGCCATAGATATGTCAGAGATACAGCCATGGTGTGGAGGAACAAACCAAGACCTTGACTTTCACTGATAATGAGTTATGTGGACTGTGCTGGTCCAGAGGAAAGGATATTTTCTGTTTTTTTGGAGGGGTGAGGTTAAATAAATCCTGAAAGATTATATCAATTAAATAAATTAATCTACTAAAGTAGCCAAAGTTTCAAATGACATTTTTTGCCTAAGATCACCCTAATTGTATAGTGCTTGGCACGTAGTCAGTTCTTAATCCATGTTTGTTGACTAATTGGTGGAGAGAACAATGACTGCATTATGGGTAGAGTTGGTGGAAGAGCAGTAGAGAGTCATTCTTCATTATTCCTTGAAGGAAGATATTTACGCATGGGTCCAGGCTTTCTTTGGGAAGATAATGCAGATAGAGAAAAGACTTTGGTAAGTGATAGATGTGTTGAGGTGTCTATAAGTATTCATTAGGCACTTACTTTGTGCTAGGCACCGTTCTGTGTTCTGGGGGTACAAGTACAAGGAAAGGGGAGATTTTTTTTCAAAGACAGAGACATAAAGCCACATTCTGATTCTCTCAAGCAGAAACCATGGGTATGTATGTAAACCTAAATAAAATGTATTCATGAGAAGATCCCATGATTGATCTTGGTTTATGCAAGCTCAGAACTTGTGTGCTGATTAAGTCTGGACTATAGGGTAAACAAGGAATTCCCAACAGTGCCAGGAGAACTATGCTCCAGATGCTTACATGGAGGGTAATGGTGGTGGTGGTCAGTTTCCTCCCTTCAATTGATTATTCAGAGTGTTTTCCTATTCCCTCTTCTGGTGTCTGAGAGCTATCATTATCATGTCCATCTCCTTGAAGCATTCATCTTTCTACCAGGATGAAGTGACCCCAATGCCCTACCTTGTCTAGTATCCAAGATAAGAGATGATTAATTTAAAGGGCATGGTCTATAGAAGAGAAGGAAGGAAGGAAACAAGCATTTAATAATCACTTACTATGTTCCAGGTCATATTCTAAGCAATGGGGATACAAATACAAGCCAAAAAGAAAGACGGGGGGCAGCTAGGTGGCACAGTGGATAAAGCACCAGCCCTGGATTCAGGAGGTCCTGAGTTCAAATCCATCCTCACACACTTTAAACTTAATAGCTGTGTTATCTTGGGAAAGTCACTTAACCCTCATAGCCCTGCAAAAAAAGAAAAGAAAAGAAAAGAAAAGAAAAGAAAAGAAAAGAAAAGAAGAGAAAAGAAAAGAAAAGAAAGACAGTCCCCACCCTCAAGGACCTTATATTCTAAAGTGTATTGTCTAAAGACAATACACAAAAATGAGCTGAAAAGGAAAATGGAGGAGAAGGGATGAAGCTAACTAGTATGGGAGCATCGTTTGGAAGTCCAGAAGCCAGAAACAGATCTAGAAGGGGAATGCAAGCCGGCATAGGCCCCTCAATAAAACGGAGGTTCCATGATGAATTTGCCAATGGAATAAAGATTTGGCACCTACAGAGGAATGTTCTGTGTTAAGAAACTGGTAGGAATATTTGGATGGTCCAGGGATTAATGGAATTTCTAGGATGAGGCAGCATGGTTTGGAAGTCTAGGAGCTTGGAACAGGGCAGAGAGGGGAATGTTTTTCCAAGAAAAAACCTGGAGCCCTTTGATGGCTGCAAATGCCATGGTTCTTTTTTGGTGCACTGGGTTCATTCCATTACTAGCCTGCATACAGTGGAAATGGGGAGACAGCAAAGGAGGGAAAGGGAAGGAAGACAGTCCAGATATAATAATATAAGGGAAATAGCACTGGTCAGGAATTCAGGAAACCTGGGCTTTATTTTTTGCACTACTACATATACACACACACACACACACATACACATATATATGTACATGCATACACATATTTTTATATATATATTTATAAATTCACTTGCCCTTTACCAATATCAAATTTATCTTCTGTAAAATGAGGGGATCAGACTAAATGTTATGGTTGGTAGGTAGGCAGATAGATGATAGATAGATAGATAGATAGATAGATAGATAGATAGATAGATAGATAGATAGATAGAATGAACATTTAAGTATTTACTATGTGAATGCACTGGGGACAAGTGGAAGTAAGCTGGGTCATTCCAACCCTCAAAGAATTTACATTCTAATGGAGGGAAACAACACACAAAGAGGGGATAGAAAGTCGAGGGGAGGAGAGTACCTGCAAAGGGGCAAATCAGCTGTAAAAAAGGAGAGGAAAAAGATTGGAGAGTCAAGTGAGGGGTGAGGTGAAACGTAGACGGAGCCCCATGGCACAGTGGGTAGAGTGCTAGGCCTAGGGTCAGGAAGACCTGAGTTTAAATGCAACCTCACACACTTACTGGCTTTGCTACCTTGGGCAAGTCAGTTAACCACCTACATGCCTCAGTTTCTTCATCTACAAAGTGAGAGAGACTGAACAAGATGGAGTAGTACAATGGACAGATAACTGAAACAAGTCAGGAAGAGACAGGGACTCAAATCTTATTTTGGACACTTAGTAATTGTGTGATCCTGAACAAGTCACTGAAAATCTCTGTGCCTCAATTTCCTCATGCCCACTATGGAGGAGTTGGGCTAGATAAAAGGTCTCTAAAGGTGCTTTGAGCTTTCCATCTGTGAAGTATGACCCTTTCTTGATTGAATGTCCTGTGATTTGAGGAAAAGAAAGAGGTAAAAAAAGGTGAGGAGGAAGGAAGAAAAGAAGTTAGAGATGGAAGGAGGAGGGCATCAAGTGATGAAGCTAAATGGGCAAGCAACACAGGCTGGAACAGCCAGGAACTGGCTGCCTGAGATACTGCTAATTAGCTGGTGGGGAAAGGAAGATGGCTTTAGGCCAGTTGATGGGGCAGAAGCCTTGGCAGTGTGTTCTGACACAATCTGGGGGATGGATAAATGGAACCCATAGGTTTTAAGAGAAGGAAAAGAATCTCATCTCCTTGTACTCCCCTTCCCCACCCCACCCTTGAGGGTGGAGGTTGGTGTTAGATTTGTCAGGAAAACAAACAAACAAAAAAGCTAGTTAAAAAATAAATGACCTGTGTCTAGGTGTATTTTTTCCTTGTCATGAACTTATAAACTCCCTCTCTCAGGTGGCTTTTCTCATTTGGCCCTAAGATGGGGAGGGGTTGGGGGAGGGTGACATTCTTCCTTTCCTGTCTTGGAGAAATGGAGACACAACAAAGTCTGGTCACTGATCCAATCAGGGTCACTTAGCAGGTGGGAGGCAGAGACATGGGGCTGGAAACCAGCAACCCTGGCTCCTCACTCAGCATTCTGACTGCTTCCCCATGGCTTGGGAGCAGGAAGGAGCCTGCCAGGGGTAGGGATTGGCCACAAAGACAACCAGAGCTCATGAACCAGAGCTATTTGTGAATGAAAGAGATTTAAAAAAAAAAACTAAATTTGGGGGACAACAGAGGGGTTAGGGTTTTGCTTCTCAGATGAAGGATTCTAAATAATGCTCAGGTCATCTGAACTGGAATTACCCTTGGTCTGGGGGCTGGTGAGAGAGCAATGGAAACCAAGAGATAGTAGTAGGAAAGAAAAGTCCAAATTGGGCCATGGTTTTACTCTAGGAATGGAGGGGAGATGGGATTTGAGTAGGAAGTACTGGGCGCTGGCCCAACTCTCTCTCTCTCTCTCTCTCTCTCTCTCTCTCTCTCTCTCTCTCTCTCTCTCTCTCTCTCTCTCTCTCTCTCTTGTGCTCTGTTCCTGTTGGTATCTACCTGGCTCTCCTACTCCTCCAAAAACAGCTTGCATGTCCCATAGTGCCTATTTCTTCTCTAGCTGGCAGCCAGGCTCCCCAGTTGGAAGAATGGACCCTCCCTCTTCCCCTCACATGTACATATCCAATCCTCCAGATAGGGCAGACATTTCCCTGAAGACTCATCCTATCACCCACTTAGAGGCCCATTCCATCTTGAGCTTGGGGGCATGAGCAAAGTGGATGCCACTAGTACAGAATGATTCAGAAACTGTTAAATGAGCTCCCTGTGTCAACTGGTTTTGCTTATTTGTCGATCTTCGTTACAAAAGAAGGATCACTGGGTTGTGGGGGTTGGGAGAGAGTACATCTAGAAATGACTGATATAATAAAAATAAAAGACATCAATTAAAAACAAATATAAATGTTTAGTAAAATGTAGACCCTGGCATCAAGGATCTTAAAGTGTAACCAGAGGAATTGGGCAATAAACAGAGCCTGTTATGGGTCAGGTCAGCTCAGTACTTCAGGATCAGAATCTGAATGGAATGAACAGCTCATTGTTCAGCCAATGCTTAACAAAAACATATTTACTTACCAATTGTATGAAAAGTACATCCTACAAGGAAACAGAATTGGTTTGGGAAGACACAGCCTTCCTCATCTCCATATGGAAATGCTTCTGATCAGAAGCATGTGCTGGATTGGAGGGGTGTGGGTCACTTACAGGGACAGGTAATTCACAGGACAGCTGTCATGTCCAAGGGACAATGTGTCCTCGCAGAGAAGCCTTTTTATACCCTGCTAACTGGGAAAGGAGGACATGGCTTAAGCTCTAGTTTCCTGACCATATCAAGTCTCTGGAAAGCTTTGGTGGTCATTAAGGGGAAAATAACCTAGCCTACATGACAGAATAGGTGTTGTTCCTACAAAGATCTCCAGAAATCATTTTGGGGCACATGTAATTATTGGTAACTGCTGGAAGGGAGGTGACTTCTGACTTTGGCCAGGATATTCAAGGTGAGAGACATTGTGGTACAGTGAAAACAGGGTCCAAAGGACCTGGGTTCAAATCCAGACTCTGTTCTTTGCTATCGGTGTGACTCAGGTAAATAGGTTAGTTGCCCCATGTCTCAGTTTACTCATCTTTAAAGTGAAGGGGTTGGGCTAAATAATCTAATTTAGATCTAGCTCTAAATTTGGAATCTCTTGTGTGGTCAGAGCCCAGGTAAGATGGGTTCACATATAAGTATAATATGACGTGTATCTAATGAGAGATCCAGCCAGCTAAGCTACTCCTTGAGAACAGACAGATTGATCATCTAGGGAATAGTAAAAACAATTGGCAGGAATTACAGCTTTGAAGGCCATGCAAACCATCATATACCCATTACAGAATTTAATCTTCATGACAAGCCTGGGAGGCAGATATTATGGGTATTATTATCTCCACTTTTTAGATGAAGAAATGGGCTGAGAAATATAATGTGACTTGGCCAGGGTCACCCAGCTAGCAAAGTTTCAGGTGTGGGATTTGAATTTAGGTCTTTCCTGATTCCAAATGCAGTGTTCTTTTTTCTTTTCTTTTTGTGTTTAACTCCTGCCTGTGACATAAGAGAAGGGAAATGAAATCTGATGTGCCTGAAGCTAGATCCCCACCTTATTCTCTGTACTCAGTGTCCTCAAAAATGGGAAAGGGAGTTTTAAAATTTGGCTTTTAAGAGTCATCTCAAGATAATGTTAAATTTTTCTTTTCATGTAATTGGAAAAAATACTATTTTTTCACAATGATTTTTAAGATCAATGTGAAAAAATTACTTAAAAAAAGATCTTTCTCAGATAGAGCAGGGCCAAGGACTCCCTATCAGAAGCAGTACTGACCAGCCAAGTGAGACTTCCCCTTTTAACCTGAAAGTTGAGAATCTGATGGATGGCTACCTGCTAGGCTGCAACTAGAAGTTTTGGTTCCTGGGCCAAGTGCCCTCAAATCAACTTTGTAATTCCTAACATGAAAAAATTAAGGATACAGAGTGGATCTATGTCAGTGGTATAAGGAACTCTTAGGTGAGGAAACACCTTGGGACCCTGGCACTGTGGGTGGAGACCCTAGAGCATCAGTTGGTCAGTTAATAAAAGGTTGCACTTAATGAATGTCAACACACATTGGTTCATTTAATGTTTACTTAGGCACCAGGCACCAAAGAAAAGCAAAACAAAAGAAAATAAAAACCATCCCTGTCCTCAAAGTGCTTACATTCTAAGAGGGGAGAAAGCAGATAAAGAGCCATACAGGATATACAAAACACACAGAGAGAAATGGCTTAGGAGAACTTGGCTTTGCAGTAAGTGTGGCTAGTGTGGTTCCAAATCACGGGATAAGGTTGGAGCTCAGTGATGTGAAGTGAGCTGGGACTAAAAATTTTGGTGACCCATGTAAAGTGTGGAAAAGAATTTCTTTTTAACTCTGAAAGGCAATCTCAGAGGGAAGGCAGAGGGGCTAGGAGTTCTGCCAAAAGTAGGATTTGAGTGGATTCTAGAAGGATACCAGGAAAACTGGTAGAGGTAGAGGTGAGGAGGTAGAGTAGTCCAGTCATGGAATCCAGTACAAAAGTACACTGTTGAGAAATGAAATGTTTTATATAGGAGGAAGCCAGTTGGCTACGGAAACTGGATTGTAGAGTGGGTAGAGGGGAGTAAAGTCTAGGAAGAATGGAAAGGTAGGAAGAGGTCAGGTTATGAAGAGCTTTAAATACTGAACAGAGGACTTTATATTTTACCCTGGAGGTAATAGGGAGCCATTGGTATTTATTGAGTAGGTGAGTGATATGGTCATATCTACACTTTAGGAAAATCACTGTTGTCAGGATGGATTAGAGCAGGGAGAGATTGAGACAGAGACAAATCAGAAGGCTATTGCAGTAGTCCTTCTGAGGGCACGAAATGTTGAGGGGGGGAGAGGAGAAGGAGGAGGAGGAGGAGGAAGAGGAGGAGGAAGGGTGGGAGGGAGGAAGAGAGGGAGGCAGAGATAGAGAGAGATAAAAGCAGAGACAGAGAGACAGAGAGAGATACCTTGGGATACCAAGAGGTTTCTACTGGGAAATGTTTCCAAGGGTAGGATGAGGACCAGGCAGGAGCTTACCTGATGCATTGTGGAGATGGGGAGGTGGGGGTTAGTGGGGAAGAAACATTCCATCTGGTAGCTTCCTTTTAAAACTACTTATTGTTGCTGAGTGCAAAGCTCAATGGTTTCTATGCTGCTAAAGCAGTGAAGAGGTTGTCAAAATGTAAATAACACATTTCTCAATCACGGTCTTTAAAATTGTTATTCATCATTTCCCTGCCCTCTCAATTTGGGTGCCAGGACAAAGTCCCAGTTATTACGTTCTCATTGTGGCTCTGGCCACTCTGTCCAGTCCCTTGTCTCTCCCTTATCACCATGTCCTTCACTCTCACCATGGGAACCTTGAAATTTAGCCCATTTTTAAAGATCCTTGTGAGGTAGTGTTTACATCCCCCCTCTCCTAATCATTTACTTCTGCTAGCCAGGAAGTCATTGCTTCTATCTAACCACCTTCCTTCCTGTTGTCACTTTGTGCACTGCCTTAGCTCTCTGAATGGGCCTCTTTACACATTGTGACCTTCTTTCCTGGTGATTTACAGTGCTGACTTTCCATCAGCCCCAGAGTCCCACTGCCACCTGGCAGAAGAGGTGAAATGTTTCACCTCATGGTTTGCACTGAGTCAAAGTCCAGGGCCATGTTTGAAGGGTACTGGCAGGCTTGGGAAAGGGATTAGGTTAGGTGTGTGAAGAAAGAGACCTTTACCCAGGGCCATGATTCCCCTCTCCCCATACCTGCCTTCCCATCCAGAACAGGATTTAAAAATAGTAACCAAGGCACTAAATGGGGGACCCATGAATCCTATCAACTCTCAACGATCTACTACAGGAAGAGCACTGGGGAACCCAAGTAATACAAAACAAACAACTCCACAACATTTCTATGTGGTAATACAGTGGAAATAGTACTAGGTTTAGAGATTATGTATAAGGGCAGCTAGATGGCACAGTGGATAGAGCACCAATCCTGGATTCAGGAGTACCTGAGTTCAAATCCGGCCTCAGACACTTACCACATACTAGCTGTTGTGACCCTGGGCAAGTCACTTAACCCCAATTGCCTCACCCCAAAACAATAAAAATTTAGAGATTATGTATACAGATTTACAGTCATCTAATACAATCTGAGAGAGAAGTGACTTGTCCAAGGGTACTTGGTAAGTAACAATACCAAGATTTTAGCCCAAATCTTCTGGCTCCACACACAGTTTTCTTTCCACTCTGAGATGAAAGTTTAATTACTCTTCCACCTCTAATTCACTGTGTGACTTGGGGCAAGTCACCATTCCTTACTTTCCTCCTCGTTTAAGTACAGAAGTCTAACTTGTGATGTGTTCTCCAAGTTCCAAATCCCAGAGTCACTTAAGAAATGGGTAAAGAGTATTTTCATCAATGGAACACATCTTCCCATCATGCTTCACTCAGGCTTGTGTCAAGGACTCCTTTTTTTCCTTTTCAGTGGACCTCAAGGGTTTGGGGGATGGGGGACCTGGGTGAATTGGATTAAGGCACCTGTGAATTCTTTTGTGGTTCTAAATCTATGGAATCTTTTCCCCTTATTAGGGATGCTGGGTATAAATCTATGTCCTTTGTATCAGGTAATACATTAGTGTCCTGAAATACACTGACCTCTCTTCTCTGGCCCCCTGGCCATGATGGAAGTTGGAGACTGGGCACTGGGACTGGTCAGTAGGCCAATGGCTTAGGAAGAATTGACTTTGCTGTAGGTGTGGCTAGTGTGGCTATATACCATGGAAAGCAGGGTTGCAGATCAGAGATGGAGTTGAGGTGGAACTAAAATTTTTGGTGACTCATAAAGTATGGAAAGAACTTCTTTTAACTATGAAAGCATTGATTTAAAACCTCTCCCAGCCTCTGAAGTTGGAGGCTAAATGCAAGTCATTATAGTAAGGGGGAACATGAGTCATGTATAGGAGGTGACTAAATGGGATGATGGGGCTAGGTGCTAGGAGTGGGGTGCTAAATGTCCAGCATGGGGAAATAAGTACTAGAATAAGTTGGAGCCAAGTGCCAGAGATGGGGAGAAGGGTTATAAAATTCAGAGATGAGGGGCAATGAGATTGAGAGATAGGAAAAGCTAAGTGCCAGGGATGGGTTGCTAGTATCAGAGATGGCTGGCTAGTACCATTGATGGGAGAGCTAAGAGCCAGGCTCTTGGGAGAGGGGAGGAAGTGCTAGGGATGGGGTGACATGTTAAGGGTAATTAGGACTAAGTGCCAGAGATAGGAGTGACCAATGGCCAAGAATAAGAATGGCCAAATGCCAGGGATGGTGGGGTCACAGATGCCAGGGATGGGCATGGCTAAGTGTTAATGATGGGTAGGACCAAGAGCCAGGAATAAGAAGGGCTAAGTCTCAGAGAAAGATAAATGCCAGAGATTGGGGGAGGGCTAAGTGCTAGGAATGAGAACCAAGCGCCAAGTGAGAGGAGGGTTCAAGAATGTCCAGGCTGGGTATAACCAGCCCTTTTTATAGTCACTGACCTCTTCCTTCCCTTTCAAGTACAGTGAGGGATTATTAGGAAACTCAGCAGCTGCTTGGGGGAGAGTGATGAGCTGTCTCTCTCTGAGGACAAATCTCTTTTAATTTTGTTCTCTCAGAGGAGGGGAGGGTGGGGGCAGGGCAAGTTGCATCATGTACCAGACCTGAGAGATTGTTGGAGTGAGTGATGGCTGTGCCTTATTTGTTAACATCATGTATGAGAGATGGGGGAGGTGGGTTAGTGGCTTCTCCCTGGATATCTATCTTGGGCTCTGACAGCCTGGGGGATGGTGAAGGCAAAGATAGTGGGGTGGGGTGGGGTGCAGCAGAGGTGGGTGAGATTGGCATTGGGGAGAAGACTGGGGAATGAGAGCAGGAGGGTGGCTCATGCTCCCATCAACATTCCTACAGAAGTAGTGCCTACATGAATTTGTAGCTCAGTGGACTCAGAGACTGGAAGGAAGGAAGAAAGGAGGGAAGGAAAGAAGGAAGGAAGGAAGGAAGGAAGGAAGGAAGGAAGGAAGGAAGGAAGGAAGGAAGGAAGGAAGGAAGGAAGGAAGGAAGGAAGGGGCAAAAAGCATTTATTAAGCACCCATTATGTTCCAAGTACTGTGCTAAGAGCTTTATAAAAAATATCTCATTTGATCAGGGGAATGGGGCTATATTACAGGAATATCCGGTATGGCCAGGGTTGGTGAGTCAAGTCCAATAGCGAAGGCTCTGGTATTAAGCATTTTAAATGCTTAAAGGAATTTCTAAGCTCCCAATCAAAAACCTTTTCAAATACACCAGTCCAGGGTACAGGTGAGAAGTTGGCTGACTGTAACCCAGATGATGTAAAGGGAGAAGACTAAATGGGAGGGGGGATGGTTCTGGTAGAAGTTCTGGAAACCCCTGGCCAGGAGTACTCTGGTAGCTCTCCACTACCACAAATGTCTTTTCTTCTCCCTGACCCCTATCAGTCTTCAGGGTCCGCTTTGAATAATAAGTTCAGAATCTCTGTGCTGACTTTTTCTTTAAGAAGACTTAAGTCACTGGATATTTTATTGGTGGAGACTATGTGCATGTATTCATTCATGTACATGCATAATACACATGTGTATGCACACACATATATGTATATATAGACATACACACAAATAGACACAAGGCAATTTATTCCTATACAAAAAGGAATGATAAATATAAATAATCTCAATACACATTAACAGAATGATTAGGACCAAATTCAGTAACTTAAAACTACTGTTGGAATCTGCTGAGAGGCTAATATTTAAAACTCATCAGGTAAGACATGTACATTTATAAGTGTAACACAAAGTATAATGTGATGGGACAAAGGAGAGATCCTGACAAAGGATAATCTGAAGAGAAAAAGAACACTTAGAACTGAGAAGATCAGGGAAGGTTTACTGCAGCAATTGACATCCGAGCTGGACATTGAAGCCAGAGAAGAATTCAGAATGATTCAGATGAGGATAGGGTGTATTCCAGGCATGGAAGAATTAGCTGTTTGGATGCAAAAGATACCAGGTCAAATTTAGGGGAACTACTTCACCTGGCCTATGTAGAGCATATGACAGAGAATAAGGTGAAATTAAACATGAATAAATAGTATAGAACCAGATTCTGGAGGGTCTAAGATTCTAACTAGAGGTTATATGTTACCCTAAATAAAATAGGGAGTCACTGAAAGTTTGAGGGTAGCTAGATGATTTAGTGGACACAATGCTGGACCTGGAGTCAGGAAGACCTCAGTTCAAATTCAGCTTCCAACATTTACTAGCTGTGTGACCCTGGGCAAGTCACTTAACCCTGTTTGACTCTGTTTCCTCATCTGTAAAATGAGCTGCAGAAGGAAATGGCAAACTGCTCCAATTTCTTTGCCAAGACAACAAAAGTTTTATCCAGAATAGTTAGGCTGTGGAGGGTAAAAGGAATGTCAGCTTGGTGCTGGAGTTGAAAAGCTTTGGGACCACAGTGAGAGCACTTCTGTAGAATCAAATCCCAGTTCTCTCCTTACTATCTCCCTGTGTGGCCTTGAGCAAGCTGCACACCCTCTCTGGGCCTCAGTTCTCTTTGTCTGTAAAATGAACAGATCTTTAAAGTCCCTTCTAGCTCTCAATCTTAAGATTCTATAAATGTAGATTAATGTTTGCCTGAGCCCACCAGCTTTAGAAGGATAAGCCTGCTAAACAACAGATGCTTATGGTCTTACCCTACCAAAGCTAAATGAATTTTGGATTATCTGTTACCGGGGAGTGGTAAGAGGAAAGAAGACAGAACTTTGGTGGCCTCAGAGGGATGGCAAGGGGCACCGCCACCTGAGTCATTTAATCTGAGATTTCAGACTTCAAGCCTGTGTAGACATCCATCCCTCTATATTAGTTTGGGGAAGCTCTGGCATTGGAGGTTAAAGAGAACTAGGATGTCATTTCAGAACTGCCACTGTGTGAGCTTAGGAGACTCACTTTTCCATTCTGGGCCTCGGTTTCCTTCTTTGTAAATAGAGGTCTAGTAGGGTGATTTCCAATGCTGACATTCTCAGCCTTTGATGTTGGTTTGTTCTTTAGCTCAGGTAATGAGGTCAGAGGGATCTCTCCTATTCAATCTCTTTAGTATACTCTAAGAATGTCCCATTCCACTTAGATTTTGCCCCTAGCTCACACAGTCCATAACTCTTGTTAGTTAAGGTGACAAGGACAAGGTTGGGGACAGGAGGTGGGCTGGGTGGGAATGGGAACAGTGATGGATGACTCTGGGGACTGGGATTCTATCACAACTTGCTCCCTTCTCCAGAACATCAATCTCCTTTGAGGTCATCTTGGAACTTGGGCTTGACTAGCACAAAGGAAGAGAGAGGGCCCTGGATAGGGAGAGGAAATAGAGTCCTTGCCCTCTGTCCTGCCCCTCGTACTTATATACTCAATGATTGATGGGATTGGCTTAGTCGTTAGGTCCTAAAATGAGTCCCTGGGCTCACAGATCTTGTCTAAGGTGTGTGTGTATATGTGTGGGGTGTCTAGTGAATATACCGAGTGCCTCTAATAGTGTTTCTCCAAATCTTTTTTTGTATCCCCATTGCTTATCACGGTGTCTGGCACATAGTAGGCACTTAAAAATGTGCATTGATTGATTGACAAGAGACCTTTCTGTTTCTGGGAGAATCATGATGATATGGAGTGTAAGTGTTTTGGAGAGACTAGAATGGTTGTAGACATTCTGTAACTGGTCAGTTAACCACATGGTGAAGAGGAGGCTCTCAGAAGGCCTAACAACTTCAGCCTCTTCCTCTCCACCTCAGAACTTTTGGTGGAACTCAGTGACCAGTGAAGGGAGCAGTCTACATTGTAAGTTCAAAAAGTCCAGAGGTCTCTTTGTCATTCTATCATTGTACAAGTTAGGTTTGCAGCTGTCAGTGCCCCTGAGGCATGAAGGGAGTGGCTCCTCCTGAAGTATCCTTGCATTCCAGAGCCTGAGTTCATAACCAATATAGCATCAGTGTCTTGAAAAACAAGGCATTAAAAAAAAAAGAAAAAAAATTTTAAAAAATAGGGGGCAGCTAGGTGGTGCAGTGGATAAAGCACTGGCCTTGGATTCAGGAAGACCTGAGTTCAAATCTGGACTCAGACACTTGACACTTACCAGTTGTGTGACACTGGGCAAATCACTTAATCCCCATTGCCCTGAAAAAAAAGAAAAAGAAAAAGAAAAAAGAAAAGCAAGGCATGACCTTTAGGAGTGACTTTTGGGATCCCCAGTTCAGCAGCAGTTGAGTCAAAGATTCATCCAACAGAGATGCTGCCTTTGGACATTAACTTGATGAAATGCTGTGAAGAAACTGAGCTAAGTTCAGACTACTCTCCCAGTATACTGAGATGGTATGGGGGAGAGTAAGCCCCAGAATTATTGGAGCAAATAGGAATACCTTGTTCTTGCTGTATCTTTGAAGTAAATAAAAATAAAACTCTTTGTAAAATCTACTAGATGCTAAGTGGTTAAATAGAACTGGGTTGATAGTCACAAGCCCTTAACAAATGGAAGGAATGCAGCTGATGGAGCCTGATGGCAGTAGAGAAAAGAGGCCCTTGGTAGGATGGGATTCATGGCCAGTCAGACTCTGGAAGAGTGAGCCAGTACATACAAGAAGCAGCTAGATATGTCGTGGAGAGAATGCTGGGCCTTGGGTCAGGAAGACAATTACAAGCTGTGTGACCCTGGGCAACTCATTTGTAAAATGGTAATAATGAAAACACCTGCCTTAAAGCGTTGTTGTTAGCATCAAATAAGCTCTCAGCACAGTGCCTGGCACTTAGTAAGTGCAAGTTGTTGTTGTTAGCTATTACTTATATAAAGTACTCTGTGAACCCTAAAGTATTCTATAAATGCTAGCTATTATCTTTATTTGTTTTTGCAGGGCAATGAGGGTTAAGTGACTTGTCCAGGGTCACACAGCTAGTATATGTCAAGTGTCTGAGGTTAGATTTGAACTCAGGTCCTCCTGAATCCAGGGTCGGTGCTTTATCCACTGGGCCACCTAGCTGCCCAAGCTATTATCATTAAACCCTTCTTGTTCACTGACTACCCAATGTGAAGCAGAGAGTCTTCAGAGCTTTCCAGCTCTTGAGCCTCCTTGGCTTTCGAGGTTCAATGATTTGTTACATACAATTCCTAATAAGCTCTTCCAGCTTCTTCCATTGCCACCACCATAACTGAAGACTCAAATCTCACATTTCCTTTCTTTTTTCCTTCTGCCCCATAATGGCTACATACGTTAGACCATAAGACTACATTTTCCAAGGTCTAATCACAAAGACTGAGAGGCAGTATGGCATAGTAGACAGGGAGCTGGCCTCAGGGTCAGGGCACTGCCTCTGTCATATACTGACTGTGTGACCCTGGGCAAGTCGCTTAATTCTCAGAGCCAGCTGGCAACTCTGTAAGACTAGAAGTTGCATGTAGATGTTGACCTGCGTTGGTAGGTGTGGGAAAATATGGGCCCCCCTCAAAAGCTGATTGAAGTTATCTGGGGAACAATTAATGTCTGGGAGGTGAATTTCAACTGGGAGAAGGGTGCTTACTAATGGCTCCTTTCCTTCCCCCCTCCCCAGCAATCAGGATCACATGATGAGAGAGACCCAAAGCTGGTCACATGGGGGAGGAGTTTAGAGGGCTATTCCTGCCTCATTTCTGAGGAAGAAGGGAGGATTTTAGAGGGCTGCCCCTTTGACTATACTGCATTCCAATTGGCTAGCGTTTGGTGGGAAAATTGTAACTGAGGAAGAAGGGTGGAGCCAGCCAGGTTAAGAGAGAAAAGGGTTTCCCAGTCCACGCTCACCTACATTTCCATTAAGGAGCTGGCCCATTCACGTGGGAATGTATAAATAAAGACCTTTAATACTTCTCCAACACTGAGTCCCAGAAATTTTTAAATGGGGCTTCTCAGAATTTGTTTCTCAGAGTAGACAATGTTTCTTCATTGGGAGTTCCTTAGACCTGTGAAATCTTCTAGTAGGAGGAAATCATCTAGTAGGATCTAGTAGGAAAGCAAAACAACCCTACAAAGACAAACAGGGTAGGGAAATTCAGAAATAATGAATTAGGATAAGGTAAAAAGAAATGTTTAGAAAGGAAAACTATCCAGTCTTTAACTGTTTGGTGCCTGAAATTTCCAAATTCCGGATATTTTCCTGGCTAGGAAACCCACATGCATGAATCTGATTTCTTTATTCTCCCAGAAGAGTAAGGCTTTTCTTTTAGCCTAGACACCTTCCTTCCATGCCCCCTATTCCTTTTACCCCCCACCCTTATTTGGAATTCAGTGGAGCCAGAATCCTAACTAATAATTTTGGTGTCTGGAAAAAGTAACAAGAAATGGGGCATCAAATTAACTGTGGGAAGAAAGACTCTTGACCTTGCCCCCAACCTCCATGGGGGAGGCTCAGGGATATGTCCAAGCTGCTGCTGGGGAAGGCATGCACCTGCTGAGGGTGGCAGGGTTGGGCTGAGCTGGGCTGAGGAGAAGCTTCTCTGATATGTGGTTTCCTGGGAGGCATCTGCCTCGTAATTTACAAATTATTTTTGTTATCTGGTTTCTATGCTGCTGAAAGGGTGAAAGTGCTATAAAAATGTAAATGTAAAAAAGGCTTTTTAAAATTGTACAATCTTTAAAAATCATTATTGAAAAGTTCTGCACTCTCTAATTTTAAGTGCCCATGAGGAAAGCCTTAATAACCCCCACCCTGGTGATGGCTCCGCATGGAATTTCTGGGTTGAACTGGCCCCCTCTTTTAATCAGTCAGGGCATGTGTATGGCAGATTTGGGGATGTTCCATTTACATTCTTGCCTAATCCCTAATTAACTGCCCCTCCCTTGCCAAAGGAATAACAAGAAAAAAATGTAAATAGGCAAAGAGAGGGTTTTCATTACCTTGAAAAATAGAATAAAAATCTCCTTTTTTTTAAGTACACAGAAATGAATCCTTTCCCCTTGGAAAGAACAAGTTATTGAGGGCCTTTTAAGCTACTGCCCTGGGAAAGGCTGGAAAGACCCCTTTGCCTTCCAAATGTACCTTCCCCTTCAATTCTGTTGGATAAGAAAGGTCCCAAGCTCCTGCTCATATCATATGAGATGTAATCAGGGGATAAGATCTTTCCTGTTTCCGCCATCAAATATGGAGATGGGATAGTTTCCTGCATCTGGAAAGGCCTGAGCCAGGAGCATTGATGTCTTAATGTGTCCCTGGAAGGAGTATAGAATCATCTCTTGCAGGTTTCTTCAGCTAGGGTGGGGGGTGGTGTTTTGAAAAGCTGTAGCTTTCAGATACACTCAGGAGAGCTATTGGTCACCTTTTCTCATACTGTATATCAGTCTATTCTTGCTTCTTTTTGTGGGGTGGGACTTTGAGATGCATAAAAAAAGCCAACTGGTCAGGGATGCTAAAAGCAACAAGTTTCTATTTAACTGTTTGGTTTTAAAAAACTCAGACAAGGGAAGGAGTTACACTTGAGACACCAATCTGCATGGGGTGGGGAGCAAGGGAAAGGCATGGGGGCAGGAGACAGGAGGCAAGGACAACTAGACCACAGTTACCAGAGAGATAAGTGTGGTGGAAGTTATCAGGGGAACCCTATTGTTTTGCTAGACTAGATAGAACACATATATTGCCAGAAGTAGACAGCATGAGGTCCACTGGAATGTAGGTACTTACATCTTTACACTTGGTTTAACAGCTCATTATCTGTACTTTCTATGATTCCCTCTTTGGCTTCCTGGACTGGGAGGTTGGTCAGAGGTCAAGTCCTCTACACCAGAAATCTGGAAGAGCACCATGCTACCTGGGAAGGACCAGGGTGTAGGTTCTGCTCTGTGGGAAGTGCTCCAGTTCAGCAGGTGGGGCAACTCCCCTACATAAAGATACTACCCTTTCCATAAGGATACAACCAGATCTCCATAGAGGTAGTGTACACACACACACACACACACACACACACACACACACACATTCACTCACATATACATGTGTGTATATATATATCCATATATATATATATATATATATATATATGGATATGGATAGATACATATACACATACATACATGCATGTGTATGTGCGTTTGTCAATGACCCAAATTCTTCCTCCTGTCTCTATACCCAGGTTTATTCTGGACTCTTCTCATTTCTTCCAGTTCAGTTCAGGAACACCTGGGTCATTCACTGCATCAGGGATGAGGAAGTGGGAGCAGTATTTTGTAGGGAAGACTGGGGTCTAGCTTCAGGTACATCTGATTTTGTTTCCCTTCTCTGATGTCATAGGCAGGAGTTACTTACAGAGGTTGAATAGGGAATGGAAGTTCTAGTTAGATATGGAATGTTCTAGAAAAGGGGCAGGACAGGCGAAGATAATTTATCTGGACAAGAGGCAGTTTATTACAATGAAGGCAATGTCCATGTCTTGTTAGGTCTTTACAGAGAATCTTGTTAAAATAATGTACAGCTCATATTTCTCTAGTGTTGTTCAATTCCTCATGGCAACCTTGTGAGGGAGACAGACACATTTTATCATCCCTGAGGCATTCTTCCTGCCTCTTGGCAGAAGGGATGGACAAGAGATGCAGAATGAGACATACATTTTCAGGTATGGTCAATGTGCAGTTTTGTTTCAGTGGCTTAATTGGTTACAATGCAAGGCTTCTGTTGGGGAAGACTGAGTTCTTCCTTGACTACAGGCTTCCATCTGGACTGGCTGCCAGTGATGATCAGTTTAGGTTTTTAAGGGTTGTCAAGTCTTGTCAGTTACCAGGCTCCTCTACTAATGTAATCAAGAAAAACTCCTTTTATATTTTATATAGGGTGTAGATATATCAGTTGTCCGTTTAATTCCATGAAGGAGAATTACTTTATGCTTTGTAAAAGGATAAAGGGTATAGTCCCTTAGCCATATCTTTATATTTAATTTAACACCTTATTCTCTGTACTTTACTTTCTTTGATTGCATCTGGGACTTCCTGAGCTAGGAGGTTGGTCAGAGGTCAACTCTTCTACATTGGAAATCTGGGAGAGCCAAGGATGACACTAAGACTACCCAGTCAAGGGTTTTCCAGTGTTTTGAAATCATGGAAACTTATCATGAAAACAAAAACATTCATGGAACCGTGACTGAATAGTAAAATTTTATTGTTGTACATAAGGCAAATGGCAATAAAGTAAAATTTATATCAGCCTAAAGCCAATGATCCATTTTAAAGGAAGGGTGATGGTAATAACTGAACCCTTGGGGTCACCCAAAGGGCAATGGAGATATGCATGGTGGGCATCAATGGGATGTAGCCTGTTACCAACAAATAATTGTGTATAGGAGACATTTGAAAGGATATCAAAGAAGGAGGCAGAGCCAAAATAGCAGAGAAAAGGCAGTGATTTGCCTGAGTTCTCCCCCAAATGCTTCCTAACACCTTTAAATAATGCAGTACAACAATTCATAGATTGGTAGAACCCCCCAAAAAAGACGAGGTGAAATAATTTTCCAGCCAAAAACAACTTAGAAGGTTGGCAGGAAAGGTCTGTTGCACCTGGGTGGGAGTGCAGCACAGTCTAGTGCAGGCTGCACCAGCACAGACAGGGCCCCAACAAACCAGGAACAAGCCTTGGGAGTCACTGAATCAGTAGTAGTAGCAGCAGCAGCAGCTGCTTCCAGAACTCTCAGCCCACAGACAGTAAGGGGGTCTATCAACTGATTAGAAGGAAATTACAAAGGTCTCTTTGCTGGCACTGGGGGCAGGACTCTGTTGCTTTGTTAATACTTGGATCAAGGTCACAGTCCTGGGTGTCAGTCCCAGGGTGAGGAGGAGCAGTAGAATTCCAGAGATTGTAGCCTCAGTGGAGTGGGGACCCTTCTGACAGTTCCAGGGTAGAAAAGATAACTTGTGGTCACTCACAGTCCAGAGAACAGACCAGGGGAGCAGTAAATACACCTCTCCTTATGTTATACCTCCTTGGAAAAGCTGAAAACTTATGTTCCCTAGAAATATTTCTGAAAATGGCTACACAAAACCTCTGAAGCTTGCGACAGTGTACCTACCACCCTGAAAGCAGAACCCCACTTTAGCAATGACATGAAAATCAAGAAATAGGCTGGGGAAATGAGTAAACAACAGAAAAATTCTGACCATAGAAAGTTACTCTATTGACAAGAAAGATCAAAACACACTCCAAAGATGACAAAGTCAAAGCTTCTACAAAGCCTTCAAAAAAAAAATATGAATTGGTCTCAGGCCATGGAAAGAGTTTACAAAAGGATTCTGAAAATCAAGTAAGAGAGATAGGGGAAAAATTGGGGAGAGAAATAAAAGTGATGCAAGACAATAATGAAAAGGGTCAACAGCATGGTAAAGGACACACAAAAATACCAAACACAATAACACTTTAAAAAACAGACTAGGCCAAATGGTAAAAGAGGTACAAAAAGCCAACCAGGAGAAGAATGCCTTGAAAAGCAGGATTGGCCGGGGCATCTAGGTGATTCAGTGGATAAAGCACTGGTCCTGGATTCAGGAGGACCTGAGTTCAAATCTGCCATCAAACACTCAACACTTACTAGCTGTGTGACCCTGGGCAAGTTACTTAACCCTCATTGCCCTAAAAAAAGAAAGAAAAGCAATATTGGCTAAATGGAAAAAGAGGCACAAAAAAAATCACTGAAAAAAATCCTTAAAAAGTAGATTTGACCAAATGGAAAAGGAGGTACAAGAAAACAATTCCTTAAAAATTAAGATTGAGCTAATAGAAGTAATGGCTTTATGAGGAATCAAGAAACAATAAAAACAAAACTGAAAGAATGAAAAATAGAGAACATTTTGAAATATCTCATTGGAAAAAAATTGACCTGGAAAATAGATCCAGAAGAGTTAATATAAAAATTATTGGACTATCTGAAAGCCATGATAAAAAGAGCATAGATATCATATTTCAAGAAATTATCAAGGAAAACTGTCCTGATATTCTAGAACCAGAGGGTAAAATAGAAATTGAAAGAATCAACCAATCACCTCCTGAAAGAAATCCCCAAAATGAAAACTCCCAGGAATATTATAGCCAAATTCCAGAGCTCCCAGACCAAGGAGAAAATATTACAAACGACCAGAAAGAAATTCAAGTATCATGGAGTCACAGTCAGGATAATACAAGATTTATCAGCTTCTACATTAAAGAATCAGAGGGCTTGAAATTTGATATTTTGAAGGGCAAAGTAGGTAGGATTACAAGCAAAAATCACCTACCCAGCAAAACTGAGCATAATCCTTCAGGGGAAAAATAGATATTCAATGAAATAGAGGACTTTCAAGCATTCTGGATGATGAGACCAGAGATGAATATAAAATTTGACTTTCAAATATGAGACGCAAGAGAAGCATAAAAAGGCACATAGGAATGGGAAATCAGAAGGGACTAAATAAGGTTAAACTGTTTACATTCCTACATGGGAAGATGATGCTTGTAACTCATAATAATTTTCTCATTATTAGGGCAGTTAGGAGAATATATAGACAGAAGGCACAAGCATGAGTAGAATAGGAAGGGTTACTATTTTAAAAATAAAATTAAGGAGTGAGAGAGGAATGCATTGGGAGAAAAGGAAAGGGAGAGGTAGAGTGGGGTGAATTATCTTACATTTAAAAGGCAAGAAAAGGCTTTTGCAGTAGAGGGAAAGATGGGGAAGGTAAGGGAGAGTGAGTGAACCTTACTCTCATCAGAACTGGCTCAAAGAGGGAATAACATACATACTCAATTGGGTATAGAAATCTATCTTACCCTACATTAAATTAGGAAGGGAAGGGGATAAGAGAATGGGGAGAAGATAGAAGGGAGGACAGATTGGGGGAGAGGTAGTCATAAGCAAAACACTTTCTAGGAGGGACAGGGTGAAAGGAGAGAGAGAATATAATAAATGGTGGGTGAAGAAATGGACTGGAGGGAAATAAGCTAGCAAGAGTAACTGTGAAAGAGATGTTGAAGCAAGTTGCTCTGATAAAGGCCTCATTTCTCAAACATATAGGTAACAGTCAAATTTATAAAAATAAGAGCCAATCCCAAATTGATAAATGATCAAAAGATATGAACAGTTTTCAAATGAAGTACTCAGAGCTATCTATAGCCATATGAAAAAATGTTCTACCTCAGTATTAATGGAGAAATGCAAATTAACACAATTCTGAGATACTACCACATATCTATTAGATTTGCCAATAGGATGGAAAAGGAAAATTAGAAATGTTGGAGGGAATGTGGGAAAAATGGGACACTAATGCATTGTTAGTGGAATTGTGAGCTGATTCAATCATTTTGTAGAGCAATTTGGAACTATGTACAAAGGACTATAAAACCATGATTATCCTTTGACCTAGCAACATGACTCCTAGGTCTGTATTCAAAAAGAAATAAAAAAACCAAAACAAAACAAAAAGGAAAAGGATCCATATGTACAAAAATGTTTATAGCATCTCTTTTCTGGCGGCAAAGAAGTGGAAATAGAGGGAATGCCTATTAATTGGGATATGGCTGAACAAATTATGGTGTATGATTATGATGGGATATTATTGTGCTATAAGAAATGATGAGCAGGATGCTCTCAGAAAAGCCTGGAAAGACTTGTAGGAGCTGATGCAAAGTGAAATGTATTATATATAAAGTGACAGCAATAGTGTGATTAGCTGTGAATGACTTAACGATTCTCAATAATACAATGATCCAGGACAATTCTGAAGGACTTAGGAAAAAAAATGCTATCCACCCCCCTCCACTCCACCCTCGAGAAAGAACTTATGGTGTCTGAATAAAGATTGAAGTATACTTTTTAAACTTTATTTTTCTTGGGTTTGGGGGGAGTGGAATCTATGTTTTCTTTCACAACATGACTAATATGGAAATATTTTGCATGACTACACATGTATAACCTGTATTTAATTTTTTGCCTTCTTAATGATGGAGGGGAAGGGAGAGAACTTGGAACTCAAAGTTTTAAAAACAAATGTTAAAAATTGTTTTTACATGTAATTGGGAAAATAAAATATGAAATAAATATATTTTTTTAATAAAAAATGATATCAAAGAAAAGTGAGATGAGAAAAGGAGGTAAGCTGGTTATGGAGTGAGAGTGAGGATGTGACCCATGGACAGCCCAAGTACCTTCTCTTGTTGGGGAGACTCCTGGAGAGGCATTCAAGGCCTCCCTTAGAAGGAGCTTTATTCACATCATGAGATGGTGTGAATAGGTTGAGACTTGTAGCATTGGAGGGAGCATACACATAGATGTGATTCTCATGAATTCACTGAAGTATTGGTCAGTTGTTGATCATAGAGACAACATGTACAGTGTGGAAAGAACTATAATCAAGAGCTAAAAGTGACTTCAGAGATCATCTAGTCTGATCCCTTTATTGTTTAATTGAGGAAACTACATGGAGATCAAGTGACTTTTCCAAGATCACAAAGAATAGCAAAGTATCAAAGGCAGGATTTGAACCCAGGTCCTTTCTTTGACTTCAAAGCCGGTGTCCTATCAACTGGATCTGTTCCTCTTCAAGAATAAAGGACAAGGGGGCAGCTGGATGGCGCAGTGGATAGAGCACTGGCCCTGGAGTCAGGAGTGCCTGAGTTCAGGTCTGGCCTCAGACACTTAACACTTGCTGGCTGTGTGACCCTGGGCAAGTCACTTAACCCCCATTGCCTCACTAAAAAAAAAAAAAGAATAAAGGACAAACAACAACAACAACTGGAATAATAATGGTACAAAGATTAGGGCATTGCTGGGGTTAAGCATAGAGTTTCTGAGATTATAATAAAAATTTCGTTTTTCTTTTTTATCTTCAGAGGCAACCTCACACACTGGATGACAAACCTACCTTATGCTCAGGAAGCTCTGGGTTCTAGTCCTTCCTCTGACACATGCTAGCTGTGTGTTCCTGGGTTAGTCACAACCTTTCACTCTCCAGGCAATTTCCTAAAACTATAAGTTACAGAGGCCTTGCCCAGCTGTGTCTATGAAGGAGTTTGTGCATAGATAAAATTACAGATCTGTACAGCTAGATGACTCACTGGACAAATGCTGGGCATGGAGTCAGGTATATCTGAGTTCAAATCTAGCCTCATAACTCACAAACTGTGTGACCCTGGGTAAGTCACTTAACTTCTGTTTGCCTTAATCCACTGGGAAAGGAAATGGCAAACTACTCTGTTATCCTTGCCAAGAAAACCTCATGGATAATGTGGTCCATGGGTTAACAAAGAGTCAGACACAACTGAACAGCAACAATTTAAAAAAAAATTTAAAGGAAAGGTTGACAAGAGAAGTGATGAGATTATACAAAACTCCCATCTTTTCTTTTTATCTAGGTCCTTTCACTTAGCAAACATTTGTTGAACACCTATTTTGTGGCAAGACCCTGCTGTGGGTAGTTGGAAACGTGAAAATAGATGGGGGAAGCATGACAGAATAATTGAATGAAGGTCAAAGGAGGGATAAACAGTTATTTTGCCATTGGCCTGTACTGCAGCCTACCTAGACTGGGAGAGAAAGTAGATGAGGAGTTTGTGAAATATACAATCCTGACACAGAGCCCTATTAGAGTACTGATGGGGGGAGGAGAGGGATCATCAACTTTCCAAACATCTGCTGGAACTCTCTTTGTGCCCAAAGCAGAGAAGAGAATAATTTATTCATTTGCCTGAGTGATGATTACATCCTTTCAAAGATGGAGGAGCCATCCAGGGAAAGTCTTATTCTAGATTTGATCCTCACCAGCATGGAGAAACTGGTTACTAGGGTGGAAATGATATGGGAACCTTGTGGGGAAGTGACTCCTCCATCCTTGAGTTTGTGATAGAGGAGAGAAAATCTGGGCCTAGTTTCACATGTACTTTTGATTTTGGGAAAGAAGATTTCAAAGGGTTCATAGGAAAGAGAGGTAGAATTTCATGGACTAAGATGCTTCATTGGTGGTAGGGTTGAGAGAGGCTCAAGAATAAGATTCTCAAGACATAAAAGGAAACAGTTCCAACAAGAAGGGAAAGTGGGTGAAGAGACCAATGTGGATGGAAGGGAACTCACTAACCAATTAAAGTTTTAAAAAGAATATACAGAAAATGAAAGCAAGGCATGGGAACAGGAAATGGATATAAGGGCACAACAGAGTCATGTAAAAATAAAGAAAGGAGTGATAAATCTTAGAATGATCTGAGGCTGGCAGGGGAAGTTGGCAGGGGAACTTAAGGACACCAACAAGGTAACGTTTTGAGTTATATTGGAAAAAAAGGATCTTTTTTTTCTTGGGGGTAAGATGATAACTGATCATGGAGAAAAGAGAGAGCTGTTCAACTTTGATTTTGTTTCTGTTCTCTCTGGCAAGGAAAATGACCTTGACACTGGAAATGACCAAGCAAAAATGCCTCTCAAGGAGTTAATAGCCAAAAAAAGCAAGGAGAGAGTAATTGATCACCTAGTTTCCTCTGACCACCTGGTCAAGATGAACTACACCCTAGGTTCCCAAAAGAACTGGCCGATGTAGTTGCTGAGTCACTCTCAGTGATATTTGAAAGATCATGGAAATTAATAGTTGTTGCAAAAGGACAAGTGTCCCTATTTTCAACAAGAGAATCAGCAGAATATAGGAGGATGGGAATAGAATGAAAAGGGAGAATAGTGAAAGGAGGGAAGAAAAGAGAGAAAAAGAAAGGGTGGAATGGAATAGGACCATAGAGAAAGGGGATTATTCTTAGATGTAGCAGTTTGTATATGCAGTTATTCCTTTAGAATTGGGCACCTCCATGATCTGGAAAATCCACATATTTTCTAGCCCTCCCTTTAGACCAGAGAAGAAGTCGGAATCATTATGCTATTAAAAGATGAAATATGTTGATATTATACAATACTATACATATATTTTATGAATTTTTTAGTTGCTTAACTTTTAACTTTTTAACTTTTTCTGTGTCATCTGCTGGGCTTTGCATGTCATCTGTGGCTCCTGCAAAAATCCCCCCAATTCCCATTCAATTTCTTATGCCAACCTTCAATATATAAAGACTGTGATGAGGAAAGTTGCGATGTGGAAGAGATAACTGTATACTCATCTTTTCACACCTTGTATTAATACTTGTGAATCTTTCTCATTTCCTCTACTAAATGCTAAGCAGGAGGTACAGTTCATTATCATTAATATTCTTAATTCATTTTGGTATCTTCATTGGTACCGAGCATAGTGTTAGATACATGGTAGATATTTAAATGTTTCTGCAAAATCTAATTTAAAAACAGGAATGGGAAAAGGAGAAATGGAGGAAGAAAAGGGAAAGGTAAGTTGGATAGAGGTCTTTTTCTGGTTATTTTCTTCCAAAGATACTGAGCTAAAGAATGGACAATTGTTTTTCCTCCAGGTCCTTTAAAGCACATCAGAATTAGCAAATGTTCTCCACCAGTCTCTGAGTTTCAACACAAATCCCTGTGCTTAGTAATGCATTTTTTCCTCCCAAGCCTTCCAGCTCTGATTGGGGAGACCATCACCACACACTAGGCCTTGGTGGGAAACAGGCTTTGTTCTGCTCAGATGACTTGGCTGTTTATCACACACCACAGACCAAATGGATTACCTGGAGGCCACATCTTTCTCCCACCAGAGTGGAAATATGTATTTTACCAAGTGCTCCTGACAGGTAAGACATCCATTTTAAACTTGGGGTTGCTGGGAGATCAGAGCCACTCTGCCCCTCTCTGGATATAGGCATAAAACAAATCATTCCCTTCCTGCCACCCCACATTTTCAACAGTCTTTTCTTCTTCTATGTTCTTCCTTGAGCAGCCTCCATTCCACATCTCCACTGGCCCCCATCTTTGAGCTCCACCTTCCCCCTTGCATTCTTCCCTCCATCCCCCAACCATGTCTCCCATGCCTCATTTGGAAGCTTCTAATGAATCATTCTTTAACTGTTATATATATATAAATGGAAAAGATTTTCAGCTCCTGTGCAAGCACTCAAGTTAACAATATATATCAAGTACAGCTCAGTCTTTATTTAACTCCAAGGTTATGAAAAATATACAAAAGACTCATAGAAATTTATAAACAAACTCCTCTTTCTGGTGAGTTTCTCTTCTTCTCCCATCCCTATCTTCAAGGACTACATAGTTCTCTATATTTAAAGAGTCACTTTTTCATTTAAACTCCCTTAGGAAGGAACTACATTTAAGGGAAATAGGTAGGTGGCTCCTCTATTTTCTTGCCAGTGTTCCACCTCCTCTAGGCACCTCTACAACCTTCTAGACTTAGGGGCTGCTACCAAATGGAATTTTCTGAATTTGGGAATATTTTGGTTGCTGGAAAGTAATGTCCTCTTTCTTCATGAATATTTACAGCCCACAGTAAAAGCAAGGGGGTAAGGACCATTTTTTCTCTTCCATGTTGTAGCTCAATTCCTTGATGCTCTTATGGATCTAGGGCAATAAAAATGCTTATTGCTCTTCTCTCCAGGAATCTGGGTTCAGGAATATGGCATTGGTCAGGAACTCATGATTGCTCAAGAAATGCCTCATTCTCTCTCTAGGAGGCTCTGTCTAGGAATTCTTGCTACTGTATAAATGATCCTCAGCTGTTGCAGTCTCTTGGGTTATTCCCTCCTTTCCCAGGACCATCCTATTTCCTTTTCTCTCTTCTTTGCATGCACATTTCTGGGATACCTTGGATGCTCTATCACTGACTTTCCATGGCTATCATCTCTGGTCTAGAGGTTCTGCCACTACTTCACTACTGAAAATGAGAGGTTCCAGAGATGACTGCCTGGGTGCTGGAACTAGAATGCTTAATGCCCTGACTGATGGTAGAGATTCATAGTCTTTATCCTTCAGGGACTTAGTTCTGTTCTCTGTGACAGAGCTTCTGTCTCTATCTCTCTTTTTTTTGTGAGGCAATTGGGGTTAAGTGACTTGCCCAGAGTCACACAGCTAGTAAGTGTCAAGGGTCTGAGGCCGGATTTGAACTCATGTACTCCTGAATCCAGGGCCGGTGCTTTATCCACTGCACCATCTAGCCGCCCCGTGTCTCTATCTCACCTTTGATTTTTTTTCCTCTGATATGTTTCACTAGTTTAATCAATCAATAGACACTTATTAAGAGCCTACTATGTGCAAATCTAAGTGGGTAGCTAAGTTATGCAATAGTCCCAACTCAATCAATTATCCCTAAATGCCATGACTGAGACAACTAATAAAGAAGCCAAGGAAACTCACCATATCCCATCAAGGTGATGTCCTCTATCATCTCAAAGAAGATGTCCATATCCATATGTCCATATGTCCTGATTTTAATTTCTTCACAAAAGCTCCTACCTCTCTTCATATGAATACTCAAGAAATCATCTATCAAAGTTATCCCAACTGCCACATTTCACATATATATCATCTTAGTATATTCATGGAAGACAAGAGTCTTTGGAACTACAGTTTGCTTTATAGAATTAACTGCCTTTAGAAAGAACCAGTGAACTCTCTATAAATGTACTTTATATTTGCATATGCGCATATGCATAGTTTGCATCCTTTACCTTTCAGCTGGCTGCATAACTATAAAGATGTAATTGGCTCTAGAAGATCATTTGAGAAAGCCTGTCTGATGCCTTCTCATGTTTTCATCAATAATACCTTGGAAACATGAGATACATGTACACTGAGAGATTCTCATAAGGATGTTGTAATTGAGAAAGGAGGTATTTGGATCAGTAGTTGTTGATATTCACTCAATAGATTTTGTGTATATGAGTTTGTGATATAATCTATGATTGTTTTTCTATTTGTTCCACATCTTCCCCACTACCTTCATATATCTTTTTCTTTCTTTCTTTCTTTTCCTTTTTTTTTTTTTGCAGGGCAACGAGGGTTAAGTGACTTGCCCAGGGTCACACAGCTAGTAAATGTCAAGTGTCTGAGGCTGGATTTGAACTAAGATCCTCCTGAATCCAGGCAGGGCTGGTGCTCTATCCACTGTCCCACCTAGCTGCCCTGCCCCCTTCATATATCTTGAGAATTTTTCAAAATCTTCAAAATTGTATTTCCTCCAGCACAGACATCCTCTGTGTATATTTGGTCTAGTTTAGATGCTTTTCTCATCTGAGTTTTCTTTAATTCTATAGAGGAGGCACAAAGAAAGGATTAAGAGGTGTTTCCATTCCTTTGCTCCTTTAGGAGGCATGAAGAAATTCCTCAATCAGACTTATTGGAATTAGAGGTATAGCTGGTCACCTTAAGGAGTCATTGCTGGTGGTTCAGAAAAGAGTCAACTAGAGGGGAAGAACACACATCTTGAAAGAAATTCCTCTGTATTCAACCCTCTCTCCTCTCCACACCCATGCTAGACTTTGAGAAAGGCACAAGGGAAAATGTGAAGAGCATTGCCTTCTAAAGATCTGGGTTCTTTCTCTATATCTGGCTCTCTTCTTGACTGCCATTGATGACTCTCATTATTATCAGAAATTACTATATTCTAGCCAGACAGAGATCTTCCTGTCTCAACTAATTGCCTATGTAATTGGCAAGCTTTCTTTTGAAAGCAACCAGGGGGTATGGCTGCATCTTCATACAGCCAATGGCTAGCCAGTTCATAATCCCATTAAGGAACTTCTTCACATCTCCTAAAAGAACAAAGGCGTGAAAGTGCTGGGTTTTTTTGGTGGCAGTTTGGCTTATGTTGAGCACTTCAAGGAAGGTGAATGAGTACCCAATGGAATATTTCTTGTGCTGTTAGACTTACAAAGAAACCAACTCCACAAAAATGTTGCTTGTGTCACTAAGTAAACCTGTGAACATCCTTTCATTAGTTGTAACTTCCTTATGTCTTTTGGCTTTATTTATAATGAGAATATCAGTGTCAATATAAGAGCAGAGGGTCATATTTAGAGCTGGAATGATCACAGAAGCCATCATGGCTAACTCCTCCCATTTTTTCAAATGAGGCCAAGAAACTTTAAATGACTTGCTCAAGATAAAGTATTTGGATTTATAAACATAAAACTAGGGGAAAATATACTCATCAAAGGTATTTGACATGGGTGTATCTGCCACAAAGTCCAAGAGGAAGAGGGATTCACTAAAGATGGCATGTCTTTTAGCACCTCCTGTTTGAGTATAATATTGTGCTAATTACATCAAGTCCTAAGCTATAAAGCTTCCTAAATGAGATCTATAACCAGTTAAGAGTTTCACTTAATTCTCCACACAGGGAAAAAAAACAAACAGATGAAGAATGCACATTGGATAGACTCTAACCTGCAGTAGGATGAGAAGTCATTGAATTGGTCCATCAGTACATATACTTTGGACAGGCACTGAAGATGGGTAGTGATCTGGACCCAGAATTGAAGAGGAAGAAGAAAGTAGACTGGATTGTATTCGGGAAATTTTAAAGCATTTTTAACAACTCTAAACTTCTCTCTTAAACAAAAAATTAATATTTCCTTCCTTCCTTCCTTCCTTCCTTCCTTCCTTCCTTCCTTCCTTCCTTCCTTCCTTCCTTCCTTCCTTCCTTCCTTCCTTCCTTCCTTCCTTCCTTCCTTCCTTCCTTTCTTTCTTTCTTTCTTTCTTTCTTTCTTTCTTTCTTTCTTTCTTTCTTTCTTTCCTTCTTTCCTTCTTTCTTTCTTTCTTTCCCTATTAGTTTAGAGACTAGGTCTCTCTATATCACCTAAGGTAGAAGTGCAGCAGCCACTCACTGTCCCAATGCCCCTACTGATGAGTATAGAATCTTTGACTTGCTGTTTCTGACCTGGGCCAGTTTATCCCTCCTTAGGCAGTCTGATGGAATCTCTCTCTCCCCTCACTTAAGAGCTCTCCATATTGGTGCCAGACAGTCTGGATACCCAGTTTGCTTTAGCCCTAAAGCATCTTAGAATTCCCCAGCTCAAGTGATCCACCAAGCTTCTGCCTTTCCAGGAGCAGGGATTCTAGGCATGTGCCACTGTGCCTGGGTACAGATTCATCTTTTTAGTAACAACATTTTTCTGGTGATGCTATATATCTTTTACTCACAGAATGACGTGATTTCTGAAGAGGCAGAATTGCAGGTCACCAAGAGACCCAGAACGAGAAGGAGAGGTGCCTGGTGGACATAAACAGGCTGCAGTATGTTACTAATGATGATTTGCATTCAAGAAGCGGCATAAAACATCTCATCAAAGAGAAGTGTGCCTGAAAAGGAGATGGGAGAGTCATGAGAGAATAGAAAAGGCTAGCAGATGGACAGTCCACGTGCTGTCCTGGTGCCCATATAATGTTCAAAGACGTAGAGAAAAGCACCCAGCACATCGGGCAGACATCCTATGGAGCACATATGGATGGACAGAGATGGATGTTGCATAGGGTAAGAAGACTTGGCTGGTTCGCCATCTGCACCCACCTCAATGAAATCATAGACTCATCAAAGAGGGAAGGCTTCCTCCTCCTTCTCAAATCCCACCATTCTCTCTCTCTCTGCCAATCCACATTCCTTTCTCTCCTTGAAAACCAGAGAATTTCTATTCCAGTGTTTCCTGAGAGTCTGAGGGGGACACCTGCTACAAAAGAAAACAGGAGCTCCTTGAATGTTCAGTTTCTGGTGGCTTCATTTACCCCCAGGGCACCTGGGGGGGAGCTGCCCTGTTATTTTTTGTTTGCTTGTTATGTTGATCTGACTCAACATTTGTGGTTACCTTGAAGCCCCACAACATTCTTCTTGTTTGTTACCCTTTCCCACTGTTGCCTCCAGCAGCCCAATGCCCATGGACTCTAATGCCCCTGACCTCCCATAATTACCTATTGTTATCCAGTCATTTTGGTTCCGTATGATTCTTCATGACCCAGTATTTCTTGGCAATGATACTGGAATGGTTTGTCATTTCCTTCTCCAGTGGATTAAGGCAAACAGAGGTTAAGTGACTTGCCCAGGGTCACATAGCTAATGAGTATTTGAGGCTTTATTTGAACTCAGGTCTTCCTGACTCCAGACCCAGTGCTCTATCCACTGAGCCATCTATCCCCTTAAACAATGACCTCTAGGAACTTCTAATGCCCCTGGCCTTGGCATTCGTGCCTCCTTTCTCTCCTAGCATGGTGCTTGGCACATGTTAATAATAATAACTACAGTTTATGTACTGCTTTAAAGTTTGCAAAGCTTTTTGTATATGCTTACTCATTTGATCCTCACAATAAACATGTGAGGTAGATGGTATTATCACCCCCATTTTCCAGCTGTGGAAACTGAGGCTAGGGAGTGGGTTGCTCGGGGTGACACAACCAGTAAGTGATGGGGAAGCATTTGAAGTCAAATCTTCCTTAATACAAATCTAGAATTCTACTCACTGCCTCCCTTCTCCCATCCCTAGCAGCTGCCATCACAATGGCATGTAATAAAGCTTTGGTGGAGAGAAATATATGGAAATGTAAAGAAGATGGACTGATAGCCCAAATGCTCCATTGGTATCCAGCCCTCCCTCCTCCCCCCTCCCCCCTCCCAGTCAAAAGCAAATGAGGAAAGCTATTAGCACATCATTTTAACCCGTTGTGGTGAACTTACTGGAGGAATTCAGACACTGATTGCACAAGATGGGATAAACCTGGATGTCTTGAGATCTGAATCACTGGAGGGAATATCCCATCAGACCCATCAGAGCAGTGCCTCTTTTGGGGGGGGGGCAATGAAGGTTAAGTGACTTGCCCATGGTCACACAGCTAGTAAGTTTCAAGTTCTGAAGCCGAATTTGAACTCAGGTCCTCCTGACTTCAGGGCTGGTGCTCCATCCACTCCGCCACCTAGATGCTCCAGAGCAGTGCCTCTTAATTGTTTTTATTGAGAAGTCTAATGAAGTCTGTGGTCCCCTTCTTAGAATAATGCTTTTAAACATATAAAATACAAATATATAAGGTTGCATAGGAAGCCAATTATATTGAAAAATAGTTATTAAACAATTTTTAAAAGGAAGTTCACAGACTCCCGGTTAAGAACTTCTGCGTTTGAGTAATAAATGTTAGATGACTTGCCATAGTAAGTGTCTGTAGCATAATTTGAACTCAGCTCTTCCTGACTTCTGTCCAGGTCGGTACTCTATCCACTGGACTCACTGTTTGGCTTTAAATCCCCCCTAGTGGAGGGGTTGAGCATGACATTTTCTCCCACTGAACCCTTCCAGGTCTCCCAAAGTACACTATCCCCAACAGCATCCAAGTTCCAGGCTCCACGTTCCTTGTACCATGTTCTTCTCTGGACTCCTTCCTCCCAGCATCTCCTGCCTCCCAGGAAGCCAGAGCGCATATCTAAGCCTTAAGATGTTCCCCAGTGCCCAGGTGCTTAACGAGGCTGTGCCTTCTCGGTTACTGAGGAATTAGCCATGCGTCAGAGAGCCCTAATGAAAAGCCTCTCCGGAGCTGTTTGGGATTAGTGTTCATTTAGGAGCCAATCGAGGGTCGCTTGGGGGATGGAGAGGATATAAGAAGACAGTGGGGAGGGCTCAAGCTATGGAAGCATGGGATGGGGAAAGGCATCTGCTAGCAGGTCGGGTGACCAAATCTTGTGGATGAGTTGAGTCAGATTGGCAGAGCAGAAAGACAGCCGGACTAAGGATGTGTGGCCATTCTGGTTCTGGCTCTGCTATTCACTGGCCAAGAGCCCTTGGGCAATTGACTTCTCTTATCTGGGCCTCAGTTTCTCTCCTAAAATAATAACAATAACTAGCATTTAGGTAGTTAGAGTGGCAAAATTGGAGTCAGGAAGACCTGAGTTCAAATTCAGCCTTAGACACTTAGTAGATGTGTGACCCTGGGCAAGTCACCTAACTTTGTTTGCCTTGGTTTCCTCATCTGTAAAAAGAAGAAAATGGCAAAACCACTCCAGTATCTTTGTCAAGAAAACCCCAAATAAGGACAGCTAGGTGGCGCAGTGGATAGAGCACCAGCCCTGGAGTCAGGAGTTACCTGAGTTCAAATCCGGCCTCAGACACTTAACACTTACTAGCTGTGTGACCCTGGGCAAGTCACTTAACCCCAATTGCCTCACTTAAAAAAAAGAAAAGAAAACCCCAAATAAGCTCATGAAGAGTCAGATGTTACCGAAACAACCAAACAACACCCAAACTAGCTTTTAGGTCGTGTATCAGGTTTGCAAAGCACTTTGCATGTGTTATCTCATTTGATTCTCACAACAATGCTGGGAGGGAGGTACTTTATTATCCCTATTTTAGAGATGAGGAAACTGAGGCTGAGATTGTCATTGACTCAGGGGTTTAGATGAGATGATCTCTAGGGTCCTTTCTAGCTCTGACATTCATTGACTCTATGACAATTGAGATCTAAGCAGGCCATTCCACAGGCCCCCATCTCCAGGAAGGAGCAAAGAAGAGAACTGGGCTATAATAGAAAGGGAAAATTATTGCAGGATCACAAACTCAGAACTGGAAATACCATCTGGTCCAGCCTTCTCATTGACCAAAAAGGGAAACCGAGATCCAATCGATCAACAAGCTTTTATGAAGTGAAAGACAAAGACAGAAATGAAAGGCCCTGCCCTCATGGAACTTCCATTTTGTTTGGTGAGAAGAGGCAACCTGTACAAATATAATTATATGCATGAGAAGTCAAAGTATCGGGATAAGGAGAGGCTGTATTAGCTTGAAGGCTCAGGAGAGGGCTCATGTAGAGAAGGGGCCACTTGAACTGAGTTTTGAGGCATGCTAGAGAATCTGAGGGTAAGGGAAGAATGGAGTGCATTTGAGGTTTATACAAAGGCTGGGTGATGGGAAGTTTCATGTAAGCAACATAAGGAGGAGCAGTATAGCTGGAACAGAATACATAAAGCAGAGTAGGAAGCTGGAGCCTTTAAATGTCAAATTGAAGACTCTGTACTTGATCTTTGAAGGCAAGAACTAACTATTTAATTTCTGCCTTTATACTCCCACTGCCTAGCATACTTCCTGGCCCATAGCAACTACTTAATAAATGCTTGCTGATCAATTGATTGGTTTGGAGAGGTTAAGTGATTGTCTTTTTTTTCTTTTAAAGATTTTTTAAATTAACATTCATCCCCTCTCTCTCTCCTTCCCTCCTTCCCCCGTCTCATCTCCCCTACTCTTATTTTAAAGAGAAAAACAAAACCATTGTAACAAATATACACAGCCAAGCAAAACAAGCTCTTCCATTATCCATGTCTAGTGATAGATTTCTCATTCTGTATCCTAGGTCTATCCTCTGCTGTGTCAAAAGGTGGGCAACATTTTCCTTCATTGTTCCTCTGTAATCCTGGTTGATTGCTGCATTGATCAAAACACTTAAATGATGTTTGGAGGTCACAGAGTTAGTAAATGGTAGAGCCAAGGGGTCAGTTTAACTATGTAAGAGGTGCCTTCTACTAGGATCTGGAAGGGTTTATGAGAGGTAATGGACTCTCCACCAATGTACCCTTTAGGTAATCTTTGGTGAGTTGTCACTACCCCCTCCAACTCACTTTCAGGGTACTTCCTGCCCAGGGATTCCACAAGGAACTATGTAATTTGGAAGCATTCTGGGCATGGATAGCTGCTTTTCTCAGTTTAAACAAGATTCTGTCTGGCATCTTATACCTGGTGTGTCCCATGTGAAAGGAAGGCTCTGGACCCTACTTTTGCCCAACCAGATTAGGTTGGAAATGTTAGGACTGGAAGGCATTTTAGATGTAATATAGGCTAATACTCTGATTTTATAAAGGTACAGAGAAGTAATAATTTGCCAAAGGTCTTATTTCTTTTTCCTATGGAGTTAACAAGACTGGCCTATTGGTATGAAAGGCAGGAGGAGATTATCTTCCGTTTCTTTCTTGATAACCTGAAGTCCCAGAAATCCTGAAAAAGGGGACTCCCCCTCCCCCACTAAGGATAAAGGAGTGTGTAACAAGAGTCTATGGGGAAATTTGAAGTGTACGTGTGTGTGAATGTGCATGGCATGTATGTGTGTATTAAAATCACCTTAAACTACCCCCTGGACAACCTGTGTTCAGGGGACTGGGTCTCCCGGAAGGAACTCTAGTCATCTTTAGGGAAGGTAATAAAGATGTGCTGCCACCTTCAGACAGATCCTTTTTTAAACTATTGCACCTAGTGCAGACATCTGGCTGCCTCTGGTAATGACCCTTCTGGATTGGTCAATAGGCTGAAGACAAGAGTCCCATTTTGAGGTCATAACAGGACCTTGCCATGATAGGAAAGCACTGTTTAGGGTAGACATAGCAGTGTGCTGGTAAATATAGAGTGACTGCTTCTTCAGAGAAAAAAATAATTTCTCATGACTTATTTTTAAATATGATTTGCATCATTAACATTTTCCATCATTTTCTTAAGTCAATCAACAAAACAACGAATCAAGCCCTGATTTATATAGCATTTGCTGATTTTCAAGGTATAAACACTCACATTGAAAATTCAACAATTGTCTTTCCCCAGTGGGTATGAGCTGGCTTCAGAGCATTCTTGGATAGACCCAAAATGGTTAATGGGGAGTTGAAAGTGAAGATGGGAGAAGGAAAGAGAATGCCTAGATATCTTCTATAAGTTCAAGTGATAAGGTCTTGAGGAACTGCACCTCAGGTTGCTGAAAGAATTGGCAGGTGTAATTATTGAGCTACTGTCAGTGATCATCACAAATATGGAGAATGTAATAGGTGTCATAGAATCTATTACATATCTTTTCCAAAAAAAGGGGGGAAATGGAATCTTCAACTCATAGCTTGACTTTGATTTCTAGCCTACTTCTACTGTATTATTAAAGGAATGGTTTGTGAATGTTTAGAAAGGGAAGTGGTGATCACTGAGCACCAACATGGCCTCATCAACAACAGTTGAGGCCAGACTAACATAATTTTCTTTTTTGGTAAGGTTGCTAGATTACAAGAATCCTGTGACCATGTTTATCCAGACTTGGGCAAAATATTTGACAAAGTGTCCTATTCTGTTGTTGTGACTGAAATGGAGGAATGTGGACTCGATGAAAATAGAAGGTATTCCCAAAGTACAGTTTTAAACTATTAAAGCTTAAAACTGCACTAAGACTTTTGGGACACCCCATATTATTGGGTGCATTTAGAATCAGTGGAGTGACTGGAAGCAAAGAATTATTATTAATGACTTGGTATCAGTTTGGAGATAGGGTTTATAGTGGAAAGCTCCTAGAATGTCTCCTTAACCTTGTACTGTTCAATATTTAATGTCAATCATTTGAATGAAGGCATAGAAGGGATGCTAATTAGTTGTGAAGATGGCAAAAGCTGGGTGGGAGAGTTAACACAGAGAATAACAAAGTTAGGCTCTAAAAAAGATATAGAACAACAAGCAGAATCTAGTAAACCGATATGTGATATGGGTAAAATGTAAAGTCCTAGACTTGGGTCCAAAAAATCAACTTGTCAAGTTGAAAATGGGGGAGGTTTGGATAGCTCTTGTGAAAAAGATTTGGAATTGTAGAGGACTATATTATCAATAGGAATCACTATTGAAGCATGCGAGCTATTTCCTCCTGCTTACTGGGCAGTAAATAATAAATATAGTATGGATGGAAAATTACTTCCCTAAGATGCTTTTGATCTTGCTGCTCCTTTCTGGCCAAAGGATTCCCAAACAGGAATTAATTTTTATTATATAGCTCTCCTACACATGATCTGACCCTCCCAGATGCATGGAAAAGCAGGAGTTTGGCTGCTGACTGGGAGAAAGAGCATAAGTGTTCAGCATGAAGTGATGAGAGAGTTTATGGTCAAGGTCAGGGATGCCAGGGCAGAATGGCAGGGGTGAGATGCCCCCTACCAGGGATGACTGCAGCATGCACTCACTCCAATGCATGAGGGATGAGTTAGCTAAGGCAAAACCCAGTTGAAATTCTCTGACAGATATTGTAAAAGCACTAGCCAGCAAAGGTTTTAATTTCACTAGCTCCTGAGTCCAACTGCTATACCATCAGTCCAGAGTGCTGAATTCTAGTCTTCATTTCAAGAACTACCCTGCCATAAGTATGAATGGAACAACAGCTAGGAATTGTATAGTAACAACAACAACAACAACAACAATAGCATTTATATAGCATGTTAGAGTTTGCAAAGTACTTTACAAGTATTATCTCATTTAATCCTCACATCAACTCTAGGAGGTAGATGCTATTATGATCCTTATTTTACAGATGAGGAAACTGAGGCAAACAGGGTTAAGTGACTTACCCAGGGTCATATAACTAGTTAATGTTGGAGGCTGGATTTGCATTCAGGTCTTCCTTGACTCCAAACCTAGTGCTGCCACCTAGATGCCTTTATATAATTTAATATGCCCAACTGTCTTAGAAAGGGTGTCCTAAAAATCTTAGTGCAGTTTTAAGCTTTAAAAGCTATCTGCTCCCATTTCACTCTTGCGAGAGGAGAAGGTGTGGATTTCAAAGAAACAGAACCTTGAATTTCCTAGGACTAGAGGGTTCAGAAGAAATGAGAAAACCATCTATAAAACTGCCTGGGTATGGGAGAGGTTACAGGCATGCAGCCAAATGATAGATATTTTATTATGTATTGTTTGATTGCTTTTATTGAGCCTCTGCCAAGAATTAAGCATTGTATACAGTTAAGCATGTTCTGTAGGTTCCTATGGAGAAGTGACTCCATTATTCAAAGGTCACGTAACTAGGGCTCATTGAAATGCCAGAAATGCAGGAAGGAGGCAGGATTTCTGGTAGATGGAGGCTTGAAGCTGATTCTTATTGGATACATCCATAACATCCATACCCCTTCAACAACTCAGCTTGGTCATCCAGAGAAAGGCAGAGTTAGGAGTTAAAAGGTCATCTACTCTCAGAGAAACAGAGAGAGCTTGGCACTTCTCCAGCATTTCTATTTGATGGGGATGAAGGGCTATAATGACCAGGGTTGAGTTTGAGACTTGCCTGGCATCTGATCCTTTCTGTTCAATAGGCTTGGATTCAGTTCTAGTAGTGCCACATGATCACTAAATTGGAATACAATGCTATTCTGCCATACTTTCTATTTAATCTGTTTATTTCAAAGAAAAAAACAACACGTGTTCCTTTCCATGCCCATATTCCCATCACATATCTACCAAATCTCAGTATTATCTATGAGGGTATGTCTACCTCTTTATATTGAGATCTCTTTGATGATCAGTCTACGCATTTATGTACAGACATTTGCAGTCATAAGCATTATCACTACCTGATTTCCTGGATATTGCCTTCTGTGAATTATTGACTGTCTCTGTGCCTAGTCTTTTCCCTTTATGTTTGTTATTCCCTGTGACTTGAGGGCAGCTAGGTGGCACAGTGGATAGAGGACTGAACTAGTTGTCTGATCCTAAAAATGTCACTTAACCCTGTTTGCCTGAGTTCCTCATCTGTAAAATGAGCTGGAGAAGGAAATGGCAAACCACTCCAGTATTTTTGCCAAGAAAACCCCAAAATGGGGTCACAAAGAGTCAGACATAACTTGAAATGACTCAACAACCACATACTCAAAGACTTAGAGGATGGAAGTGTTTTCCTTTCTACCTCAGTTTTCTGCTTAAAGCCTTTGTCACCAGATCATCAGGTGGCCAGACAATCTATCCTACCTAGCCATTATTAGCTATATTCCAACCCTGGCAAAGGGCTTATCTGTCATTCCTATATCTTAAGTCTAAATCCAAATACTCAATTCTTTGATATCATCATTTTAGTCAACTATTTACTTATTATATATCCTTTTCTCTTCTAGAGTCCCTTTGACCAGCTGCAATGATTTTTTTTTTAAATAAATAAGATAAAATATCACCTTGCCCTTAAGATCTTCAGTTTCCTAGTCAGGATTTTATAATCTCTAGAGACAACTTCTAGGTTCCTTTTGGCAGAATCATTTGTCCCCACACATATCACCAGAAGTAGAGAATAGTCAACAAGCCTGACAAGGTTCTTTCTCTCACCAGATAGCATACTTTCTCACTGTTCATATCAAGTTGATGTATAGATGTCTTGGTACTCTTATTCATAGAGTTGCCAACCATTAAAACTCCTTTCTTATTTCAGCATCCAGAGACCACACAGCCTCTTTCTTGGTATCCCCGAAAGTGCTCTGATTTATTCAGGGAAAAACAAAAAGGCACATCTTTCTCATGGAGAAATGTCCCATCCTCCAAAAAAAGGTCTACCCCTATGACATAGCAGCAAAGTTTCAGTCATCCTTCTTCTCCTCTTCCTTCTCTATGTTATATTCTTCTGCTTGCCACCTTCCCTGAAACAGTTAAGGACTATTCCCTTCTGCCTCTTCAGATTCATTTTTCTTTTGCTTTCTCCTTGAAGCACTCTTTCAATTTTTTCAAAGAATACTTCATTCTCACTGATAAGCCAGAAAGTTGAAAAGTATTCCTTCAGACCTTTCACCTTCTCCCCGAGCAGGAAGATAAACCCATACTTGGTGTTTATATCATCATTTATAGGCTCTATTGCTGGGGGCTCCGAGGCAAGGCTTTTTTATATTCCTTCTGTTATCTAGAAACTCAGGGGCTGCCAAGACCCTACTGTGTTTTCAGTTGTTGTCTGTGAGAAGGTCTTCTAAAGAATTACAAGCTTCTATGTGTTATTCATCTGTTCCTTTCCCTTCCCTTCTCTCATATAGTCAGTTCTCTTGTCCTCTTCACCACACCACTGTAGTCTTAATTTTTTACTCATTTAAATGCAATACCAGGAAAGGGGGACATGGATATTTAAAAAAATCAATCTATCAGCCAACATGCATTTATTAAGTGCCTATAATGTGTCTGGCATTGTGCTAGGTGCTGAGGAGACAAACACAAAGAATGAAACCATCCATACTCTTAAAACCCTTCTATTCTAACTGGAAGGAAATATGAATAGAATAAATATGAAAAAGAATAAATATACAGAAATGCAAAGTAATTAAATACAAGGTCACTTGGGAGCAAAGTGCCTGCTAATTGGTAGGAATCAAGAAAGGTTTCATGGAGCAGCTAATGCTTGAATTGTGGTGTAAATGGAAGAGAGGGGTTCAAGGTAGCAGAGGTGAGGAGGGACTGTATTCTAGGTGTGAGGGAAAACAACTGCCAAGGAATGGAGAGCTAGAAGATGGAATATTTTGTGGGAAGAACTGAGAGAAGGCTAATTTAGCTGGACTATATACACAGCATGCAGGAAAGGGAACAATGTCCAAGGAACCTCAAAAGATAAGTAGGGGATAGTTTGTGAAGAGGCAATAGAAAGAAAGCCACAAAAGTTTGTGGAGTTGCGGGGTGACATGGTCAGGTCTGTACTTGATGAAAATCACTTTGTTGGGGATATGGAGAAAAAATAAGAGCAAAGCAATCCCATTCCATTCTTTGTCAGCTTTGAAAAACATTGTCACAGAATCTCAGAGTTTGAAGGGACCTTCAAGGACATTTAGTCCAACAAATCCCAAACTGGGAATTCTTTTGACAGCATTCCCAGCAAATGATCATTCAACCTCTGATTGTATGTTGGAATATTTAGGTGGTGCAATGGATAGAACACTGGGGCTGAGAATTAGGAAGATTCATCTTCATGAGTTCAAATCTACCTCAGACACTTACTAGCTGTGTGACCCTAGGCAAGTCACTTAACCCTGTTTGCCTCAGTTTCCTCATCTGTCAAATGAGCTGGAGAAAAAAATGGCAAACCACTCCAGTATCTTTGCCAAGAAAACCCCAACTGGAGCATGGAGAGTCAAACATGACTGAAATGACTGAACAATAAAAAATTATTTATTGCTCATTTATTCATTTGTTTACTCATTTATTCACTGATTAAGTTATTATTATTACTACTACTGTAACTATTATACATGTTATATATAATACATAATATGATGATATATAATAAAATATGTTATATAATACTCTCATATGTTATGTTACATGTAACTAATATTATAACTAACTATACTACTATTCTTAGTACTACTGTAACTATTATTATTATTATATATAAACTATTATTATTACTACTATTGCTACTGCTACCACCACCATTACTGTTACTGCTACTGTTGATTTACTTTCTTTTTAAAAAAAAATTTTGGGGACAGCTAGGTGGTCCAGTGGATAAAGCACTGGCCCTGGATTCAGGAGTACCTGAGTTCAAATCTGGCCTCAGACACTTACTAGCTGTGTGACCCTGGGCAAGTCACTTAACCCACTTTGCCCCGAAAAAAAAATTGTTGATTTACTTTCCTTGTTGTCTCTGGTTAAACTTTCTTTGAGCAAGTTCTAATTGAAGTGATGATCACAGGACCTTCGACTCAGAGCAGGAAGGGACCCTGGAGGACACAGAGCCTGACTTCATCATTTCACATATGAGGAAACTCAAACTCAGAGGATGAGTGACTTGTTGCAGGTCACACAGCTAGGAGATGTCTAGGGTGGAATTTAAACCTAGGTCTTCCTAACTTGAAGTCCAGTGCTCGCTCTCTCTCTCTCTCTCTCTCTCTCTCTCTCTCTCTCTCTCTCTCTCTCTCAACTCTGTCTCTCTAACTCTGTCTCTCTTTCTCCCTCTCCCCTCTCCCTTCTCCTCCCCCTCCCCCTCCTCTTATCTCTCCCCCTCCCCCTTTCCCTTCTGTATCCCTCTCCCTCTCCCAGACTATGGACATCCCCATCCAGAACAAGAACATCTCCATACATTGGTTCCTTCCCTCCATTTCCACTGTTTTCTCTTCCTAGGATAAACTCAAGCAGAATCAGGACCATGGAAAAAGTACTAGATTTGAAATTTTTTAAAGTGGGTTTGAAATCTAGCTGCTACTTACTTGGTGACCTTGGGCAAGTTTCTTGACCCCTTTAGGTCTCAATTTCCTCTTCTGTACAATGAAAACATTGTCTCAACTGATGTCTAAGTTCCTTCCAATTTCGAAGATATGATCATCATTCCATCTGTGCTCCCCGCCCCCCCCCATCTCTGCTGCCTTCCAGGGTACTTTGCGTTGGTGACAGCATTTGTTCCCCTACTCAATGCCTCCTTCACCAAGATGACTGCTCACCTCCCAGACCAGGGCTCAGCATCCCAGCTCTTGTAGGAACACTTCCCCTCCTCCCATCCTGGCACAAACATCTGCCACACATATACAGCACTCACAAGAGGTTGCCCCTCTTCTTCTAAGGAAGAAAGGGAAAGAAGGAAATTTGGGTAGAGTGGGAAGAAACTAAAATTGACTTCACTAAATATCATATATGCATAATGCTGGATTTATGTTCTAGGCATATGCGCTATGTATGTATATCTTGGCTAAGTAGCTGCATGATCTAGAGATGTGGGGGATGCACAAGCGGAATTCATTTATATTTAACAGGCATTAATAAAGTACCTACTTCCTGAAAGATGAGGTCTATACAAAGCATGTAATGCATTCAATGTATGCCTAATATAGGTGGGATGCATGTACAGCCTTTGTGTCTTCCAGAAACTTTCTATAATGTTGCTTTTCTCCCCCAATCTCATACACACACTCACTTTTCTCAAGCTTAGAACCTAAGGGAGGTAGGGAAGGGTGGCTGATCATCGGGTAAAGTAAGTTGGGCCATGTTATGCGCCAGGAGGCAATGTGATATAATAGAAAGAGCTTTGGACTTGGAGTCAGAAGATGCAGACGAGTCCCAGCTAGACCACTTATGACCTGAGTAATCTTGGGTAAATCTCTGGTCTCCAGCTTCTTCCTCTATGAAATGAGGTGGGGGGAGAGTAGGACTCCATCATCTGTAAATTCTTCTATGCTCTGAAAGTTTATGAGATGAAAACCTGGGGTATGAATATAACCAGGGATTGGGTAAGATTTGTAATGTTTGGGGGAAATCTTTGTCCTTGCCCCATCTTAGGTGGACCTGGGCATCTGGAGGATAGAGGATAGAAGATAAGGATAGATTAGACCTGAAGTGAGTTTGGGGAAAGCAACTGGTCCCCACTGTCCCTCCCCATGTCCTATGTCATGCTTGGGTAGAATTTGGCATGACAGAACTTTGGAATGTTGACAATAGTAGGGTTTCCTACTGGGAAAAGGAGGCTTGGGAAGCAAACTCAGTATTATCTGGAAAATGTGGGGAAGCTGGCCGAATCCCCAGCAACTCAGGGAGGGTTTTCTTTTTTGGCAGAAGTCGTGTTTGTGGTTGGCCAGAGACATGTGGCAGGGAAGTCCGTGTGTGTGTGTGTGTGTGTGTGTGTGTGTGTGTGTGTGTGTGTGTGTGTGTGTGTGAGATAGACAAGGAGGGCATTAAACATGAGCCCTGAATGAATGTATTCATTCACCAAAAATTTACTAAGCACCTGCTGTATACAGGGGACTGTGCTATGAACAGATAAGACATTAAGCTTTGAGACATTGTCCTGGCAAACTTCAAAGAACTTACAGTCAAGTAAGGAGATATGATACAAGCACCAATCATGGTAAGCATTATTGCCTGAAGGAGGAAATAATCAGGTCATATTGTCTTTAGGAAATTATACAATGGGATGACCTTAAAATCTTGCAGAAATGAAAGCCACCTTTTTTCTTAACACCAATCAAGCAAGCATTTATTAAATACTTACAACAAGCTGGAGTGTTTAATATCAGTATTCTTTCAGAGATGCCATGTGGCTTCAAGTCATGGAATCCTACAGTCACTAAACAATTAAAGTTGTGGGTTAACTGTTCCACATGTACAAGCAGCATAAAGAATGCTAACAGGGAGATTGATGCCTCATGGAGAGTTTAGGCCCAAGAAGGTGTGATACTGATGCATGGCCTCTGAGTTCCATTGGTATCCCTTGAACTGTAAAGAAAGTTAATGGAAAGACCCTACATGTTAGCTCTCCCAAACCTGGGAGGATTTATGGGATGATACAAATAAAAGCCATGTAGGATTAGAGGGTATGAATGGGTTGTGAACTATATTATTAAATATGCTGTTTAAAAGAGTTGTATGTCCTCCATTTTCTTTTTTCTCTTCCTTCCTTCCTTCCTTCCTTCCTTCCTTCCTTCCTTCCTTCCTTCCTTCCTTCCTTCCTTCCTTCCTTCCTTTCTTTCCTTTTTTGTGGGGCAAGGAGGGTTAAGTGACTTGTCCAGGGTCACACAGCTAGTGAGTGTCAAGTGTCTGAGGTTGGATTTGAACTTAGGTCTTCCCGAATCCAGGGCTGGTGTTTTATCCACTGCGCCACCTAGCTGCCCCTGTGTCCTTCATTTTCAAAGAGGACCAGTGACATCACAGGGTGATGTCTTGACTTGTAAGCTGTCAGTCTCCCTCTCTCTTCCAAAGTCATTGTAGTCCAGCAGAAGGACAAAAGTCGGGATGACTGATGATGGCCCACAATGCAGTGGCTGACCTTGGAGTCTTCAGTGTCTGAGCAAGCTCTAAGCACTCCATGGCACCTGCTTCAGCTGCAGTCATGGCCATTGGAACAAATTGTTCTCATCTGCCCATTCCACTGGGGAAAGTCTTTACATGCTTGGGGTAAACACTCCCCTAACTAGTGGGTTTGAGGCCTGTTGATTGCCTTCAACCTGGTTTAACCAATCTGCCAAGATGGTTTACTGAAGTCACAGATGAAAGCTGGAGAAAAGGGGACATCAAAGGTGGATGAGCAGCCCTGAAAAGGACTTGGCAAGCCCCTGCATCAGAGGCACTAATTGTCCTTGAATACCCACACACTCCATTAAAAGGAGCACCCACACAGAGGAGATTACATAGCCACTGAAGTGTCTTAACAAAGGACATGATCAAATACATTAGAGAGGAGCAAAATAAAGGATTATGTGAGACCCATGGGATTGTGGTTGTTAAAAGCCAATCAAGGAAGGATTCCTGGAGATGACATTTAAGTTGGGCTTTAGTGGATATAGTAGAGAGAAGCTAGACTTAGAGTCAGGTGGATCTGGGTTTAAGTTCTGACTCAGACACTTACCACCTTTGTGACTCTGGGCCTCACTTTTAAACCCACCTCCCTTATCACTTTTGTGACCCTTATCAAGCCATTTAAATTATCTCAGCATCAATTCAACAAAAATGGGAGGGCTGGGCTAGATTACCTCCAAAACCTCTCCTAGTTCTAAATCTATGATCTAGATAGCAGCTCAGTGGTGGATAGAGCACTGGGCTTGTGGAGTCAGGAACACTTGAGTTCAAATCTAGCTTCAGACACTACAGGCACTTAGTGGCTGTGTGACCCTGGGATGCTCACTTAGCTATTCTCTTGCCTTGGTGTTCTCAACCGTAAAATGAAGATCATAACAGCACCCACCTCAAAGAGTTTTTTGTGAAGATAAGATGAGATGATCAAATGAGATAATATTTACAAAAGTGCCTAGAATAGGGTAGATGTTTAGTAAATGCTTTTCCCTTTCCCTTTCCCCAGACCCCTCTTCATTGGATAACGACATTTCCTCACCCAGGAATTTTCTCTGCTGCTGAAATCCCAACTCCAGTCCCTATTACTATTTTGTACGTGGCATAACTTCTTTTGTGGAAGAAGGATTCCATTTGCTTTGCTTAGCCCTAAGAGACAGAATTAGGCATAATGGAATGAAATCAAGGAGGAGATTTTCAGTGGATAGAAGGAAAACATTCTAACAATTGGAACTATCCAAGAGTTGAGGGGGTACCTGAGGAGGCCAAGTGGAAGCCAAGTGACCACTTGTGAGTAATAATGGAGAGGAAATGCCTGCCAGGATAAGGGAAAGATTGGCCCCTTCTAACTCTGAGATTTTATAACCAAACTCCAAGAAACTCCTCTTGTATGCCCTTCCTAAAGGAAGAGGTTGACCCTGCTAATATTGTTTCCCCCTGGATAGTTGGGAATTTCTGTTTCAACCTTTGATCCCCAAAGTCATACTTTGGGAAGGAAACTTAGGCTCTCTAACCCCTAATAGCAAACTATATGAGGATAGGGGCATTAGAATTATTATTATTATTATTATTAATAATCATTTCCATGTAATATAATTAATTATAACTATGATAATGACTAATAGCTGACATTTATATTGTACTTTAAGGGTTGGAAAACTCTACCTATATTATCTCATTTGATCCTCTTGGAAACCATATTAGGTAGATGCCATTCTTATCACCCTCATATTACAGATAAAGAGTCTGAGGCTGGCATAAGCAGAAGAACATTACAATCCAACCCTCTCATTTTGAGGATGAGGAAACAGCCCAGGATGGGAAGTGATTTGCCAAGGTGACAAAAATAGTTAAGTGGCAGAGCCAGGATTAGACCCTAATTCCTCCGACTCCAAAGTCAGTATTCTGGCCACCACATGTCCCTCCTCATCCTTGGAAGTGACCCTGGCCTGTATGGGGCCAGGGAGGGCTCTGGAAGAAAGAGGAGTTTGTTTCTCTAAATCTTCAGGAAGCTCTCCCTCCTCCTTCTTTCCCCCCTCCTCTCCCTCCCCCCCGGCCCACACAGCCAGCTTCATTACATGCCCAGCCAAAGAGAAAAAAACCAAACCTCCCATCAGATGGGAAATTAGACTCTGTGGGAAACAGGAAATGAATCAGAGCTGGGAGACGGCCCCTTTCTAAGCTACCTGTAAAGAGCTCAGGAGAGCCCCAGACTGAGAGAGAGATAAGGTTCTCTCCCATTCAGGCTGAGCCTTATCTCTGACTTACAGATATACATCTAACACATCCCGGCCAATGACAGGCTGCACAGCCGCTCATAATAGCTGCCCCTCTCCTCTTCCAACCTCTGGTGTGTGTGGACTAAAACGCACAATGGGCAAACATCTTTATGGGAAGCTGAGCTACCCCTTGGCTCTCGGCTTAGGGTCTACATTTCTCCTAACCCAACCTCTTACATATTTCCTGCAAGCATCATGAATCCAGTGAGAATCATAAGCCTTTCTTTGCATCCTTTGAGGTTGGCCAGGTAGGCATCTTTGTCCCCATTTGATGGAGAAAGAATCTAAGCTTCGGAGAGGGGAAAAGGCTAGCCTCAAGTCATACAGCAAGTTAATAGTAGCCAAGAATACAACTCTGGCTTCCTAATTCACCATCTTTTCCATTCTGCCCTTCTCTCTTCTCACCTTAGTTTACTCCTTGCAGCAGCTTCCTAATTGGTCTCCCCACCTGAAGTCTCTCCCCGCTTCAGTCAAACCTACCAAAGTGACTTCCCTTAAGCAAGGATCTGACAGTGTGGCTCCGCTACTCAACCAACTTTGATCCAACCAATCTTTCCAACCTCATTGGATATGATTGCCCTCTGCAATCCAGCCAAATAGGTCTTCTTTCTGTTCTTCATTCATGACAATCTCCTGCTTCTATATCTTTGCACTCCCTGTACCCTATGCCTGGAATACCCTCACTCCTTACCCCTAGTTCACAGAGACCCTTTCTTCCTTTTAAGACACTACTCAGACATCATCTCTGGCATGAAGCTTTCCCCCGAATCCTCAACTATCAGGGCCCTTTCTCCTAGAGTACCTTGTATTTAAGTACTTTGTGTTTATGTGTGTATTTATTCACTTTATATTTATGCTGCTTATAGTTTTCTTTCTTTCTTTCTTTCTTTCTTTCTTTCTTTCTTTCTTTCTTTCTTTATTACTTTCTTTCTTTCTTTCTTTCTTTTTTGGTGAGGCAATTGGGGTAAAGTGACATGCCCAGGATCACACAACTAGCAAGTGTTAAGTGTCTGAGGCTGCATTTGAACTCAGGTCCTCCTGATTCCAGGGCTGGTGCTCTATCCACTGTGCCACCTAGCTGTCCCGATTTTATGTATTTCTTGTCCCCACAATTAGGATATAAACTGCATGCAACTTTTTGGACCTATGTCATCAGTGCCAAGCATAGTGCCTGGCACAAGGGAAAGGCTTACCAATACTTGTTGATTGATTGATTTGGTCAGAGTATAATTAGGATCCAGAAAGGAGATGGGGAGGAGGTGGACTTCCTCCCACCAGTCTGCAGAGACATTTAAGCCAACAGAGAGGCCTGTCCTTGGCTCCTGTAGAGGAGGGCTTGGAAACCAGCTTCTCTCCACACCAGTTCCTGGCTCTTCCCCTAAGGCCATGAGGCTCACTATGATCTGGAATGAGTTGTGTGAGATTTATGGACCTCTGATGTTCTCCTAGCTCTGCAGGCTGGTGATGGGCCAGACTGCTGTGCTCTGGTCTGCCCTGGAGGATCCCACTATCTGGCAAGGAATTCCTTGGCTGCAGGAGTTTGTGACACACACCACTTACCACTCTGGTCCTGAACCTTAGCCATGTGCAATCTCTACCCTGGGCTGTATTTCTGATAGGAGATAAATAGGACAATGTGCCCAAGAAGGTGCAAATAGGATTGAGGGTTAGAGGGAATAGAGGTGGGGGAGATGTGAGTGGTACAGAGGGGAAAATGGAAGTTTGTGAAGAAACAAATACAGGGCAGAGGGGTGGGAGATAGAGATGTGAAAAAGTGAGAAAGATAGGGAGAAATCAGGGAGCTGGGAGATGGGGCAGAAGTCAAAGGGCACATATATGGGGAAGGATGGAAATTGGGCAAGTGGGGACATAGAAAATGGGGGAGAGCTATGGGAACAACAGAGAGGAAACAGATGAGGAAGAGAACAGAAAGATGACAGGTATAGGGGAAAGGAAAGACAATAGCTATGAGAGGAAAACAGAAGCAACGATGAGGGAAAGATATGGGACAGAAAAAGTGGGGAAGAGATAGATATGAAGGACGCAGAGATGGTGTAAAAGTGGGAGGTTCAGAGAAGGGATCATTGTGGGAGGGACTGAAAAAGAGGGATGTGAGAAGGGAATAGGGAAGTGAACAGAAAGGAGGGAATACAGATGGGGAAGACAAAGAGACAGAGAGAGGGAAAAGAGCTGGGTGTATTCCAAATTTGTCCTTTTATTTCAGGATGGCTGTGTGTGGTGGGGATGGGTTGGAGATAGTTGCTAAGCAATAAAAATTCCATTGAGTGGAAGGAGGTAAAATGCACCAGAAGAGAGAGGACAGGAAACTGGTCAAAGGATCACATAAAACCTCTTTTCTTCCCATTATAGGGCTTCCTTAACCTTTTTGTTATTGTTCAGTCGTTTTTCAGTCGTGACTGACTCTTTGTGACCCCATTTCAGATTTTCTTGACAAAAATCCTAGAGTGGTTTGCCATTTTCTTTTCCAGCTCATTTGACAGATGAGGAAACTGAGTGATCAGAGATTAAGTGAATTGCCTAGGGTCACATAGTTAATTAAGTGTCTGAGGCCAGATCTGAACTCATGAAGATGAGTTTTCCTGACTCCAGACCCAGTGCTCTATCCACTGCACTACCTTTTTCTGTCCCTAGATCTTCATTTCTGCTGTCCACAAGGAGAAAATAAAGAGAAACAATGGCTCTTCAAATCAACCCCTGCCTGCTCTCCACCCGTCCCGACATATGCACCTTTTCAAAGAGATGAGAACATGTCACTTGGACTTGAAGCTAGGGAATAGGAGCCCTACTTCCCAGGCTTCATCCCCAAGCCCCTTAGAATCTGTATTGCTGATATGCTGAAATCACATAATCTCAGCATTAGGAGGGATCTCAAAAAATATCTACAGCAGGGGTTTCTAATATTTTTGGGGTGGCATGGACCCCTTTGACATGTTGATGAAACCTACAAACTTCTCAAAATAATATTTTTAAATGCATAAATGAAATGTGGCAGCTAGGTAACCCAGTGTGTTGGACTTGGAGTCAAGAAGACCTGGGTTCAGATCTAGTCTCAAACACTTGACTATCTATGCAACATTGGATAAGTCACTGTTTGCCTCAGTTCCCTCAAATGTAGAATGGGAATAATAAGAGCACCTACCTCCTAGGGTTTTTCTGAGAACCAAATGAAATAAATTTGTAAAGCACTTAGCATAGTATCTGGCATGTAACAGGTTTTTAAGAAATGCTTAGGGGCAGCTAGGTGGCACAGTGGATAGAGCACCGGCCCTGGATTCAGGAGGACTTGAGTTCAAATCTGGCCTCAGACACTTGACATTTACTAGCTGTGTGATCCTGGGCAAGTCACTTAACCCTCATTGCCTTGCCCTCCTCCCCCCAAAAAAGAACAACAAAGAAATCTTATCTATCCCTTACTACCTTCCTTCTTCCTCTGCCTTAGTTTCCTAATCTGTAAAATGAGATGATAATAATAACACCTACTTCAGGCCATTGATATGAGGATGAAATGCTACTGCATATGTATACGTATAGGTATAGGTATAGGTATAGGTAAAGGTAAATGTATATGTATATATATATATGTATACATGCATACATACATATAATGCTTTTGATTGCTACATAAATGCTAGCTAATATTATTAAAAGGCCCAAGATTACAAAGGAAACCAATTATGTTGAAATAAAGCTTAATGGTTGAGTTTAACCGTTTTCTGATCAGAAATTACCTTTACCACCTCCTCTAAGAAAGCTATCCAGCTTTTGCTTGAATACCTCTTTGAGGGAGAAGCCCCTGTCTGCTGCCATGCCCTGTGCCCCTTTGGGAGGACTGTCACCTGCAGGAAGCACTGCCTTAAATGAAGCCCAATTCTGCCTCTTTGCAATGCTTGCCTCTTGGTCCTCAATCTGAACTCAGGGGGCTGAGCAGAAAACCTCAGCTCCACAATTTTCAACTATCAAGCATTGTCTGGCACTTGATGTTCCTCTGGGTTTCCTGTAAGGGGAAGGTTAAGAATTGTTTGTAATTAGCACGTGGTTTCATGTGTTAACTAGATGCTGTTAAATATTGTTTTTTAAAAGCTTGAGGACATTGGGTTTTCATCTCTGGACTGCACATCTCTTCCTTTCAAAACAAAACTCTAATTTACACAAATTTCTTAGTCATCCCTCAGAGAACAGAGTTAAACTTTAATGCTGGAATTGATCACAAAACATGACTTAGTTGCTGTTCAATCGTGTCCAACTCTTTGTGACCCTATTTGGAGTTTTCTTGGCAAAGATACTGGAGTGGTTTGTCATTTCCTTCTCCAACTCATTTGACAGATGAGGAACTGAAGCAAACAGTGACTTACTTGCCCAGGGTCACACAGCTAGTAAGTGTCCAAAGATGGATTTGAACTCATGAAGATGAGTCTTCCTGATTCAAAGCCCAGTTCTTTATCCATTATGCCACCTAGCTGCCAACTTGATTTGGAGGAGTTTAAATTAATGGTCTCTAACATTCACATAGGGCTCAAAACCTGTGTCCCATTTGAGCCTCACCATAACCATGTAAGCTAAGTACTATAGGTTTAAATGCTCCCATTTTATAGATGAAGAAACTGAATCCCTGTGAAGCGAAGCCCGTGGTCACTTAGATAACACCAGTATTAATAACTAGGATTTAATAAAGCAAAGCATTTTATTTGTTATATTATTTGATCTTTGCAACAACCCATTGAGGTATGTGCTATTATTATCCTGATTTTGTAGATGAGGAAATTAAGACTGAGTGGCTTACCCAGGGCCATACACTACTTAAGTGCCTGAGGCAAGATTTGAACTCAGATCTCCCAGACTCTCAAGTCCAATGCTATTCCACCATCCTGAATCTAGTCAACTAGACAACTTAGCAGAGAATGGATATGACCATGTGTGTCTTCTGATTTCAGAATAGAGAGTTTCAGAGTTAGGAGCAACCTCAGAGACCAATTAGTCTAACTAGTTCCAGAAAAAAAAAAGATCCCAACTACAGTATCAATTTGCCCATCATTTGGTTCTCAAGCCTTTGCTTGAAGACATTCTGTGAAGGAGAGAGCATTCCCTCCTGAGGTATCCCACTTCTCTCTGACCATTATGCCACATTGCTTCTCCGAGTAATGAGGGTTTTTTACTGCAGATGGCAATTTAGAGTGAAATTGGAATGTGTTTTGGCTTTACTGCTCTCTTCCCGGACCCTGAAATAACACCAGCAGGCTGCCCCTACTCCATCCTATGTGTAACACTGGCCCATCTGTCTCTGTCTCTCTGCCTATCTCTTTCTGCCATAGAATCACAGGATTAGAGCTGGAGGGGATCTTAAAGATGTGAGATTGTGGGTTTAGAGATAGAAGAACTCTGAAAGGTCATTTATTCCCAGCTCCTTGTTTTGTAGATAACGCTCCACTTGTCCAAGCCATCCTATTCCATCCAGTCTCCTCCTCAGATCATCCTCTCTGTCATCCCTACTCTTTGCCTTATTTTCAGTCTCTCCCTCTTTCCTGGCCCATTTCCTACCACCTAAAAACATGCCTATGTCTCCCCATACTGAAAAAAACCGTCACTTGATCTTTCCATCCTTGCTATCTTTGTAGCTAAATGCCTCAAAAAGTCCACCTATGGTAGGTAACTCCACTTTACCCTTCCTCTCCCTTACCCCCTTATAACTTGGCTTCTGACCTTATCATTCCCCGCTAAACTGCTCTCTCTTAGTCGCCAAATCCAGTGGCCTTTTCTCAGTCCTCACGCTTTCTGTAGCCTTTGACACTGTTGGTCACTGTCTTCCTCGATACTCTCTTTTCTCTAGGTTTTTGGGACACCCCTCTCTCCTGGTTTTCCTTCTACCTGTCTGAACACTCTTGCTCTGTCTTCTTTGTTGGATTTGATTCCAGTTCACACCCTCTACTTGCAGGTGTCCCTCAGAATTCTGTCCTGGGACCTCTTCTCTTCTCCCTCTGTACTACTTCACTTGGTGATTTCATCAGCTCCCTTAGATTTTTTATTTTTTAGTGAGGCAATTGGGGTTAAGTGACTTGCCTAAGGTCACACAGCTAGTAAGTGTTAAGTGTCTGAGGCCGGATTTGAACTCAGGTCCTCCTGAATCCAGGGCCGGTGCTCTATCCACTGCGCCACCTAGCCGCCCCAGCTCCCTTAGATTTAATGACCATCTTGATGCTGATGATCAGCAATTCTACCTTTCCAGTGCCAATCTCTGCTGACTTCCAACCTCTCATCTCCAATTGTCCTGAATATGTTTTGAACTAGATGTCCAGCAGACTTCTTAAATTCAACATGTTCAAAACAGAACTCATGATCTTTCCCCCTAACTCCTCCCCTTCTACCTTCCCTATTAGTGGAGATGGCACTACCATCCTCTTAGTCCCTCAAGCTCCCCTAGGAGTCATCCTTGCCTCCTCACTATCTCTCACTCCCACATATCCAACCTCTTGTCAAGACTTGAGATTTCACCTCTACAACATCTCTTGAATATGCCCCCTTCTCTCCAGTGACATTGCCATCACTCTGATACAAGCCCCCATCACCTCATGCTTGGACTATTGTACTAGCCTGCTCGTGGATCTGACCACCTAAATTCCCTTCCCACTTCAATCCATCTTCCATTCAGCCACTAACATGATTTTCCCCAAAACCCATGTCTTATCATATCAGCCCCATCCTCTCCTCAGCCCCAGAGGCTCCCTATCACTTCCAGGGTTAAATACAAGATACCGTGTTTGGCATTCATAGCCCTTCACAGCCTAGCTCCTCCCTACCTTTCTTAGACCTTATTCCCCAGCACATACTCTTCAGTCCAGTGACACTGGCCTCCTGGCTATTCCAGGAACAAGACTCTCCCTCCATTTCTCGGCTCCAGGCATTCTCTCTGACCATCACCCATGCCTGGAATGCTTTCCCCTTCCCCACTCTAACGACCAACCTCCTCAACTTCCTGTAAGTTTCAACTGAAATCTCATCTTTTACTGAAAGCCTTCCCCAACCTCTTTAAACTATTTCCTAATTATCATTCCTGTAGCTTGCTTTGTATCCATCTGTTTGCTTATTGTCTCCCCTATTAGACTGTAAGCTCCTTGAGGGCAAGAACTGACTCTTGCCTCTGTTTGTACCCCCCTTTCCACCCCCCCTGCCCCCACTTAGCACAGTGGTTGGCATGTAGCAGGAGCTAAATCAGTGTTTATTGATGAATGGATGGATGGATGGATGGATGGATGGATGGATGGATGGATGGATGGATGGATGGATGAAGAAACAGGTTTGGAGAAATGAAGTGACTTCCTCAAAATGAATGACAGAATTGGGATTTGAACTCAGATCTTGGGCAGACCAGCTCACCTTTGGGAGACTCATTTTCCTTATCTGTAAAGCGAAGGGGTTGGACTAGATGTCCCTTCTAGCTCTGAATCTATTAAGTTCTGATCTCCTGGTTATAGATGCTGTTGTTTGTTGTTATTGCTGCTTGTCCTAGACTCACCACTCTTTTCACCACACCAGGGATCTATTCTATCTCTTTGTGAATCTGCCTCTCTCACACACAGGATAAGTATAAAGTCATCTCCATCACAAATATAGTGCCAGCCAAAGTGTAACTAGGGAAAGGCAATTGGAGGTTTGCCTGAGGTTGGGAAATTTAGAGGTTCCCGATGCCTTGGTCCTGGAGATATTGTTTCAATTTGTCCTTCCCAGGAAGTGGTTGGGGTGTGTGTGTGTGTGTGTGTGTGTGTGTGTATGTGTGTGAACCTCAGGGGTATTTCCTTTCCCTTCAGTAGCTTTGAAACTTTGTAATGTCCTAGGGTGTCAAACTCAAATAGAAACAAGGACCACTGATCTGTACATAAGGATCCCTGTGGGCTGCATATTGACTTAGTTTTAAAGTGTCATATTATGTTTTTATTGTATTTTTATTTATTTTGTTAAATATTTCCCAATTAGATTTTAATCTGGTTCAGAACCACACTGGGGAATGTTCTGGGCTGCCCAGAGCCTGTGGGCTGCCTGTTTGACACCTCTGCCCTAGAGTATGCTTTTCCTCCCTCTCCAGTCCATAGCTGAGCCCCAGGTATTCCTATACCTCCCCCAATACCCCTCCCCCCATTCACTGTTGCTGTTTGCTCCAGCTGTAGAAATTGCCAGCTATGGCTCTAAGTGCCTGTTCCCTCCTGGGACAGAGTAAGTAGGAAGGGTTTATGGCCCTTCCCCACCTCATCAGCCCCCTACAATAACATGGTGAGTCCACCCCTGATTGCGTTAGGCACCTCTGGTTAATACATTCTGGCTGCAAGTCTCCAATCAGTGTGGGCTGGTCTTCCCGTTGCTCTGGCTCTGATGGCCCGGATATGTGTGTGTGGCTCGAGATGTGTCCCTAGATGCCTGATGAAGGCAGCAATTTAATCACCTGGTACGTCTGGTGTTTTGTTGTGTCTGTTCTTTGACAAGAGTTTTCAAGGGAGGAGTATTGAAGGATAACCCTGGGACACACACACACACACACACACACACACACACACACACACACACACACACACACACACACACACACCCCTCTGCAGACTTTTCCTCTGGCTGTGGCTTCCCACTGGTATCTATGAAAACAAGATTTTACTTTTTCCCTTAAACCAGACTTTATGTGGCATTTCTGTTCTTCTACCATGGACTGAGTTCTTACAGGCTTCCCTCTATAACCCTCCTGCTTGCATATACACACAGACACACTCATTCCTCTTTCTCATATGCCCTTTTTTCTGTTTAAAAATAAACAGAATTGGGGGAGCTAGGTGTCTCTACAGCTGTATGACCCTGGGCAAGTCACCTAACCCTGATTGTTTCCCCTACCCTCACCTCTGTAACGATTGGAATAACGCCACCTGCTGGATACTAACTGTAGAAGAGTTCTGCCCATGAAGCGAAGGTCTTTGAGGGCAAGACCAGGAGTCTTTGGTATCAGGAAGTGACGCGGACTAGTGGGAGGAGGAAGGAGGAGACGGGGGCGCTCTTTCCTGGGGACGCTGGCGGAGAAGGGAGCTAAAAATGTGCTCTCCCTTTAGTAGATAGAAATCTAGGCCTTTTTCTCTCTCTTTACCAAATTCTTATTCTCCTTAATAAATGCTTAAAAGTCTAACTCTTGCTAAAGCTTATAATTTATTGGCGACCACTCATTAGATATTTTAGACAGTTTAGCTAGAATTTTAGCCCTTAACAGATGGCGACCACGAAGGGACAAGCTAAACTTCAGTCTTCTTCTGATCTTCTGGTTGGGTAAGAAATTTCCCCTCCCTTTCCCTTTAACTGCTAAGTACTGGTGTACTGGCTGTGTTTTCCTTTAAATTTTTTCGAATGGACCTTTTAAACTCCCTAATTATCCTATTTTTGATTTTAGTCTGTTTAACCAGACAAATGGGAGATAAGATCATGTTAATGCTTTGTTTTTGTGGATTTTCTATTTTTCTTTTTCTTTTTGTTAAAAGAGCCAGCAACTTACTCACACAAGGAAATATCTCTCCCTCTCCCAACCATGCTTTTTCAGAGAAACCTGAAGAGATTTCCGCAGCTTTTCCCAGTTCTAACAGTAATTGTTGCTTTAATTTTGCATGCCTGGAGGCAATGACCCACCCTCTAGAAGCTTTTAATCCCCTAGCACCTGGAGGCAAAGTGGGGGAAGAGGAATCCAGGCCTGAGTTCAAAATCAAGTCTGATTCAAATTGCTCTGGTCCCTCCCCTCCTCTCCAGACCCCACCCTCTACTCCTCCTATGGCCAAGCCCATAGCTTCCCCTGCCTGGGAAGTCCAAAGATCTGGTGCGCATGCTCAACTTTCTCTAACTACATTTGCAGCTTCAGGCTCAGCCCTTCCCCGCCCTGGCTGTGCTTTTGAGACAATCTTAGAAAACTCTTTAAATTCCAGATATGCTCGTTTTGTTCATAATTTTGCTAACCTGCTTTTGTCTTTCATTAGTAATCTTATAAAGCATTTGTATGGTGAAAAGACTGACAGACAATATAGAGGGGTTAAAGAAGAAAAACTTAAGCTGAATAAGAATGACAATCATCACCATAGTTCAAGACTCCGCTTCTTTTGCCATGGAAGGGTATATATTGTACAGAAATGTAGAAGTAAGCAGCAAGGTACTGATATGAGTATTGGGGATTTTAGATATCGGAATCAAGAGTGTTCTGAATTCACTCAGATTATTAATGTCAGTTCAGAGGTTACATAGGATTTCTATGCTATTACATATACATTTTGGAATTAATGGTATAGGTTTATTTTCATAGAGATTTTAATGCTTTTGAGATTGTGTCTTATACTTAGTTTCTAAAACAAGGAGAATATTTGTAAAAGCTTTTTATAGTCATGCGATCAAGTTTATATTTTGTAATACTCTTATTAATATTAAGTTCATATTCATTTAGATTTCCCTAGTTTGAATTTCATTGTCTTTTATTATTCCACGTGTATTTTCTTCTATTCATTCATCTATCTAATTTTGAAACATGGTTTTGATTTCATAATACAATGTTAATTCTAGGAGTATTGTGCTCCCATATTCTGAGTTGTTTGTTTTTGTTATTTTTTTTTCTCAACTGATTATTTGATCAAACTATTTAAAGCATTTCCCTGGCAAATTGTTTGCCATGGCAAGTGTAAATTGATTCTAGAAGTATTATTTTTGATAAGCATATTCCAAAAAAAAAAAAAGAGGGGAACATTTGTAAAAGTTGTCTTTGAGATTGTGTTGTGCTTTAACTTTTATTTAAATATGTTCAGATTTTTCAAAAAAGTAATTGTATACTAAGTAAAAAAAAGGGGTATTATTTGAAATTGTTGCATAATTATATATTGTGTTCTGAGTCAAGATGTATTCACATTTTTTGCAATCATTTATTATCCTCAATTTTAAATCCATATGAGACTTGGATTATGGGAACTTATCATTTAAGACATTAATTGCCTTTATTCTGAGTTATCAGATGCCAGTTGGCCAAGATGCCATCCAATCACAAGAGGAATACATGCAAGAGCAGACACTGAATTGTCACATGAGGGGAGACATGCATGAAGTCAAGGTATGGCCGAGGGAACGGCTTTTGACTAATGTTGAGGTTGGATTCTCTTGGTTTAATATTTTATTTTATTTTTCCCCACAATATTGTACAGATGGCTGGAAGTATTCATCCCACCCATCTTATTCTACGCCTGGCTTCTATGCTCCCTCCTATATGCCTGATGCCATGGACATCTCAATCCCATGCATCTGATTAAGTCTGACTCAGTTTCCTCCAATATGTTCGGTGGCATGGACATATATTCCATCCACCTATTTTAAGCCTGGCATACTGTATGGGCAGTACATATTGCTCAAGTGTGGGAATGCTCATATCCCATCATTTCTCTGTTCTTTTATGGTAACCCCCATAATTATCTCAGGTGTCATGATAAATACAGTATTGAATTTGGCCTTGACACCTGTTACCAATTATATTAGATTTTTTAAATTTCTCATAATGGCATAAGGATGATTAGGCAGATGATGCAAAAAGTGATGAAACAAAGATAAAAATTATTTTGAAAAATTAATATCACAGCAATTGTCTTCTCAATTACCCTCCATAAGGGGGGGGGACTATAGTAATATTATATAATATATAATAGTAATATTATAATTTTAAAGAATGTTTCAATTTTTGTTTTATTATATGTTTCATGTGTAACAACTAAGATTCTGAATTCCCTTAGACATGTTTTTGAGAACTTTCATTGTTTGATTTGATTATTGACAAAGCTATTTTAAAGTTGTGTTAAGCTCAATTTTGTAGGAAATTTCCTGGCTGATTACCAGTATCCACACATCAACCCCTGAAAAGACTTCCATTCCACGACTACACCTAGAGGACATCTGAGAAAAGACTTTCAGAGACTTTAAATGAACAGTTTTGTTTTGTTTTTTTCTCTTTTCTTTTTCGGTTATAATATACACCATCTGTAATATGTACTCTCTGCAGAGGCCCTCCCTTTGCAAGACCAATGTCAAAGCGTCGGTTCATGAGGACAAAAAAAAAAAAAATCGCCCCTCTGGACAAAACTTTCCTCTCTTCCTTTTCTATATTGTTGTTCACATATTATTAGTTAGCAATAGTTATTATATTCTTTTTACTGTTCCGTCAAGGAAACATTTTGTTTCTTGAGGAACAACAGGGGGGACTGTAACGATTGGAATAACGCCACCTGCTGGATACTAACTGTAGAAGAGTTCTGCCCATGAAGCGAAGGTCTTTGAGGGCAAGACCAGGAGTCTTTGGTATCAGGAAGTGACGCGGACTAGTGGGAGGAGGAAGGAGGAGACAGGGGCGCTCTTTCCTGGAGACGCTGGCGGAGAAGGGAGCTAAAAATGTGCTCTCCCTTTAGTAGATAGAAATCTAGGCCTTTTTCTCTCTCTTTACCAAATTCTTATTCTCCTTAATAAATGCTTAAAAGTCTAACTCTTGCTAAAGCTTATAATTTATTGGCGACCACTCATTAGATATTTTAGACAGTTTAGCTAGAATTTTAGCCCTTAACACCTCCAAACAAAAAGAAAAACAAACACCTGACGAAAATTAAATGGACACCAATTACCACCTCCCCAGCTCCATTTTTACTTCTATCTCTGTCCTACTTTGCACTCAAAGGTAAGGACAGTGTTCTCTATGGGCCTGTGGTTTCCCTACCTGGTAAGAGGCATTCATAAGAGATGAGACTCACTGACAAAATGGAAACTGAGACCTAGGTGGGGCTAAGTGACTTGCCCAGTGTCACACAGCTAATTAATATGAGAGGCAGGATTTGAATCCAAATCCCTTCAATGTAGAGCCAGTGCCCACTTGAGGGGGTCCAGACAGAATGGGGAGAAAAAATAGATGGAAAAAAAAGAATAGATGGAAAGAGACCCAGGGGATAGAATCTGAACTAACTTTATGGCTAAGAGATTTCACCTTAGACTATCTACTTTGTCAGAATAGCTATACCCGCACAGATGGGAGTACTACTGAGAGGGAGCAGAGGCAGGCCTCTCTCTCCATTCCAAGGCTATGAACAATCTCTGTCACAGGGCCTAACCTTGTCCTTTTGAATGAAGGAAGAAGCAATCTGCCCTCTTGGAGGCAGGACTGGAGTGGGACCAGGTTCAATTCCAGCCTCAGACATTTACTAGCTTTATGACTCTGGGCAAGTCACTTAGCCCTGTTTGCCTTAGTCCATTGGAGAAGAAAATGGCAAACCACTCCAGTATCTCTGCCAAGAAAATCCCCTGGACAGCATGGTCCCTGGGGTCACAAAGAGTCGGACACAACTGAGCAACAACAAAAACAACTGTCCAACTTGGAGCTCCCAGAGGAGCCTAAGAATCACTTTTAAAATATTCCTTTATTCCTTCCTTTTCCTCCCCTCCCACCTGGGGGAAGGGAGTTAGAATTCTTTTTCATCTTTCCCTACCTCTCCTCCTTCCCAGGAACTCCCAGAAGACAGGGATTCTCTGTCCCCTCCCCTCCTATTCCCTCCCCTCCTCTCCTCTCCTCTCCTCTCCTCTCCTCTCCTCTCCTCTCCTCTCCTCTCCTCTCCTCTCCTCTCCTCTCCTCTCCTCTCCTCTCCTCTCCTCTCCTCTCCTCTCCTCTCCTCTCCTCTCCTCTCCTCTCCTCTCCTCTCCTCTCCTCTCCTCTCCTCTCTCTCTCTCTCTCTCTCTCTCTCTCTCTCTCTCTCTCTCTCTCTCTCTCACACACACACACACACACACACACACAGCTTCCTGAAGGCTGGAGCTGGGTTTCTACCTGCAAGCTATACATTGGACCTTTCCTGAGGTCCATTCAGACCCTCTGTTCCTTTCATTTTCTAGCTGCTAGCAGCAGGCCCCTCTTTTATTCCATCCTGGGGCCCCAGCACGCACACACAGAGAGCAGCTGCCAACAACTGAGCCTCTAAGGCAGAGAGAAGTGACAGATAAAAGAGCCAAACCTTCAGAGCATGGCAAGCCAAACAATCCTGTTAGCCCTGAGGTATAGATTCTCACCCCCAGTCACTGCCTACAATAGCAGAACGGGCACTGGGCCCAGTGGGAAAGGAGAGGGAGCCCAGACTATTGGCTGCCCGATATCAATCTGACCTTAAGTTCCTTGAGTGAGGAAGGAGAGAGCAATAACCAAGGGCCTCAAGATGGAGAAGAAAGGGGGGAAGGTGTCTCTGTGGGCAGGGATTGGCTAAAGAAAGGTATATTAGCCTAGACCAGAGATATCCTTCTGTCTTCTCTTCCCTTCCCCTACCATGATTTGAAAACATAGTGAATCTAAGCAGGACACAGATCTTGGGAGACTCAAGATCCTAGATTCAGAGCTGAAAGGGAGCTTTGGGGTAATTCAGTCCAGATCCTTTTAGAGATGAGGAAACTGAGTCCCATGGAGCCCAGAGTCACATAGCTACTAAGTATCCAAGGCAAGATTCAAATTCAGGTCTTCCTGACTCCAAATTCAACGCTCTATCAACCTACAAACACCTGGAAGCTCAGAGATGTCAGAGAGAGGCAGAGGGACCATATTTAGTACAAAAAAAGGTGAATTGGGAAGATTGTTGGGGGCAGCTAGGTGGCACCTGTGTACCTGAGTTCAAATCCAGTCTCACACACTTGACACTTACTAGCTGTGTGACCCTGGGCAAGTCACTTAACTCTCATTGCCCACCCTGCCACTTAAAAAAAAAAAGATGGTTTGTGAGGATCAAATGAGATAATGTAAGTGTAACAAGAGAGAGGGAAGTTGATCAGACAGTCCTAGTCAACTAATTCCCTCCCCCCCCAAATTGATTAAAAAAGCAGAAACGTAAGGGGACAGATAACAGAGACAATAAGACGCTGAGATCTCAAGCTAAATTGAAAGACGTCCATTAGTTAAAGTGGATGGACTTTTAGAGGGCTTTTTGTTACTCCTTTAGGAGCTGTGAAGCATTCTTCAAACCAAGGCTAATGGGAGCAGAGGGTGGCAGTCATTGGGTGAATCTTCTAAAAAAATGGAAACACGATCTGCCCCAAGGCTCTCCTCCCCCCAGGCTGGTACTTTAGGAAGCATCTCATTCATCTCACTCAGCCTTTGCTCTCTTTCTCCTCACCTGCTGCCTCCCCTCACCCCACTTCCCTTATGTGTTGTCCCCATCCCCCAGAAGCACTGACTGATGATGATGAAGAACAATGATAATAACAACACTCATGATGTTAATGACTAAGGCTTTAAGGTTCTCAAAGCACTTTACAAATATTATTTCATTTGATTTTCATAGCAGCTCTGGGAAGTGTGTGCTATTATTAATCCCCATTTTATAGATGAGGAAACTGAGGCAGAGGTGAAGTAACTTGCCCAGGGTCACACAGCTGGTGTCTCTGAAGCTGGATTTGAACGTGGGTCTTCCTTGGGCAGCTAGGTGGCACAGGAGATAGAGTGTTGGGCCTGAGGTCAGGAAGGCTTGAGTTCAAATCCAGCCTCAGACACTTACTAGCTGTGTGACCCTGGGCAAGTCACGTCACCCTATTTGCCTCAGTTTGCTCATTTGTAAAATGAATGGTAGGAGAAAATGACAAACTTGTCCAGCATCTTTACCAAGAAATCCCCAAGTGAGGTCATGAAGAGTCAGACATGACTAGAAACCACTGAACAATGGCAACAACAATTTCTTGACTCCAGTGTCCAGGTCCAGTGCATGTGCATTACTCACCTGGAACACTGAATGGACTCCAAGCTTTAGAATGGTGAATGTTAAGTTTCTTGATTGATGGGACTCTCTTATTTGCTTGTATTTGCACAATGCCTGGTACAAAGTAAAAGGCCTAATAAATGCTTCCCCCCCTCCCTTCCATCCATCTGTTTGTCCATCCCCCCTCCCTCTCTTCCTTTCTCCCTTCCTCCCTCCCTCTCTTCTGTCTGTCCGTCCATCCATCTTCCCTCCTTCCTTATTTCCCTCCCTCCCTCCTTCCTTCTTCCTTTCTTGCTTTCTTTCTAAGCAGTTACCTGAGACAGCTCCAAGGAATGTAACCTCTGGTAGCAGGGAAGAAAGCCCTCTATAGAAGAATCTATTCCCTGAGAGGAAATTGCCCTTATTCAACCAGTAGAAGACATTGTACCCAGCAGAGACTGGCCAAAAGGGGTGGAGGGTGGTGGGGGGGGGAGAGACAGACAGAAAGACAGAGACAGAGAGAGACACGGGCACAGAGACAGAGACAGAGGGGAAGAGGAGAGAGAAACAGAGACAGAGAGAGGAAGACTTCAAGAGCACGACCCCCTGATGGCAGAGAGAAAGTCATCTATAGTTTAAAGGAACTCTAGAGTGAATATGACCATGGAGAAGGTACAAAGAGTCTTCCTCAGCCACCTGCCCACTAGAGATGCTGTATCCAGGAGAGCCCAGGTGCCCTCAGTGTGCGCCTCTCCCCCTTGTGCTCTCAGTGTGTGCCTCTCCCTCTTGTGCCCTCAGTGTGCGCCTCCTTTTACCACTGATGTTGTGTGTATTTGTAGGAGAATATGTTCCAAGCGTCTGAGGGGGAATGTTTTGGAGCCACTGTTCTTACAATAATACTTCAGCAAATCCCTTTGCTTTGAGCTAATTGTTCCTGCTCCATAGTAAATGAAAGCACAATGAGGAGAAATCATGAACTACATTCTTAGGAGTGTCGTCCTGCCTTGAACATTCTAGGGATCCAACCTGAATACAAGTGGCTAGTGTGACCATAGCCATCACACTTAGATGTGTACGTGTTGTCTCTCCCATTAGAATGAAAGCTTCCTGAGGCAGGGATCTTAGCATAGGGCCTGACATACTAAGAAGCTTAGCCAATAATTGTTCATTGTTTTTTTTTTTTTATTGGTAAGTGTCTAAATGTCACTATGACTAATAAGGAAACTGAGGCCCCAGGAGGGGGAATTAACTTGCCCAAAGCTAAACAGCTTGTAATTAATAGAGCTGGGATTAAGACTCAAGAATTCTGATTCCTAAAGACCCTGAGAGGCAGGAGGCAGGAGGCAAGAGGCAGGAGGCAGGAGCAAGGCAAGGCAATATTTCTTAGTGCTGGCAAAGTCTTGTTCAAAGACTTGGTAGAAGGGCACTGGCTTCTTGTTCTTCTGTCTGGCACATAGTAGGTGCAATATAAATTTTAGCTATTATTATTAATTATATCTCTGTTTGGGCTATAGACATAGATAGCAAGTTCTGTATAAATCTATATAGATTTATAGTTACAGATAGATAAATATAGAGTTAGGTAGATCAACTGTGTTTCAATATAATCGGGTTCCTATGTAATCTTGCAAATTTTACTTTATGCATTTAAGAATATCATTCTAAGAAAGGGCCTTTAGGCTTCAGCAGCCTTTCACCAAAGGGTCCAGAACACACACAAAAAAGGTTACACCCACCTATTGCTGCCACACTTTCTAAGCCTTTCATGATGAGAAGGATGGAAATGGCTTGTTTTTTTGGACATGACCTATGATTTCATCTGCATGGGGAGCTTCCCATGAGAAACATTCTCCACCAAGGTAGAGAGGTCCTGTTTTTGTAACTTGCAGTCATAGAGAACTGCCAAGGGACACTGAGAGAGGGTCACATAGCCAGCATGTGTGACAGGTGGAACTCAAACTCAGGTCTTCCTGACCCCATGGCCAGCTTTCCACTCCCTCCACCATCTGAGGCAGGAGTGAATAAAGGAATCAATGCATTTGAGGGCTGGTAAAGACCATTGTGTGATGATATCACTTTTGCAGAGGCCTTTTGGAGACAGTGCACCCAACCTTGATCCAACTGTTTTGATTCCAATGGTAGAAATTTTTGGATTCCTAGAAGAGGAGGATGGGGCTAGGGATTCTGTGAATGGGAAGCACTGTTGTGTAGTGATGTTTGTCTTTTATGATGGAAGCAACACTGGATATGGAGTCCAAGGAGACCTGAGTTCAAAAGATGACCGTGTTTCATAGCATGGATGAGACATATCCCTTCCTCCATCTAGTTATGTTTCATCTTTTTTAAATTAACAAGGGAGGGGCAGCTAGGTGGTGCAGTGGGTAGAGTACTAGCCCTGGAGTCAGGAGGACCTGAGTTCAGGTCCGGCCTCAGACACTTGACACTTACTAGCTGTGTGACCCTGAGCATGTCACTTAACCCCAATTGCCACACACACACACACACACACACACACACACACACACACACACACACAAATTAACAAGGGAAGTCCATTGGACTGGATGGTCCCTAAGGTTGTTCCCAAGGTCCTTTCTAGGACTAAACCCTACGATTCCTAAACCCTGTGATTCTTGCATGTTCCCCTCCCTGAAATAGACAGGAGTGTTTTTACCAAAGGGCAGGAAAGGATGACTGCCCCCCACCTTGAGCATCTCCACCTAGTCCAAGAGAGGCAGTGTATCTATCATGCTACTGATTTCTCAAATAAATAGATCTCAATGCAGATGTCTTAGAAACCCAGGCATTGGGTGTGTGATCACGGGACTTCCAGGATTAAGCATGTCTAGCTTAGATCAGACATTTTTTGTACAACCCAATTTGGTTCCATTTTCCCTCTACTTCCTCCTTCTCCTTCCCCGTGAGGAAACTTCTGTCTGGGCTTGCTGACTTCCAGGCCTCCCTTCCCTGCTGAGGCTGAAATGACAGATGCCAACCAGGTGGACTCCCAGCCCTCTTGGCTGGCTGGGATCCCTTTGCTGTCTACAGCCCTGCCCACACAAGCTGTGGCCTCTCTGGAGGGATTCCACAGTCTGGCAATATGGTCCTGACCTAACTACCTCCTGCTCCTCCCCATTTTTTCTGGGGCAGAAGAAATGTTTCCCACTAGCCTGGGCATTACCCACCTCAGCACAGTACTTATAACCCTGTCCCACCCGCTGTTCCCCCTTCTACTCTAGGAGAGTGGCAGGAAGAAGATGGTAAAGGATGGTAAAGATGGTAAAGTGCCTTAGGCACTCAAAATGCTGGTTGACATTCTTCTTTGAAGAGTCCATTATCTCATTTGTGACCTGGGAAAGGCAGAGTCCGTCTCCTGCCTCCAGATGGGGAATAATGGTGGTGGTGATGCCCTCCAGAAGAAAAGGAATAGAAGACAGTGGGTATGATTCTCAGGAAGGAAGAGGCTAGAAAGATGGGGGAGGCAACTTTCCAAAAACAAAACTGACCAGATCACTGTTGGATACTCTACTCTTACCCCATCTGGAGTTTGGTATTCAGTTTTGGATGCCATATTTTAAGAAGGATGATGACAAGAGCAAGTATGGCTACAATGGTTAGGGAGCTCAAATTTGCAAAAATCTGGGATGTTTAGCCAGGAGAAAACCTAATGGTTTCCCAAGGGTTGGGGGGAGGGGTGCTCAGTTACTATTTAAATATCTGAAGGGTTGTTATATGGGAGAGGGGTCAGATTCATTCAGCATGGTCCCAGAAGGCAAGGGAAATTTGGGGAGGCAGATTTTAGTCAATAGAAAGATCTCTTTAACTGTTAGAATTGTTCAAGAATAGAATGGACCTGCCTCATATGGTTGTGTTTCTGTAGGTATTCAAGGAGTGTCTGATGACATCCTAGGGATATTATGGAGGACAGTCCTATCCACCTAGTAAGTGATTGGACCATGATAGCTGCCTCCAAGGTCCAAGTCAGCTCTGGGATTCTATGAGCTGCTATAATGGATACTGAGGATTCCTAGGCTAGGGTGAGAGAGGAGAAGTTCCTTGGGTAACCTCCAAACAAGTACATTCTCTGCTCTCATCATTAAATCACCCTTATCATCTAATCTTTCAAATCTTAGCCCCTCAGCTCTGCCCTTCAGGGTCTTCTTCCCTCCCAACACTTTTCCAGTTTTATCTTGCTTTACTTCCTAATAGGATCCCTTGGACCCAGCCAAGTTCATCTCCTTACCCTCCCCCTGCACAGCAAATCTTGCTTTTCCCTTCACAGATTCCACAAAGTTGGAAGGGCCTTCAGTGGCCATCAATAATCCACTCCATGACTGACCCAAGATTCCTTCTACTACATCCCTAAAAAGTTGGCTTGCTTTCTCTTGGAGATGACAAATGAGGGTGTACCCACTCCCTCCCAAGGCAGCCCATCCCAATTTGGAAGTAGCTTGGTTAGCAACTTTTTCCCCAATATGCATATGTATGTGGGTATGGGGTTGGACTGGAGTCCTTCCCATAGAGCTAGGGTTGCATTCAAGCCCCTTCCTGTGAGACATGCACTCTGTTCCCAGCTGCATGGAAAGGGCTATGTTCCACAATCTTCTGCTATACTTAGCAGCAAACTTAAATATTTCCACCTTCCACCAATTTTTCTTAATTTTCCCCTCCAGAGCAGAGCGAAACAAATCTAACCCATCTTCCACAAAAGAGCCATTAAAATGCTTGAAGACAGCTATTATATCCTCCCTGAGTCTCCTCCAGGTTAAACAGCCCTGGTTGGCATTCGGGGCATTTGTATGGCCTGGGAGCATGGGTATGACATGGCCAAAGGCCCTTCACTATTGATTGTCTTCTCTGGACAACAGCTTATCAAACAAGTAGGTACAGAACTGAACACAGTTCACAGGCTGTCTCCTTATCCTGGGATACCTAACTGGTAGAGAGATGGCCTCTAACAAGCCTTGGTTCCTAAGAGCATTGGATAGAATCAAAAGGCTTGAGTTCAAATGCCCATTCTTATATTTACTGTGTGACCTTGGGAAAGATATGAAACTTCAAGTGTAACATGAGATGGGGACGTGTGTGTGTGTGTGTGTGTGTGTGTGTGTGTGTGAGAGAGAGAGAGAGAGAGAGAGAGAGAGAGAGAGAGAGAGAGAGAGAGAGAAGGTGAAAGAGGAGAGAGAGAAGGAGAGGGAAAGAGAGGAGAGAGAAGGAGAGTGAAAGAGAGAAGAGGGGAGAGAGAGAGAAGGTGAGAGAGGAGAGGGAAAGATAGAAGAGGAGAGAGAGAAGGAGAGGGAAAGAGAAAAGAGGGGAGAGAGAGAGAATGAGAGAGAGAGAGAAGGTGAAAGAGGAGAGAGAAGGAGAGGGAAAGATAGAAGAGGAGAGAGAGAAGGAGAGGGAAAGAGAAAAGAGGAGAGAGAGAGAGAGAGAGAGAGAGAGAGAGAGAGAGAGAGAGAGAGAGAGAGGGAGAGGGAGGGAGGGAGGGAGGGAGGGAGGGAGGGAGAGAGAGAGAGAGAGACTCTATGGCTTCTGTCAATCTAAATGTATATCTAGCCCTCCTTCTGCTAAATGGGCAAATATTGAGGGTAGACAGACCAGCTAAGCTTAGTTGGGCAAGGTTGATTAGAGTAAGCCTTTGGGGAAGAGGGGAGCTTTGAAGGCAGCTCCTAGGGCTCTTGGATTCCTGGCTGAGGGGGTTGGGGGTGGGGTTCTTCTTGCCTCCCTCCCTCCCTCCCTGGCTCACAGCTCTTCATTAGCCAGAGTCCCTAGCTTTCCAGGAAATCTCATTTCAGCAGCAGGTCTGATTCATGGGCCTAGTTTCCCAAGCGTTCCCAGAGCAGCTCTCTGTCAATAACGGTTCTTTACAAGGTCCCCTGATTCATTTTCAGGTTGAAGACAAATTTTTAAAGAGGAGTTCAGTGTCGGGGCTATTCCAAAGGGGCTGTTAACTTAATGTCCCTCCTCATTCCCCACACTCACGCTCCCTCTCTGACTACAGAGGGGTCAGAACCTGCCTGTTTCCAAGAACCGTTTCTGCTCCTTCATTTGGAAAGGGGAGAGAGGTGAAGGGAAGAAATTGCCCAGGGCTTGGAGTGGGGGATTTGAGGGCTCTGCCCACGAGACCTGACCACAAGCCCCCTCACTGTCCCTTGGCTCTCAGCCTTACTGCTTCGCAAGAGCGGGAATGATCATTGAGCCCCTCCCCCTGCTCCCATGCAGTCCTGCTTCTATATCCCAAGTCCCCTTACCATTGTATCCTGTTTGGCATCTAAAGTCCTTTCTAGTTTTGCTCCCACCTACCTTTACAGGCTTCTTGAGTATCCCCCTTTTTTGCATAATTGTTTACAGCTTAACTGTCCGCATGCTGCTCAATATTCTGTTTCCCATCGCCATGTCTTTTTTCTTTTTCTTTCTTTCTTTCTTCTCTCTTCCTTTCTTTCTCTCTCTTCCTTCCTTCCTTCCTTCCTTTCTTTCTTTATTGTTGTTAAGTGACTTGCCCAGGGTCACATAGTAAGTGTCAAGTATCTGAAACTGGATTTGAACTCAGCTTCTCCTGCATCCAGAGCTGGTGCTTTATCCACTGTGACACCTAGCTGACCCCCTGTCATGTGTTTGCATTAGGCTGTCTGCCCCCTATGCCCGGAATGCCCTCCCTCCTCACCTCCAACTCTCTCCAAGGCCTAAGAGCCACCTCCTACATGAAGCCCACCCTACTCCCTCCAGTGGCTGGTGCCTTCCCTCCATATACATTTTGCCTGGCCTGATCTGGATTGGTGTTTTCTCCCCAGGAGAGCCTAAAGCCTTGAAGGCAGGGGCTATTTGAATATTTGTCTCTCTAGTACCTGGCACATATTCGGGCCTTAAGAAATGTTCACTGAATAAATCAAATGAATGACTTTATTCTCAGCCTTTGAGGAAGGCGACCCTCATCCCCAAATCTTGGTCTTCTGATGGGGAGGCTCTTCCTGCAATCATCCTGGACTTTGCCCGAGCATGCCTGACACCAGGAAGATGGATGAGATACTTAACTCGAAGCTGTTTGGGGAATAAAGTCCAAATTTCTCAGCCTGGCATCCAAGGCTCCCTGCAACCTGGCTTCTACATCATTATCTCATATCACTACCCAGGCACAGCTCACTGCGCTGGCATAAGGGGACTTGTGTATGCTCTGGAAAGTCCCTTCCCCTCTCTGGGCCCCAACGTCCTCATCTATGAAATGGAGACAATAGTGCCTGTACTGCTTACCTCACAGGGCCGCTGTAAGGCATGTGCTTTATGAAACCTTAAAGGGGAATTATGACTGTGACACTCCAGCCAGACTGTTCACTATTCTTCCTCATTGCTCCAGAAGTATCTCTCTTGTGTATTCTTACACTCCCCACCATCCCAGCATGTTGAAATCCTAGTTCCCTTTCTAGGTGCCTTGTGAAATGCGACCTCTCTTTTCTCTGACTCCTCCCAACACTCTTATGTGTAGTGGATAGAGTGAAGGGGACTTGAGTTCAAATCCAACCACAGACACTTAACCTGGGCAATGTCACTTCACCTCTGTCTTCCTCAGTTTCCTTAACTATAAAATGGGGATAATAATAGCACCTGTATCCCAGAGTGGTTGTGAGGATCGAATGAGATAATATTTGTAAAGTGTTTAGCACAATGCCTGGTATATAGTAGGTGCTTGATAAATGTGTGTTCTCCTCCCCCTTCTGTTGGTCATTTGTTCATCCACCATCTCTCCTGGTAGTCTATAAGCCCTTTAAGGACATTTTCTTTTGGGACATGTTGTAGATGCGATCCTGAGTCTGCAAGGACTAGACCACCAGGAGCTGTCAAGATAGAAAAGCTTGGAATGTCCCAGCCCAGTGATGGGCTATGTATTGGTCCCACAAAAACTAGCTTCAGTAAGACTGGCCATTGTGTTCTACTCGAAAAAAGAAAGAAAGAGAGAAAGAAAGAAAGAAAGAAAGAAAGAAAGAAAGAAAGAAAGAAAGAAAAGAAGAAAGAAAGATAATTAATGATCAGACAAAGGAGTGAAGGAGTGTAAGGTACCCAAATGCACAAGAAAGATAAGAGCATAAATAAAAAGCCAAGTAGTAAAGAGGAAAGATCACTGGTTTAGAGTCAGAGGACCTGAGTCCCCATTCTAATTTTGGTATTTATTTGGACTAATCATTTGTTCTCTCTAAGCTCTAGCTTCCTTATCTGCCCAATATCACCACTATCCTACCTCTGATGCTAACCATCTGTGTGTCCTTGGGGAAGTCACAACCTCCCTGGGCCTCAGTTTCTTCATTTGTAAAATAGAGTAGGAAGCCACTAATCACTTCAATTAGAATATGAGCTCCTTGAAAGCAGGGAATGTATCGCTTTTTCCATTTGTACCTTTAGTTCTTTGCACATACTAAGCAATTAATAATTAATAAATGCTTGCTTCATTCATTCATTCATCCATCCATCCATCCATTCATTCCTCCATTCTCATGTCTTGGATAACTTTTATCCAGGCAACTGGAAATGGAAGAGGAATTGTTTCCTGGCCAGTGGGTTTGGTGGCATCAACAGGAAATGAGACTCAGGTCCTGTAAAATGGCAGGGAAAGGAAGGGAGAGGATGGACTAGATCAGAGGTGGTGGTGCCTGTAATACTCCCAGGGCCAGAACCAGATTAAAATATTTAACAGAATCAATAAAAAATACAATTAAAAATAGATGATGTTAATATGTAGTTTTCTAAGTCAGTGCAGCCTGTGGGGATCTTTATTATTGTTTTAGTGACCCCTCTTTGTATTTGAGTTTGATACCACTGAGCTAGATGACCTCTTAGCATTTTTTTGTTACATGCAGACCCACAGCTTATAAATTTTAGGGGCTACCACGACTCTTGAAGACTAACTCCTGAGTTGCAGAAGGATCATAAGATTCTAGATTTAGAGCTGGGAGGGACCTTAGAGGCCACCTAGTTCAACTCATTTTATAAGGGAGGATTGTGAAATTCAGAAAAGTCTAGCAATTTGTCCAGGGACATACAGCTTGTTACTGACAGAGAAGGTACCATGGGCACACCCCCTGAGTTGTAAAGGGGCTAAGATTTTATAATGACAGAGTGGAGAAAGTGCCCACAATGACAATTACAGATTGTTGAAGAGTTAAACATCTTCCCCAAGTTCCCAGGACAGTGTGCCACACATGTGATGGATTTGTTATCTCCTTTGCCTGCCACAGGTCTTCTCTTCACTTGTGCAAATTTCAACCCATTTACGCTTTCTCATCCTGTATAGTTCTTCATTCCTTTCTGGAAATTTTCCATATATGATCTACTCACCATTCTTTTTCATCCTTTGATATTTTGTGGCAAGCAACAGTCCAACACTTGGGCTATCCCCCCTCCGGCTCCCCTGCCCCCACCTTTGGTCCATGAATTTACTTTGGTTTTGGAATATGTTTTTGCATTTATGTTGTCATACAGGAGTATCTGTCATATTATGTAGATCCCTTATGGATAGGTGAAAGGATCTTGACATGAATTGCACAAGATCAGAAGACATGAATAGATTGTAAGTTGCATTGGTAGAAGGAATGCTTGCACAGGAACATCAGGGATCATGGAAATATGGGTGTGTTGGGGGCAGCTAGGTGGTACAGTGGATAAAGCACTGGCCCTGGATTCAGAAGGACCTGAGTTCAAATCCAGCCTCAGACACTTGACACTTACTAGCTGTGTGACCCTGGGCAAGTCACTTAACCCTCATTGCCCTACAAACAAACAAAAAAACCAAACAAACAAATGGGTGTGTCTGCTCTTCTACTAAAACTTCCAATGAGAGGATGAAGCTACTTTATGAAGCCTGAAAGTTACCCTGAGATCAACCTTTCCTGAAATTCAGTCCATATTGAAGATGAAAACATTCCCTTCTTGGAGTGATCTCACTCTAAAACCTCAACAGAGCTTTCCCTCGATTCCGGGCTTGCTGCCTGGCTCACACTGTCCTTGGACACTAAAAGGTCTTTTGGTGTAAAAGGATCATCCATTGATACAAGCAGCACTGGGGAGTAAGAATAAGCAAAGATGAAGATGAAGTCAGTAGAAGCTTAAAATGGCAGAGCAGATGGCTGTGTCAATAAGAACAATACATATTTTCCTAGCACAATGAGTCACAAATGGGACTACCATCCATGGGATACCATCTCCTCTATGTGTGATGAAGATGGCAACAAGGCTATCATACCAATGAATGTTTGTCTCCTTGAGGGCCTTTAGGTTTCTGCAGATGTTGTGATTAACTCTTTTTCTTGATGACTTTACTGTAGACTCCTCCCAATGGGGGCTCAGAACGCAGGAGAGGAAAGATGCTAGGACATGCCTGCTTGCTTTAATTGGGGATCAAACTGAGCTATTTTGAAGCATGTGGCACAAGTTCATCTGTGTACATTTACTAGCAGGTATGGAATCACAGAATTGGAAGGAAACTTAGAAACCTTCTGACCCACCTCTTCCCCATCCCCTTCCATCTTACAGCAGAAACCAAGGCTCCAAGAGGGGAGTGAATTGTCCATGGTGTGGTGACAGAGCTGGGGATTGAGCCTAGGTCTCCTGGTTTCCATTCCAGAGTTCACTGCTCTGCATCACAGGGCCTCTATTAAACTCATCTAATTGTAGTCCTGAAGTCCCTCCTATTTGTTTTCATAAAGATGAGCGACCCTCATTGGCAATAGTTCTAGGTTTAGGATTGATTGCCAGTCAGCCTCTTGGGGAGACAAAGAGTTGATAGCCAGGCAATAGAAAGCAGAATGGAATTATTGCCTTAGACAGTGGGTTTAATGGGGGTTGGGGGGGGAACAGGAAATGTGACCCAGGTCCTTTAGGGGATCATGCACAGCTCTCCTTGTCCCCTCCCTTGGAAAGTGGAAGGTTGACTTATAAACTATTCTGATTGTTCAGAAAAATCATAGTGTAGGCCAGGTTTCAAAGATAGTTGACCATAGAATGAAGTTAATAAGACCTATACTGTCAATCTCTACCAGGGATTCTCAAACTGGGGTACTTAAGCTTGCTTTAAAAAATTCATAACTATATTTCAATATTTCCCTTGCAATCCTATATATTTTATTTTATAGTTAAATATTCTTCTTAAAAGGGGTCCATATACTACCCAAGGGTTTCGTGACACTAAAAAGATAAAAATCTGGTTTTAGGACTTATTCCATTGCAAGGAAGCCTAATTTATGCCCCACCTCTCCAAATAATTTAAGAGAAAAACTCTTCTTGAATGCAGGACTTGGGGAATCAGGTCAGAGAAGCCTAGGAGGAGGTCAGTGACACCAACCTACTCCCTTAAGTTTTAACCCGATTGATGGGCAGTATGTGCCTGTGAAAAGAGCACTGACTCTCCAGCCAGACGAATTGGGTTAAATTTTTTCCACTGATATTTAAATGTGTGACCTTGAGCAAGTCACTTAACTAAGTCTCTGAGGGCCCTCTGGTTCCACGATTCCCTATACTTCTTCCCCCTCTTCTGTGGCCAGTTCCACACTGGAAGAAATATTAGTAAATAATGCATGTGAGCTTACACACTTGTGTGTTTCTTTTCCCTTCCACTCACCCCAGGCCCATTTCTACTTGTGTTGGTTTCCATGTCAAATAGTTGTGTATCTCTGAGGAGGGGATGGGGTGTACATGATCACACGTGTGTATATGTATTTAGAACAAAACAGAACCAGGTACGTAGCACATCTGTTCTCCGGGTCCCTCTGCTCCCGCCCCATCCTGGTCTCTTCTGTTTATTTATTTAAGAAAAATCAGACACAGTGGTGGGTAAAAACCCAAATGGAGAAATAACATCTGAAAAGTCACATCGTCCAATCCAGCCGTCCCAGGGTGGTGGCGGTGATGCCGGTGCCCTCAGCTCCCACCCTTAAAGACAATATGTCTCCTGGTGCCCTCTGACCCACCCCATGGGGGTCTGTGTTGGTAGAGGGGGGGAAGGAAGCCTCCCTCACCCTCCCCCCCCCCCGGCCCACCCAGAAAGAGGATGAACAGCTGGCAAACCCATGACAAGTGGCTAAGGCGTGGTGAAACCTAGCTGAAGAAACCACAGGGTAGAAGGATTCCCACCTAACTGGGAATTAATTACAGGGCCGTGCCCTTGAGTTGGAAGCAGGGGTGAGACATTGTGGGGAAGCCAGGAGAGGGCAGATGGAACATCCCCCTTCTCTCTTATCTGCCCTCCCACCCCTTAACCCTTTCTGGGATAGTCTCATTGCCAGTGCCCCCTCTTAGGGCAATAGGTTTTTGGAGTGGAGGGGATGGTTGTGGACAGGCTAGATACACCCCCGGCACACTATCCCTGCCCAGGGCCTCCATAGGAAGGAGGCAAAGGGAGAGAAGCCCTCAACAATCCCTCAGGGGAGGAGATGGGAGGGTGTGGGCAAGGTGAGGGTGGCAGAGTCTGGCTCCTACCTTGACCCCCTTCTGCTGACCCTGTGACCAAGGCCTCCCACAGGGACTCCCACAAGTAACCCAGGGAGGTTCCCAGCATCTGGAGAGGGAATCCCGAGGGATGGAGCCTCCCAGATGGTCAGGGGTGTGACTTCCCAAGCCAGCCCCAACTCTTCAGCTCTGTAGCTCCATCCCTCAGGAGGGCTGGGGGGAGTCCCCTCATCCCCATCCTCAGGACAGAAATCCCTGAATGTAGGTTTGAGAAAAGTCATTGTGCAGCTTGGGGGAAGGGAAGGAGGAGAAATGGGGGACATGGGAGGGGAGGGAAGCAGACCTCCCAAAGAGGGGATAACAGGGCAGGGGGAAGGGAGACAAAGCTGGGAAGGGACACACAGGACAAAGCCTGTGATTCTTCTTCCCCCAAATTCTTTTTGTCTGTCTTGTCTACACACTGCCTCAACACACACACACTCTAGGGGAAAAAAAGAGGCGTTGGATTTTAGAAGGCAGTGGAGACACTGGGAGAGGAAAGGCGGTCCCCCTCCTCCAACCCTTCCTATTGGGCGAGGCCCCCCACAGAGAGAGCCAACTACAAAGGGAGGGGAGGGGACAAGGCCTCAGAGCCAGCCCTGCCCAGGCCTAAACCAATGTTAGGAGGTGGGGAGAAGGTTAGGATTTATAAAACCCAATCCAACAAGGCCCAGAATAAGCCGGGGACGCTGAGGCAGACTCTTCCCGGAAAAGCAGCTAAGTGAGGCCAGGGTGGAGGCTCAGGGTCGTTGTGGGAGGGGCATCACACATCTAAGCAATCTCTTTGATTCTGCGGATGTAGTTGTGCAGGTCCTGCGGGGCAGCCAGTGTGCCCCCCGCCACATCTGGGCAGCCCCACCTGAGGTCCTCCTCCTCCTCCTCCTCCCCTGCGGGCACTGAGTCATAGGCTAGCTCCTCAGAGGGCATCGTGGTGAAAGTGGTGAACTTGACCCGCTTGCGCTTGGACGTGGGCGAACTGGCCGGGTCCTCAGCCTGGTCCCGGGCTGAGCCCCCTGAGCTGCCATCCCCTCTGCCGTGGACTTGACTCTGGACGCTGGTCTGGGAGCTGCCGCTGCTGTGGTGGTCCCCGTGGCAGCAGGCGGGCACGGCCTCCAGGGGGTTGCCCGCAGGCGGTGAGAGCTCACCCTGGGCCCTCAGGGGCTGTCCGTTACCCAGAAAGACCCAGTGATGGGAGTGGTCCATGCTGGTCTGGCCCTCGGGGGGGATCCGCTTGTGCCGATATCGGAGCACAAATACAATACAGTTGATGAGGAAGACGAGGATGGCCAGGCAGAAGACACCTAGTAGGGCGTACATCCCGATCTCCAGGTCCGTCAGCCCTCGGGGCATCTGGGTGAAGCCAGTGGGTATGGGTGGGAAATCCTCTGTGGGAGTCTGGGCGGGGCCGGCGGTGCCCGGTGTGGGTGGCCCCTGGGGGGAAGCGGTGCCTGGGTGGCCAGCCCCCATGACCTCATCCTCGCCGTCTCCGCCGCCCCCACCGGGGCCAGGCTGGCTCGGGCCCGGGTAGTCATAGGTGGGGTCCTCTTCCTCATTCCCAAAGTGTACTCGAAGCCCCACGGCTGCGGTGGCCAGGACACTCTTCCGCTTGGATTTCTGACAGCTCTCGGCGATGGTGAGGTCGGCCTGGAGCAGCAGGCCTTCGCCCTCGGCCTCGGCCACCACGAGGGGGAAGGCGCGGTCCTGGGTCACGGTGGCCACCCTCTCGTCCCGGCTGCTGACCAGCAGCGCGTAGTCTCTCGGGCTGTACAGGGACAGCGGGGCCGTGGTGCCGTCGCTGTAGGACAGCCAGAGGCTCAGGAGGGCTTCCTGGAAGAGGACAGTCAGGGGAAGGGGAAGGCAAAGAAGGGACAAGGTGCAGTCAAGGTCGTTGCCTTTCTGGAGGAGGTGGAGATACCGAGTGGGGGAGGGGCAGCACCGGGCGGAGAGTGATGGAGCAGGGAGGATAGGACCAGCTCTCCAAATCTAACCTACCCCGGCCATTCATCATGGGCATCCATGTAAGGCAGCTAGGTGGCGCCATAGTGCACAAAGCACTGGGCCTAGTCGGGAAGATTCATCTGCCCGAGTTCAAATCTGGCCCCAGACACTGCCTAGCTCTGTGACCCTGGGCAAGTCACTTCACCCTGTTTGCCTCAGATTCCTCATCTGTCAAATGCACTGGAGAAGGAGATGGCAAAGCCCTCCAGTATCTCTGCCAAGGAAACCCCAAATGGGGTCGTGAAGAGTCAGACAGGACTGAAATAACTGAACAACCACCACCATCTTTAGAAATATGTCTTGGGGCAGCTAGGTGGCGCAGTGGATAGAGCACCGGCCCTGGAGTCAGGAGGACCTGAGTTCAAATCTGGCCTCAGACACTTAAGACTTACTGGCTGTGTGACCCTGGGCAAGTCACTTAACCCCAATTGCCACACCAAAAAACAAAACAAAACAAAAAAAGAAAGAAATGTGTCTTACTTTCAACCCTGCTGTTATGTCCTGTTATGCTCAAACTCCCAGCCACTAAATCTGACCTGTCAATGCATCCTAAGGACCCTGGGCCTTGCCATTTGCCCCATGACCACACCCTTAGGCTATATGGGCCTGTCTATTGGCCTTGCAGTTGAACTCTCTTTCTTTTTTTTTTTTTTTATGTTTTCTTTTTTTAAGTGAGGCAATTGGGGTTAAGTGACTTGCCCAGGGTCACACAGCTAGCAAGTGTTAAGTGTCTGAGGCCGGATTTGAACTCAGGTACTTCCGACTCCAGGGCCGGTAGTCTATCCACTGCGCCATCTAGCTGCCCCTGCGCCATCTAGCTGCCCCAACTCTCTTTCAATTAAGTGTGAGCCCCTGGAAGGCAGGGACTGTCTCACATTTCTGTTTGTATCCCCAGAAACTAGCACAGAGCTTGGCACACTGTGAGCAATGAATAAATGACTTTTCATTCACCCATCCATTCATTCAAAGCCCTCCACTATCTCCCTACCCCATTTATCTAAATGGAACCTAACTCAAGTCCCTGCAGCGTCAGCCTCACACTTCCTTGCCCTGCTTTGGAGAAGAGGAAGACAAATGTGTTTTTACTCTCCCTTCATATGCGTAGGGGGTTAGTATTATCTCCTCCATTCTCTGGTCCATGCTCTCCTTGGCCTTCTCACCTATGCCCGGCATAACTGTAAACTCCACAGGAATATCGGATCTAGAAGGGATTTCAGAGATAACTCAGCCCAACCTCCTCATTTCAAATAGTAGGAAACTGAGGCCCGGCGAGGGTAGGTCATTTGCCCAAGGCTGCACATCGAGTCAGGGGCCAGAGGCAGCAACACAACCTGGAAAACTTGAATCTGCTGCCCAAAGGTTCTTCCTGCCTCAGACACTTAATAACCCTGTGAGTCGGGGCGAGTCACTTAAATGCTCTTGGCCTCAGTTTTCACATCTGTAAAATGAGGGTGGTCTCCACAACATCCGTCTGGTCTTCCCAGCTCTAAGTCTGTGGTCCCGTGATCCCTTGCTCTACACGGTACTTGGTTAGCTTTTCGGCATGAGATTCTTATTCTCCTCCTTGCCTACCCCCCTTTTTTTTTTTATGGCAATTGGTGTTAAGTGACTTGCCCAGGGTCACACAGCTAGTAAGGGTCAAGTGTCTGAGGCTGGATTTGAAATCAGGTCCTCCTGAATCCAGGGTAGGTGCTCAATCCACTGTGCCACCTAGCTGCCCCGCCTGCCCCTTTTTCTTTCTTCCTGTTGCTATTGGTCAGGGAGCAGAGGGAAGCAGCTGGAGTTGGGCAGACATGAGGACAGGTTTCTCTGGTTTCCAGGTGAAGTATTCTCTGATCATTGCATGCGGTAAGATAGAGCAATGGGGAAAATAGGAAAGGGGTCAAACTCGCCGCATTTGAGCCCATCCTCAGCCAGGAGGGAGCAATAGAGGAAGGGTGAACGATATGCCTGGGTTGGCAGAGAGTGGGAACGTGCCTCTCAATGGCCCCCCTCCCCCTTCTATCCCATCACTTATTCACCTGCTTGAGGAAGCTGAGGGTCGGCTGGGCTGCCGTAGTGGCCAAGATGGTGTGACTATTGCCGGGGCTGGGGCGGAGGGAGAGGGACAGGCTGGCCACCACCTGGCCGCGGAGCTCCGTGATGCTGACCTTCTCCTCTGTGACCGTCACCATCGTCTCCCCCAGGACAGCCTCAGTCAGTGGGGACACAACCTGGAAGGGGAGGAGCCAACTGGATGTCGAACGCTCATGCCAAGGGTTGAGTGTGGGGAAGGGGAGAAACAGGTTCAGGGTGGCAGGTGACTTATCACCTGACCTTTTAACTAACCTCCCCTCTTTCCCCCAAAAAGGATCCTCCTATTGACTATAGCTCATTGCTTCAGAGCTAGGAGACAAGAACAGGCATATGAGAGGGAAGGGGTGAATGGGAGTAAACAGGGCCTGGAGCAGGGGAGTTGGAGTTGACCTCAGGGCAACAGAGACCCTTGTGGGCCCACATGACTCCTTTGCTTCCAGGGTCTTAATACAGGAGGTGGCAGATGCTGGGATAGGTTGGGGTAGAGACAGAGCCAAGTCCTACCTTAAATGGGGTGGTCCCAGGCTCAAGGCCAGCCAAAGTGCTGCTGTCCACCAGTTGGGCCACACGGGGGTCACCCACCCTCATGAAGTCACTGACCAGATCAGTCACCTCCACCAGCCAATCAGGGCCTAGCATGGTGACCACCTGGTCAGTGCCCTCAGAGGATGTGGTATGGAACTGGGTGAAGACCTGGAGGGTGGAGTGTTGGTACTGCAGCGTACATCCCCGGTTTTGCCGCTTCTCCTCTTCTTCTTCCTCTTCATCCTCACTCTCCCGAGCTGACCTGGGCACAAGCATGTAGAGAGCAGGGTCAGGATGAATCCCTGGCCCCTCGGCCCCATGGTCTATCTCTGTGCTACAAGAGGACACACGCACATGTGTGTGCACACATGCATGCACAAAGAGGAAAGGGAGTGATGGGACCAGGGACACAAGGGACCAATTAGGCTAAATCTGGTCCCATTGGATTCTATTAGCTCATTTTCCTTGTCAGGTCCTTCCCACTTGTCTGAGCTCTAGAGATGAGAAAGCAGAACCCATGGTGTTGGGAGTCATGGGCGGGGCTGCTCCCTCTTCTCATGTGCTCTTTGGTTCTAGCCCACTCTAGGAAATACCCCCTTTTAGGAAATTTTGTTTCCTTCCCCTCCCAGTGTCTCCAGAGTTGGACTGTAGGGCTTTTTAAGGTGCCTTCAAACTCTAATCTACAACCCCACACCTCCCTCCCCTTTCCAACCAAGCGCCTTCTTCTCTAGTGTCTGCCCATCTCTCCCTTTCTTCATTTAAATAGCCCAGAGAAACACTCAAGGCATTATCCTCTACTTCAGCCCCAACCAAGGGTCTGAGGAGCTCCATATCTCTCTCAATGGTGGGAGATGAGCTAAGGAGTCCTGGATTTGTCCTTAGGAGGACCTGGGCTCACACCCTGGCTCTGCCACCAATCAGACATTGGACAATCACTCAACTACTCATCATTATCAAATGGTGGGTTTGGCCAGTCCTAAGGTCCCTGCTGTTCTAAATCCTGGAATATTGCTTCTCTACCTCTCCCTCCCTCCCTCTCCCTCCCTCCCTCCCTCTCTCTCTCTCTCTCTCTCTCTCTCTCTCTCTCTCTCTCTCTCTCTCTCTCTCTTCTCTCTCTCTCTCTCTCTCTCTCTCTCTCTCTCTTCTCTCTCTCTCTCTCTCTCTCTCTCTCTCTCTCTCTCTCCCCCCCCTCTCTCTTTCTCTCTCTCTCTCTCTCTCTCTCTCTCTCTCCCTCTCCCTCTCTCTCGCTCTTTCTCTCTCTCTCCCACCTCTTCATTTTTCTTTTCTTTTGCTTCTATTCCATCATTCGCTTTCCTTTTTTCCAACCTTCCTACTGAATTTTTCCCACCCCAGGAGCTGGAGTGGGATGGGGTAGATAATATGTGACCTTGAACAGGGGTAGGGGGAATCATATGCCTGCCCCTGTGCATGCCCAAGGCTGGTGTGGTGTGTGTGTGTGTGTGTGTGTGTGCGCGCGTGCGCGCGCACGCACGCATGTGTTTGTGAATATACATGAGTCTGTATTAGTGAATGCACTGGAGGCTGAGTGGGGCACCCAGCAAAGTCTACTCGGGAGTGGGAGGCTTGTATGTCTCCAGGGGTCATGCCGGTACCTTCTGTCCGGGAGAATGGGTACCCTCCAGCCCTTCACTTGGCTGAGTCGGGCATCAGAGAGCTCAATGTGTAAGGGCAATTTGGGGACCCAGACAGTCATCTCCAGGGGGGCGCTCAAGATGTCATATCGGAAGGTCACCCGAGCATTCATGGAGCCCCGGGCCTCCTTTCCACTCACAAACACATAGTCACAGCTGCTGGACACCTGTAGGGAAGGGAAGTGGGGGGATGTGAGTTAGAAAACCTGGAAGCTTGCCGTGCTATAAAGACCCATGACTGGGGGTAGAGCTAGGTGGATAAAGCACTAGCCCTGGATTCAGGAAGTTCTGAGTTCAAATCCAGCCTCAGACACTTGTCACTTGCTAGCTGTGTGACCCTGGGAAAGTCACTTAACCCTCATTTTCCCACAAAAACAAAAAAAACAAACAAAAAAAGATCCATGACTGGATCTGAAGACTCAGGAGGACCAGATGACTGGGCAGAGAGGAGGCTTGGCAAGAGGTCTGCTAGACATGGAGGAGGGAAGCCGGAGGAGAGATAAGGCAAAGAGGACCCTGGTAGAGAGGAAGCAGACCCAGGGGTCTGGAAGGAGGAGCCACTGAACAAATAAGTTGGTATAGTAACATCCCTGCAAAGCATGAACTCATAACTTCCTTGGCTTCTGCTCTGCTTCATCTTATCCCTCTGTCTGGACCTTCTCCTTCTCAAGCAGGCAGACACCAAGGGCTGAAATACAGACATGCCCCCAAAGGGCCACTTGATACCCAGCTCGATGAAGTCAGCGAAGGGTCCATCATCCCCATCACTAGTCTAACCATCCACAGGTCAATGGAAAGAGCCTTGCCTTTGGAGTGAAAGGACCTGGGTTTGAATCCTGGGTCATTCTGGGCAAGTCAGCTCTCTGGGCCTCTATTTTCCAACTCATAAAATGAAATGATTTCCCCAGATGGTTCCTTCCAGCTCTAGAGGTATGGCCACTGCCTGGGTCCTTGAAACCATGAGAAGCTTCCCCACCATGTTGTGCATTCCCGCAGACTACTGAGGAGTCACACACAAAGAATGGAAGGAGTGGGGAAGCTGAGCTGCTTGGTCCAGATTCCTTCTCCTAACCTAACCTAAGAGCCCCGAGATGTGCTAGGTCATCATTGCCACAGTGGTTAAAAGTGGGGTGGTGATAAGCTCTCTGCCAAAGTATCTCATCTCTCCATTTAAAAGTCAGTGGAGAACATGCCCCAGATTTGGGCAAATCCCACTATCAACTTTAAAAAAATCTACTTTATTCTGATCTCCTAGAACTGGATCCTTGGGTGGGTTGGTATTAGGAGGTTTCAGGTTCCAAGGGAGCTCATTGGTCTTATGAGCTCTGTGACCGTAGACATCAGTTAGCTAGACCTTAAGAAACATCTCTTGGTGGCAAAAATTATGCGCTTGAGAACATGAGCCTTGGGGAAGAAGGGGATGGACAGTTCTCTACATTGGGATGGTTTGGGGGGGGGCAGCTGGGTAGTGCAGTGGATAGAGTGCAAGCCCTGGAGTTGGGAAGTTCTTGTTCAAATCTGGCCTTAGTCTCTTACTAGCTGTGTGACAGATCACTTAACTGCTGTCTGCCTCAGTTTTCTTACCTGTAAAATGGCAATGATAATGGCACATACTTCAGAGGATAAAATTATACACTATTTGTAAAGTGCTTTATAAAACCTTAAAGTGCTATATACAATATTAGCTAGTAATATTATCCTTCGTAAAGGCAGGAGCATCTATGGATGAGATGAATTACATACACTTCAATCTGAGAGAGAGAGAGAGAGAGAGAGAGAGAGAGAGAGAGAGAGAGAGAGAGAGAGCGAGCATAGGATGAAGAAGGAACACAAACCCACAGCTCCCCCTTCTTCTGTTCTCCTTAATGCTGAATTATTTACAGGAACAGAAAACAGATCCAGCCATGTAATCTTTTGATTTATGGAGCCCGCCGGGAACCCTGACACTGTAATCATGGCTTTCTGGCTTCCCAGGTAAGAAGCCTATGCCAACTTTCCTCCCTCTTCCCCTCTTCCTCCTCTTCCCCATTTACTCCCCCCATTCCCCACTCCTTTCCCTGCTTGCTTCCAACCCACTTTCCATCCTGGGCAAGAAGGAATAAATCGGGGGGGGGGGGGCCCTGGAGGTAGTCTGACAAATGATTTATCACAAGCTGGACCTCCTACATCCCTGGAATGCTGAGGACAGGATATACCTACAATGGTCTTGTTTGAGGTATTTATGGATGGATCAGGGATGGAGGGATGGGAGATAAGGAAGATGCTAAGGAACACAGATTTAGAACTAGAAGGGACCTTAGAGGTCATTAAGTCTAACCCTCTCATGTTACAGAAGAAGAAACTGAGGCCCAGGGAGGTTAACTCTGGGATTACAGAGCTATTAAGGTATCCAAGGTGATTTGAACCCCTTTTTCCTGATTACAAATTCTTGGCCCAATCCACTCTTGTGTTGGTTTCATAAGTTAAGGAGAATTCTGTCCTTTGATATCTACTGTAAATAGTGCTCCTCAATAGGACTTCTTTCTCCAATTAGTCCCCAAAGTGGTCCCAAGCCAAGTCTCCTCCATTAGTCACACATCTAAAAGGTCACCTCCTCCAGGCAGCTTTCCAAGACTCATCAGGGAAAAAAAACCCCAAACAAAAAACAACAAAAACTAAGTTTTCCCCCAACCCAAGGGAGAGGATATGCAAAGCTCATCATTCCATCCTACCCTCTCCCCACTCTGATGCTATTGTGTCATCTGATACTCCACCCAAAATGGATTTATCCTTGAATATTACCTAATGCTGATTTAAAACCCTTTGGCTCAGGTCCCCTGGAACTCCTGCCTCCCACTGGGATAGCTGCTGTTTCCTTGGGGGACCTTGAAGTGCCCACCTTGATGATGTCCTCATTGTTGGACTCACACTCCACCAGGGCTGAGACGTCCAGAACCAGGCCTGTCACCTCAATAGCAATGACCTTTACTGGTATGGCTACCGTCCGGCCAGTCAGGATGGCCGTGTTGATGATCTCAGTGTCCTGTGGGGCAGAATGAAATAGACAATGTTTGGGTTTTTTTTTTAAAGGAGGCTGTCATGATTCTATCCAGCCTCCAACCTGTTTCATTTCCTCTATCATCTTGGAGAAGAAAAACATCAGCTCTCTTCATCTTCCCTTCTAACTCCTTCTCCACTATCCTCAATACTCTTCCCCCTACTATTCACTCTTCAGATGAAGGGTACATCAAGTATGTCTGTCCTTCCCCTTGCACTGACATACGGGTTTGGGTTCATAAACAAACTCAGATACGCATGACCATATGTGCACAGACTCACAGTCACACATGCTCAGGTAATTACATTCAGTTCTCCCCCTCATGGTTGTACCACTGAGGTATCTTTCTAACTGACCTGGATAAGCAGCCTATTCCATGACTATCCCTCCAATGGACATGTATATAAGCAATCCCCCAATCTGTATCTCCACCTGTTGGAATTACTTCTTCCTACTCAGTGCCATGTCTTCCATGAAGTGCTCCCAGACTCCCCCAGCTGAAAGGGATCCTTTTCCTCAAATTTTCCTGGATCACTGGGTCTGGATCTCCCTCTAAGGACACACCCAGACCTGAATCCATAATTCTATGATCCTTTGCCCTCATATTCTTCCTGATATCATACCTATCTCTGTGTACATATTGTTCCTTCTCTATTAGAGGATAAGTCCCTTGAGGTCAGGTACCATGCTGCTGGGTTTTTTTTTTTTTTAAATCTTTGTATTCTTAAAGTAGAGCAGAGTGTCCTTTTATAGAGCAAGGGCTTGATAATTGTTTGTTGAATTGAATTAATATTAAACATCACTGTCAGATATTATCTCACAAATTCACTCAGTCACTCCTACACTCAGTCCCTTAGTTTTACCACAATCACTGTCTTCCTTTCTCTCCCTCCCCACCCCTTCCTTTTTCTGTCTTTGTCTCTCTCTCTGCCTCTTTCTGTCTCTCTATTTCTCTTTGTCTCTCTCTCTCTCTGTCTCTGTCTCTCCCAGACCGAGAGAGAGAGACAGAGAGACAGAGACAGAGACAGAGACAGAGACAGAGGGATCTGGAAAAGACCTTGAAGTCACCTAGTTCAACCTTCTAATTTTATATATGAGGAAATTCAGGCCCAAAGATTAAATGACTTGAACATGGCTAAATAAGCAGTAAGTGGAAGAGTTAGAATTTGAACGTAGGTGCAGTAACTCCAAATACAGTGCCCTTTGTACTGTACCACACTGCCCCTATGACATGCACCCAGTCATATGCACACAGTCACACACACATACCTTGGTGAGCGCATGTATGTGATTATGCAATCGTATACATATACTCACTGATCAATTAATCAACAAGCATTTATCAAGCACCTCTTACTCCTCCAGCTCTGTGATAGATCTATGGATACAAAGACAGACAGTTCACGTCCTCGAGAGGCTCCCAGTCATCAGAGAAAACAAAGTGAACATGTGCAAATATGTAGGAACCATGGGAGGGTGCGTTAGCAGCAGGGGGTCACCAGGTAGCCCTCTGTCATTAGAAAACAGCATTACATACATGAATTCCATCACAGGCTTTCGTGCACTTGGGATGTCTCTCACCATAGCCAGGGGCAGAATAGCCTGTACATCCCTCTGGATGACGGTCAGCTCAGTCACTGCCCTCTCTAGGTCGGGCAAGGGACTCCTGCCTCGGTAGTCGATATGCCACATGATCCGGCGCTTCACAGACTGGCTGGTGAAGTTCTCCATCTCGAAATCCAGCTGCAGGATCTCCAGGGGTCCCTCGCCCTCCCTGCCGGGTATGAAGGTGATGGCAGCAGGAGGGATGAGCTGGAAGGGCTGGGGGCGGGGCATTCCTCCCTGGTGGGAGGGGGGAGTCCTGAGAGCAATCTAACTGGTAGCGAGTCAATCTCCCTGACCCTTGACTAAGTAACTGGGAACTGGAATCCCTCTAGTCCTGCCGCCCTCACCTCAATCCCTGGCCTTTCCAAAGCTTCCCCAGCTCTCTCATTTTCCAGCGGCTAATGCACTCATGCCCACTGTCTCTCACCTTCTGGCTTGTGCCTGTTGGCAGACAGGATTCCTGGGTTCTGCCTTCATTGGGGCTTCATTTTTTTTCCCTCTAAAACTCCCTCCCCACTTCTGTCTGGCAATTCCTTCCTGCTTTCCTCCTTCCCCCATCCGTGGTGCAGGATGGGAAGGGTCAGCAGGGGCACCACCCTCCAGGGAGCTCAAGATGGCTACTGGGGCTGACCTGGGGAGCAAGGGGCCACTTTGCGTCCTGGACACATCCACCGTGGCGGTTGAGTGTTTTCCCCCTGTGAGCAGCTCCGAAGTTACCTGCCACTGGACATTTCGGGCCTTGGTGCCCAGTAAGGTTACTCCCTTCTTGGCCTTCACCCTGAGGACAAAGAAGGAGGAAGATGGGGCCCGGGAATCATGGTGGGGCCCAGAGCTCCTTCCAATTCCAGAGGTCACTAACCAGCACCATTTACCATGGAACCTTAGTCTAAGTCAGGATGAACTAGCCACCTGCTTTGGGCTCTGAAGTGTATTCCCTGTGCCTGGGGGAAGGTGATCCAATTAACCTCTTTGCCGAAGGGAAGGGGAATTCTCTCACAGCTCCTGGGGTCCGGAGGATGTGCCTCAAATCACTCCAGTTTGAAGCTAGATCTAGTGAGCCTTCTCACTTTCTAACACTCCGGTATTACTGGCTGGTTAAGGTTGATGCTTCCCAGAGGTAGCCTTATTTGCAATTCAATTCAATCAATATCCACTAATCACCTACCCTGTTCAAGGCTACTCATCTAGGTGGGGCAAGGACAAACCTGGCTTCCCTCAAGGAGTTTAAAATCTTGTTAAACTAGCCAGGAGAGGGGAATGCTTGACCCAAAGGAGTATCTCAGGCACAGACTTGGGTGAGGAGATAGACTTTCTGGACGTGGAGAGAACAGAAAAGGGGCTGCCTTCTACACCTCAATGTATACTCTTCAGTGAAAAGAGGGAAAAGAACGTGGGTTTAGAGTCTACCTAGTTGGTGTGGTGAAGAGAGCTCCTGGAGTCAGGAAGACCTGAGTTCAAATCCAGCCTCAGATACTTACTAGCTATGTGATCTTGGGCAAATCATTTAACCTCTGTTTGCCTCAGTTTCCTCAAGTATAAAAAAAAAGATAATAATAGCACTTCCTTCAGGGTTATTTTGAGGATCAACTGAGATCATATTTGTAAAATGCTTAGCACACAGTAGTCACTTAGTAAATACTTATTCCCTTTGTCACTACCTGTGTGACTTTGGGAAAGTCACTTAACTTTGGTTTCCTCATCTACAAAACAAAGGGATTAGACTAATGTCTCCAGTGCCTCTATGATCCTATGATCTCATGTAGACATCCGGGTGGGATTGTTGTCTATTCATGAGGCACTGGCCTCAGCTGGGTTTCCCATTTTCTGGGAGGCTCGGAGTCTAGGAAGTCATGACATTTAAAGGGACTATGTTGGCCCGCAATGAGTCTATAATTACATTCGAATCTGCTGAAGTGTGGATCACGCACCAATGGGTCTTTGCTTTGCTGAGACATTCCTTGGGAGAGACTCGGAAGAAGCTCACTCTGGGAACAAAAGCTAAAGCCTAAACTGCACTTATCCTCTCTTACCAACCCTCTTCCTCTCTGCCCTCCCCTACCGCCTAGGGACAAGGAGATTCCCATGACCTTCCACTAGCCCACTCTGCCAAGTAGAAGTCAATGTAATTAACCTTGCAACTTCCCAATGGTGCTTAATGAATATGGAGAGAGGCTTTGATGTTGCCAGCTAGCTCACCTATTGGGGTCTGAGAGGCAGGCAAGAGGGGACCTTTCCTCATTGGGGACCCCTATCAACTTCACAGATCCCAAAGATCATCCTATTTGCCTCCTCCAATTCCCCTATGAACATGCAGCTAGGGAGCCCAGTTGATAGTGTTGGACTTTAAGATCTGAGTTCAAAATGAGCCTCTGATACTTACTAGCTGGGCAAACAAATCACTTACCCTCCCTCAGGCTTAGTTTCCCCACTGGTAAAATGAAGATAAATATAGCACCTGTCTCACAGGGCTATTGTGTGGATTAAAGGAGATAACATATATAAAATCCTTTGCAAACCCTAATGTCCTATATTAATATTTATTATTGTTATTGTTATTATTAGTTAGCATCTCTCACGTTCCGCAATCTGGACCTTCCTGTCCTTAGTCCAACCCTTCCCCCACTTTTTCTCTAGTAACCCTAAATGAAGGGGGCAGGGGATGGGTCTATGAGGTAGGTGAGACAGGTTGATGATTCCCATTATACAGATGAGAACACTGAGGCTCCAAGGGTTCTCACTTGCTCAAAATCAAGTTCAAGGTGAAGCAGGAACTAGAACTCAAAGGAGGGTCAAGTCCAGCCTTTCCTGAAGGTAGCAGGAAGATGGAGACGTTTGGCAAGTTGTACCTCTGTTGGTTTCTACAACTCTCTGGAGAGCAATAGGCTCTAAACCAAAAAGGTAACAGAAGGACTTACCTGGATTCAGATTCTGCTTCTGAGACATTAAGTGGGTGACCCTGGGTAAGTCCCTTAGCCTCTCTGAGCCTCAGTTTCCTCATCTGTAAAATGAGGGTGTCTGGGCTGGATGGCCTGCAGGGTGATTCTAAATCTGATTCTAGGACTACACCCTGAGCCACACTGACGCCAGATCCCTTGTACCTGAGGGTGAAATGTTCCACGCTGGGGCTGGAGGAGGAGGAGGAGGAGTTGGGCGCGAGATAGAGGAAGATGCTTAACACTTCCCCAGGTTTCAGGGGTCGGTCTGGGAGGCGGATGATCAGGTTGCCGTCCAGCCGGTGCTCCTGAAGGGCCCGCCTGGGCGGCGGGCGGAAAAGACTGATGCTGCCTATCCGTAGGAGCGGGTACTGGGTGGGGCCCTCGGCCCGGGCTGCTCCCCCGCCCCGGCGGGCCCCCTCCCCACCGCAGCCGCCATTGGCATCAGGGGAGTGCAGTCTATAGTAGAGTTCGGCTTGCTGGCTTTCCCCGCCAGGCTCGGGCTCCAGGCCTTCGGGGGGCTTGCGGCGGCCAGGGGGCGGTGCCGCCGGGGCAGGCGGTCCGAACCAGGCCAGGGGCAGCTCGACCCTGACCAGGCAGGTGGCCAGGCCTCCGCTCAGGCGGCAGGAGCTCTTGACTTCGTGGGCATTGCGGAAGGCATGCAGGCGGACGCAGGGCAGTCTCTCGGTGGCCCCGAAGTCGTCCCAGTCCCGGCCCGCCACGTAGAACAAGACCTGGGCCACGGGCTGCGAGGCGGGCACCCGAGGGTGCACAATGAAAGCCCGAACCTTCCAGTTGACCGTCAGCCTCTCGGGGATGTCTAGAGTGCTGGCGGGTTGCAGGAGCTCCCGGGCCAGGACCTGGCTGGTGCTGAAGGGCCCCAGAGATACATTGAGTATGGGCAGTTCCTTCGTCTGGAAGACAACGAAGGGTTCGGAGCGCTGCAGGGGCCCCCCGCCGCTGCTGTTGGCTGTGGGTGGGGGCGGCGGCTGCACCTCTCGAAGGAAGAAGGCCAGGCGGGTGTGAGACAGGCGGTAACTGACGGGCAGCACGGGGGCAGCAGGCGCCTCTGGGGGCATCGGCGTGGCCAGGTGGGAGGAGCGGCCGGAAGCTGGACAGGACAAGGAGAGCTCAGATCAGGGAGGTGCGGGAACTTACCTACCACTGTGTCCCCCTCCCCCCTTCCCCCAACCCTCTCAGACAGGACCCGACCTCCTTGCACCTAGAGACCACAGTATTCAAAGCAGAGACTCCAGTGGGTAATAACTATAAAAAAGCATTATGAAGCCGATGCTATAGTGAATAGAGAGAATGAGAACCCGAGTTCAAATCCTCTTTCTCATATTGGAGACCCTGTAACCCTGTGTGACCCTGGACAAGTCGCTTAATCTTTCAATGTTCTCGGAAACCCTGTGAGACTTAAATTGCAAAGATGCTGACCTTCGCTGGTAGAGGAAGTCCCTTCCTGTGGGGGTTGCCTGTACCAATGAAATCCCAGGGGCACTCTGTGGCATTATTTCCATTTCAGTTAAACTTCTCGTTCCCCCGCCACCAAATAAGGCACACAAAATTCTCCTGAGTAATCAGATCTGTGGTTTACCTCGGTGCAAATAGCAACGATTCAGAGGGTTTGGGTTCCAGTCTTGGCTCAGTCATTTATTCCCTGTGTGACCTGAGGCAGATTCAGTGAAGGGTTGATGAATGTTTCCCAGAGATGTTGGAAGATAGCGGGCTAAGCCCCAGAGCAGCAAAAGAGGTGCCAACACCGTGTTCCCCGGAGACTTACAAGGGAAGGTGGGAACCATTGTTGAGAATGCTGCTTAATGTATTTTCCTACTATTTGCCCGGCATTTCTATTTTAAGTAAATTATCTCTTTTTGCAAGACTTACATAATGTACGACCTATAATTAATGTTGTCTGGTCGGCGGGAGAGGTGTTCAGAGAGGAAAATAGGTTTTTTTTTTTTTTTTAAAGCAAGAATCTAAGTAGCTCTGAACTCAAACTGGCCACCAATACCCAGAGGTAACATAAAGGGATGTGACACTTACAAATGAAATTTTTCATTCTTTATCCTTCTCTTAAGATTCCCCAATCTCTAAAAATAAAAATAAAATAAAATAAATATAAAAAGATTTCTCCAATCATCTCTCTCTCTCTCTCTGTCTCTCTGTCTCTCTGTCTCTCTCTCTCTCTCCTTCTGTCTGTGTCTCTGTGTCTCTGTCTCTCTCCGCTTCTAGCACTTGGGCTTTAAAGTACTTCTTTGCTTGTATCATCATTCAGGGACAGTTTGGGAAAGCTGATCCCCCACCCCCACCCCTTTCCCACCCACTCTCAGCAGGTATAGAGCACAGGACTCGATGTCAGGAAGACCCAAGTTCAGATACATATTAGCTGTGTGACCCCGGACAAGTCTCTTAATCTCTATATCTTATCTTGTTATTTCCATTTTGCAGTTTCTTCATCTATAAAATGGAGATAACCATAGGGATTGTGGGGAAGATCAATTTAGTTAACACAGAAGGAGATTTGCAAACTGCATACACATGCCACCCAGTTTGTCCCAGAAGCTGGTCCTTCCAAATGACCAGTTTGATGGCCTCTTCCCTGGACCTGAGGCCTGGCTCTTTTGCAGGGCCAATGGGCACAGGTGATCTGGGGGGGTGGGAAATGGAAAAGAATGTTTTCTGAGATGAGAATGATAGACATCTTCATGTTCAGGTTGAGATGGGAGAAAGTCTGGGGAAATGGACTTCTGTGTGTGTGTGTGTGTGTGTGTGTGTGTACGGTGAGGGGGGCGGGGGGGGGGGAGCACAGGGATCATGAATGTTGTGAAAGCCAGTGAGGACAAAGCCCTTAGGCACAAAGTAGGGCACTCAGACCTGTAGGCTGAACACCTTGAGCACTGGTGTATTTCAAGTCCCAGGACCCAGTCTCAAACATCAGACCTACAAACTAAATATAAAACAAGGGGGTTGGAAGATGACCTCGAAGGTCCCTTGCAGCTCTAAATTCTGAGATCCTAATCTGCCCAGTAGAGATGTCCTCATTGCGAGGCTAGCCCTGGCTGAGACTGGGATAGATCCTAGAGCTCCAGGGTGTGTGTGCATGGATATGTAGCAGGTTAGGGCAAAGAGGGAAGAGATAAAAGAAACTTCCAATCTAAGCGGGGCTGATAGATCATTTCTTTGTTCAGCTTGACCCTCGTCTCCCGACTCCTGCTTTTGGTAACATTTCCAAGGCTGAATTACTTGAAGAAACACACAAAGGACACATTCTCTCATTAATTAATTCGACCAGCTTTTACCAGTCATCTGCTATGTCCCTGCCCTCAAAAGGCATAAATCCAGGTGGTGGGAGGCAAGAACGTAACATTTAATAGGATCAGTAAATGAAAAACAATTTGAGGATTCTGCTCTCCTCCCCAGTGCCCCAGGTCTGATGCCCAACCTGGAGATTACTGGGACTTGATGTAAGATCGATCATCAGGAATGCAGTTTAGTGCTCAGGTGACTATAACCTTGCCACCATGGTCACACACCCTCCCCTTTTCATCTAACCATTATTTGTGATCTTCCACATTTGAAAGTAAGCTTCTTGAGGGCAAGGGCATCCCTGCCTCCTTATATTTCTATTCCCAGTGCTGAGCATAGTGCCTGGAACATATTAAGAGCTTAATACCTGCTCTGTCTACCTTTCTTTCTTCCTTCCTTCCTTCCTTCCTTCCCTCCCTCCCTCCCTTCTTTCTTCCTTCCTTCCTTCCCTCCCTCCCTCCTTCCTTTCTTTCTTTCTTTCTTTCTTTCTTTCTTTCTTTCTTTCTTTCTTTCTTTCTTTCTTTCTTTCTTTCTTTCTTTCTTTCTTTCTTTCTTTCTTTCTTTCTTTCTTTCTTTCTTTCTTCCTTCCTTCCTTCCTTTCCTCCCTCCTTCCTTTCTTCCCTCCCTCCTTCCTTCCTTTCTTCCCTCCCTCCTTCCTTTCTTTCTTCCTTCCTTCCTTCCCTCCTTCCTTCCTTTCTACCTTCCTTCCCTCCCTTCTTTCTTTCTTCCTTCTTTTCTTTTCTTTCTTTTCTTTCTTTCTTTCTTTCTTTCTTTCTTTCTTTCTTTCTTTCTTTCTTTCTTTCTTTCTTTCTTTCTTCCTTCCTTCCTTCCTTCCTTCTTTCCTTTCCATCTACCTATCCATCCATTTATCTGTCTGTTCATCCATCTGACCATCCATCCCTCCACCCATCCATCTATCTTTCTATCTGTCCATCCACCCACCACTCACCCACACACCCATCCATCTGTCCATCCATCCATCCATCTATCCATCCATCCATTTATCTATCTATCCTCTTATCTGTCTGTCTATGGCAGAGAGCAGGGGTCATGACCTGAGACCCCACATTCCCCTTCTTCTTGGGGGCTAAAGGGAACAGCTGCAGGAACATAGCAGGCACTTCCTGCTCATTAGGGACTCTGACATCATATGGGGGGGTAAGGGGGGCTAGAAGAGAGAGGAAGTTGTCAGAATCGGTGACCCTTCCCCACTTCATCCACCCACGGGGGACCCTAGAGCTTGCTAAGTGGCACTTAGCTCTCCTTAGCCCCATCCCCAGTTCCCAAAGCTCTGGTCTGACCATCTGGATGCCTGCCAGGCCCAGCTGAAAGGAGGGAGGAGATGACCAGATGGACTCAGATCAGCGTGAGGGAGAGGGTTGGATAAATATACCAGGCCTTCCCCAAGGGTGGAGTAAGAGGTGGGGGATGGTGACACAGGTGTGTGTGTGTGTGTGTGTGTGTGTGTGTGTGTGTGTGTGTGTGTGTGTGTGTAATATCACAGTGAACAGCACAGGACTAGCAGTGAGGAGGCCTGGGTTCAAGTCTCAGCTCTATCACTCACAAATTGTGTTACCATTGCCATGCTGGGCCTCTAGTTTCTCCAGCTGTACAATGGGCATGGTGAGATCTGCCCTGACTGCTTCACAGACGTGCTCAGGGGATCAAATAAGACAGAATAAATGAAAGTGCTTTGTGATGCGGTAGAAATGAAGATGACTTTGGAATCCAAGGTGGTTGTTCAGTTTTCAGTCATGTCTGATTCTTCATGACCCCATTTGGGGTTTTCTTGGCAGAGATACTTTCATTTCCTTCTTCATCTCATTTTACAGATGAGGAAACTGAGGTAAAAAGGGTGAGGTGACTTGCCCAGGTAGTAAGTGTATGAGGCTGGATTTGAACTCAGAAAGAAGAGTCATCCTGACTCCAGGCCCTTCACTCTGTGCCACCTAGCTGACTCAGATTCAATTTCCAACATTCAGCAGATGTGTTCTAGCTTCAGGTCTTTGGTGAAGTGGGCAAATCATTTAACTTTCTTACACCTATTCTCTCATCTATAAAGTAAAGGGAGTTGGACCCCTGGGGTCCCTTCTTGCTATAGCCCTATGATGCTATGATTAGATAACCTACTATGTGCCAGGCACTATGCTAAACACTGATAGAATACAAAGAAAGGTTTTAACAAACAGACCCTGCTTTCAAGGAGCTCATAGACAAATGGGGGAGATAAAGTGTGACAACTATGTACAAGTAAGATTGAGACAGGATAAAATGGAGATAACCAATAGAAGGAAGGCACTAGAATTAAGAGGAAAGGGCAAAGGCAGAGACTTTCTTATACAAGGAGGTAAAGAGAGTTGATGAGAAAGGACAGCCCTGTCCATTGTTGAGTTGTTTTCAGTCCTGTCTGACTCTTCATGACCCCATTTGGGGTTTTATTGGCAGAGATACTGGAGTGATTTGCCATTTCCTTCTCCAGCTCATTTTACAGATGAGGAAACTAAGGCAAACAGGGTTGTGACTTGCCCAGGGTCACACAGCTAGGAAGTATCTGAGACCATATTTGAACTCAGGTCCTCCTTACTCCAAGCATTCTATCTACTGTACCATCTAGCTGCCCATAACCCTATCCAAGAGAACAGCAAACTTCTAAGTTTCCCCCTGTTTATGGCCCCTATGCAGTCTTTCAGCATGAAAAAGAGGACAAGACTGTACTTGAGTATAAATGAACAATTGTTAACTTCCTGCTCTGTCCTAGGCACTGGCTAGGTCCTGAGGGAAACAGGGAAAACAAAGCAACCCTTGCCTGCAAGGAGCTTACTCTCTATTGGAGGAGATAGAAATCAAGGTCAGAAACTATGTGTATACAGAGAATTCCAGTACAAGGCAGGGTTAAAGGACATAAAGGGAAAATCTCAATGAAATAGTCTAGGAGATTTCAAGAAGGAAGATAATATTTTTTAGTCGGGGGTTCAGTGAAAGGTCTATGGAAAGGGTAGAAAAAGGAGAAGTGACTTAGAAGAAGGGGAAGTTGACAGGTGAAAATGTAGATGTGCCGTCCCAGCCTGGAGCTGCCTGACAAATGTCAGGGGCAGAAGCTCAGTTAGTTCTGAGAACAGCCGCTTGGCCAATGTTGTTTATCTGTAGGGTGAGTGGGCAGAGTGCATAGAGAATTGGCTTTGGGGTCTGGAAGACCAGCCTCTGATGAGTCTTGGCTGGGTGACCCCTGCAACATCCCTTCCCCGTATTGAGGAGGTTGGACTTGCTAGATGACCTCTGGGGTTACTGACAACTCTAGCTCTGTTACCCTGTGGTCTGCCTTAGCCCGACCCAACCTCTAAGGAGACAGCACAATCTTCAATCACCCAAGCTTGAGCACCCTTGTCTTCTCCCTCTCTCTTAATCTGTCTCCCTCCCCCTTAATCTGTCTCCCTCCCCCATCTGCCAAGTCCCCTTGATTCTCCCTCTAAAGCGGCTCTCATTTATGCCTCTTCTTCTGCACTCACATAATGCCCCCCGCCCAGTTCAGATCCTCCCCATGGCTCTTTTCACTTCTTATAATTGCCTCTTTAGGTGGGGGGAGAAAGGGTGAAGGGAGATTAACATATACCCAGATATACAGTCATTTCAGGAAAGAGAAATTTGGGAGGGTTTTAGTGTTAGAGAAGTCACATGGGGCAGTGGGTGGAAAGCTAGTCTTGGAACAGGAAGATCCAAGTTCAAGTTCAGCCTTTGACCCAAATGGGCAATGTGATAAAATAATGGAATTGGGCAGACACCCTGGGGCCCCACTTGATTGATTTGTTTGAATTGGGTGAGAATGAGAAACTGACTAAGTACCTACTTAAGGATGATTGGATGGAGGCTGCACCTGGCTGGCCCTGTTGATGTACTACTAATGTCAGCAAGAGACCACTCTCAACCAACACCGGCTTGGCGGTGAGAGATTTCACGTGGGCTGCTAGGAAAGGAAATTGCTTTCTTTCTCTCTCTCTGGCTATACCAAATTAGATCTGAGCTAGGATTTCCATGGTATAAGGAATCTGTTCTCAATCTTTCTCTCTTCACTAACTAAACTCTTGCTGAATTTATCAGTGATTTTAGCCAGCTTCCCCCCAAGACTAGGGGGGGCACATTAGAACCCACAATTTAGAGTTTAAACAACACAGCAAGTAGATTAACCTCTGAATACTCTAAGCCAGGAGTGTCAAACTCAAATAGAAAGGGGACCACTAAACCAATCAATCAATAAACATTTATTAAGTGACTACTGTATGCCAGGACAGTACTGTGCTGTCCCCTTCTGCTAAGTGCTGGACCATATCTAAGGATGCCTGCAGCCACACACTGACTTAGAAAACCACATAATAATATGTCCTATTGTATTTTTATTTATTTTGTTAAATATGTCCCAGCTCTATTTTAAGTTGGCTCGGAGTAGTACTGAGGGGGTGTAGCAGATGAATTTGACACCTCTGCTTTAGACAAGTCTCTAACTAAGAATGCTGACCTGCATTGAGAAAGTTTCCCAGATAATGAAATCATGGAGCCAACCCCTAGCCTAAGTACATTTTTTTTTTTGCAGGGCAGTGAGGGTTAAGTGACTTGCCCAGGGTCACACAGCTAGGTAAATGTCAAGTGTCTGAGGCTGGATTTGAACTCAGGTCCTCCTGAATCCAGGGCCAGTGCTTTATCCACTGCACCACCTAGCTGCCCCCAAGCCTAAGTACTTTTATGTTGAGGCAGAAGCCAGAACTGCAGGAACTCTGGAGGTTTCTGCCACTTTCTTGGGATCACTTTGAACCCAACTGGAAAGAGAATCTGGGAATCCTAATTCCCAGGTTAGTGCTAGCCTAGGCTATTTCAGTGTTTACCAGCATCCTCTTGGGTAGCATGTGTGTACATGTGTGTATTTGTGTGGATAAGCATGTCAGTGCTCATGTATTCACATAGTGCCTTGCACACAGTTGGGACTATGTGATGCTTTTTTTTAATGACTGGATCAACAAAAGAATGAATGAACAAATGTACACACTTATGTGTGCATGCCAGGCTGCATACCATTGTACTCACTACTTGTATCTCGGCTGTGGCTGTAGAACTTCCTACAATTGTTCTCCAGCCAGCAGGGTGCCTGGAAAGGGCAAAGAGGGAGAGAGCCGGGAAAGAAAATCCCTCTGAATGTTTCATAAGGTTAGATGCAGAGGAGGGAATCAGCCCAGACACAATGAGAGCAACAGCAGAGAGTGTGTGTGACTACATGTGCACCTCAGATACATACATAGACACTTAATAAACACAGAGTCTCTCTCTCTCTCTCTCTCTCTCTCTCTCTCTCTCTCTCTCTCTCTCTCTCTCTCTCTCTCTCTCTTTCTCTCTCTCCCCTCTCCTTCCCTTACCCCTCTCTCTGTCTCTCTCTGTCCCTCCCTTCCTCATTTCTCTTTCCCTTTCTTCTCCCTGTCTTTCTATTCCCTCTTCCCCTTCCCCTTCTCTCTGTTTCTCTCCATCCCTCTCTTTTTCTCTTCCCCTTCCTCCTTCCTTTGTTCTCTCTTTCATATACACAATACAACACAGACACATTCAAATACACCTCTCTTAAATACAAGGATTACACAGGGAGACTATAATTTTCTTCTCTAGGAACCTTTAAGGAATATGTAATATATATTTAGAGCTGGAAGGGACTCAGAAACCATTTACTTTGACATTTACTGTCCCCAACCCCCATTTTACAGATAAGAAAACCTGAGGCTGGAAGAGAGTAAGTGATCTGCCAAAGATAACATAGGACATAAGCCACAAAATCATAGGTTTAGAGCTGGCAGGGACCTTAGACGCCATTGAGTTTAACTTCCTTATTTTACAGATAGGGGAAACTGTGTCACTGGGGATCTGGGTGACTTGTCCAGAGCCACGCTGCAGGTAAATAGAATCCAGATCTTCCTGACTCCAAGTCTTCTGCTCTAATCATGATGCCTTCATGCTGCATCTTTTGGCAGGGGTGGGGGGGGGGTGGGGGGTGGTGAGGGGAGTAAAAAAAAAAGATTCTAATCCAGTTCTTCGGACTCCCAATCCAGAACTGTTTTGACACTAGAGACCCTCGATTCTTTATATCTTCCCCTTTTCTCCACTCACAAAGCCATCACCTTTGTCCTAGCACTCACCACCTGAGCCTAGAATAAACGGTTGCTTCCTAATTGGCTTCCCGGTCTCAAGTCTCTTCCTTCTCCGATTCATCCTACGCGTCGCTACTAAAGTGATCTTCCAAAACGATCTTCCTACAGCACAAGCCAGACGGCCGTTCTTCTACTTAATAAACTCCAGTGGTTCCCTATTACCTCTACTATTAAATACAGACTCCTCTGTTTGCTCATTTGAAGCTGTTCACAACTTGGCTCCAAATGACCTTTCAAGCCTCATTATACATTAGCACCATCCATACCCTAAAGTCCAGCCAAACTGGCAGGAATACTGTTCCTGGTACAAGTCATTCTATCTCCCTGCTATGTGCTTTTGTATTTATTATTCTCTGTTTCATTTTTCTTCTGGAATGTAATCCCTTCTCACCTCTGCAGCCTAGAATCCTTGGTTTCCTTCAAGGCGCAGTTCAAGTTCCACCTCCTAAAAGAAGCCTTTTTTGAGCCCCCCCCCCCCAACTACTAGTGCCTTCCCTGACATTACCCTTTTAATTTAATTTTTATATTTCATATATACCTTGTATGTCTATTTCTCTCCTATCTTTTCATATATCTATACTATCTACCTCTCTGTCTGTGTCCAGGACCATGTCCATGTTTGTGTCTGTATCCATGTCCATATATGTGCTTATGTCCATGTCTATGTCTATGTCTACATTTCTGTGTTGCCTCTCCCAATAGAATGGAATGGAATGGAATGGAATGGAATGGAATAGAATAGAAGAGAAGAGAAGAGAAGAGAAGAGAAGAGAAGAGAAGAGAAGAGAAGAGAAGAGAAGAGAAGAGAAGAGAAGAGAAGAGAAGAGAAGAGAAGAGAAGAGAAGAGAAGAGAAGAGAAGGAGAAGAGAAGAGAAGAGAAGAGAAGAGAAGAGGACTTAGGTCTTTGTATTCCCAGCTGACTGGAATACATATTAATAAATGCTTTTTGATGGACTGGCATCTGCTTTAAAAGCAGTCCAGCCTAGAGACAGGGAGATGACCTTTGGTCCTTGGTAATTTCTGGGTCACTTTTTAGCTCCCCAAATAAGTAAGATCATCCTGACTCATTTGGCTTTGACAGTGTTGTGTAGAAGGCAGTCATAAGAAATATTTAAGTAAAAGAGAGGGTTTCTCCTCAGAGAGCTTACAGGAAATACAGTCATCAAGGGGTTCCCAGTCTAAAGGGGAAGAGACAGTATCTGCCCTTAGGGAACTCCCAGTCTTTCTTATAAATGGACCCTAAGTTCCTTCCTTGTGGGTGCTCCCAGCATGATAGACACAGATGATCCATTTCAAGGAAAATGCATAGATTGTCACCCTTCAAAAGACTACCAGTGTTAAAGGTCACCCCAAGACCATAGGTTTTAGAAAAGGTTGACAGAGGAGAAAAATAAAGGGACCTGGGAAGCAGCACTTGGCTTTGGAAGGCAGCCAGATATAGTAGAGAGAGAGCTGGTCTCAGATGCAGAGAGACCTGGGATCGACTTTGGAGGCACACTGGGGCTTTCTGACTTTCTCAGACTGTAAATTGCAGAGAAAGGTGCCTGCTCATATTTGTACAGGGTTGGAGTTTCCCATTCAATGAAATCACAGGTCTAGTCTGTATCCTCACCCCTCCCTTGTCCTTGCCCTAGTACCTGGCTATCAGGATCAGTTCATAGCCATCTTCATTACACAGGTGGGAAATGATCCTGGTGCGAAGATTATGGCTTGAGACTGAGGTTTTGATAGGAAAGGATTTTCAAAGTGATTGGGGCCATTGGATTGGTAGGGGCGGGGGGAAGAGGTAGAATTGGGAAAGGCTTCATGTTGAACAGGGGTTCTTAACTTTTTGGTGTCATCTGCCCTTTTGGTAGTCAGTCAGTCAACAAGCATTTATTAAGTGCCTACTATGGGCCAGGTGCTATGCTACGTGCTGGTCTGGTGAAGCTTCATACTACTATGGTTTGTTGCCTACAATCCTAACTGAAGGATGTGCTAAATTTCAATAAGAGGTTAGTGAAAAGAAACACATAATGTTTTTTTTCTCATTCCAGTTCGTGGTATACTCTGAGTCTGTGGACCTCAGGTTAAGAACTCCTGATGTAGAAGGTGGCAGTTGATCTGAGTTTTTCCTGATTCTTGTCACTCCCCCATAGTCCCACCTCCCAAATCAGGTCCCTTTCTTTGAGTAGGTGGAAAATGGGCAGAGAAGAGTCTGCCTCTGGGAGGCTGGAAAGGATCCTAGATTTAAACCATAGATATCATCCAGCCCAAACCTTTCATTTTACAGGTGAAGAAATAGCTCCAGAGAAGTTAATAAGTAACTTAGCCAAGGTGACAAGGGCCAGAAGTAGTAAAATCTGGATTTGAACCTTCGTCTTGTCTGGTTTTGTCTTTATTTATGTCTTCAGTGCTTAGCACCTTGCCTGACACATAGTAGGTTCTTGTTTTGTTTGTGTTTTTTTTTTTTTTGTGGGGCAATGATGGGTTAAGTGACTTGCTCAGGGTCACACAGCTAAGTGTCAAGTGTCTGAGGCCGGATTTGAAGTCAGGTCCTCCTGATTCCAGGGCCAGTGCTTTATCTACTGCACCACCTAACTGCCCCCACATAGTAGGTTCTTAATAAGTACACATTGATTTGATTCTTTCCACTGCCCCACTAGTGGGATGGGAAAGGCTTGGTCCAAGGAGGAGCGGGTGGCACAGCCAATCCGGGCCTAGAAGACAAGCTTTTGAGGTGCCAAGTGTCAAGGGAAAACTTGGGAGAGAAGGGGAGGAGTTCATTAGCCCTGCACAGGGTGGATAAAGATTCCCATCCCAGGATGAATCATCATCACTGCAAACCAAACTCCACAAATCTCTCTCCAACTCTCCCCCACTAACCCTCCTCCCTCCTGAGATCAGAGACGCTCCCTGCCCCAAACAGCCCAACCAACAGTTTGCTCCTTGCTGGGGAGGCTGTAACCTTAAATTATCCCCTCTAATCGCCTGCTATTCTGGCTAATATATTAACTACTTGGTCAAAGCACAGGTCGTCCTGATGTAAGAAGCCATCGGTGGAGGGAGAATTTGCATTCTGTGGCCTGCAGAGAAATCCACTAATTCTTCTAAATTGCCCAGTGCAGAGAAAACCAGCCTCTTGCCTCCCCACCCCTCTCCTTCCCCCAGCACCGGGGAAGGGAGGGAGCTGTTATTGTGGGAGAAAAGCGCCTTGATTTCTCAGTCTGGCTTTACTATAGATTTCTCAGATCCATCTCTTTCACCTGCCAGTGACTCCGGGCAATACTGTGAAAGGAGCTTTCTTAAATCAACAAGCATTTGTCAAGCACCCATTACCTGCTGGGCATTGTGCTAAGTAGTAGGGACACAAAGAACAGCCAAAGCAGTCCCTGCCCAGAATGGACTCTTGGATTTGGTATCTGATGACCCATATTCAAATATAGGACCTGATACTCCTTTTGTGACCTCGTAATACAGTGATTAGATCCCTAACTCTGGGGTCAGAGACCCTGAGTTCGAATCCAATCTCTGCTGATCACTACCTGTGTGACCTTGACTAAGTCACAGCCTCTGGTTTCCTCAGCTATAAAATGTGAGAGCTGGTCGAGGTGGACCAACTTTGATGTCCCTGCCAGCTTCAGACTATGATTCTATGTCATTTACCTGTCTTGGTTCCTCTTCTGAAAAAGAAAATCTCCCCATCCCCACAAAAGTCCTATAACCTGTCACAGAGGGGAGGACAAGGGGAAGAGGGAAGTCATGAACCAGACTGGGGTCATTCCACTTTCCAAAGAGAAAGTATCGACTACTTTCTCACCTCCCCACATTAAAGGGCATTTTAATTCTTATTTTATTTTTTGTATATTCATTATTGAGATGAGTACACACAGTTTTCTGCTTGAATGAAAGTTTCCTGAGGACAGGGAATGTTTTCATTTGTTATTTTAATCGAGCAAAGCAACTGACACATAGTAGGTGCTTTAAAATGGCTGCTGCTTGATCATGCAAATATTAGGGAAGGTAGGTGATGAAGTAGATACAGTGCCCATCCTGGAGTCAGGAAGGCTCATCTTCCTTAGTTCAAATCTCGCCTCAGATACTTCCTAACTGTGACTTAACCCTGTTTGCCTCAGTTTCTTCATCTGTAAAATAAGCTGGAGAAGGAAATGGCAAACCACTCCAGTAGCTTTGCCAAGAAAACCCCAAATAAGGTCACAAAGAGTTGGACACAAGTGAACAACAACACCATTGCAAAATTATTATTAGAGAGGAGGGAAATGAGTCTTGGCTAGATTAAGTTACTGACCCAAGATCACACAGCTCTGAATCCTGCTGCTTCGAGTGTGAGGATTGAGTCTTAATCTTTGGCAGTGGTACAAGCCTTTCTCTGCCTTCTGCTTAGCTCACTGTCCTGAATGAGAAGGACTGGGGCAGTACTTTTTGGCACCTCGCCTGGGAAAATGGGTGACTGCTGTTGTTGTTTGTCCATTCTCTAAGAGGACCATGACATTGGGGTGATGTCATGACTCATGACTTGCAGTGAATTGGAGGCAATTGGGGTTAAGTGACTTGCCTAGAGTCACACAGCTAGTAAGTGTCTGAGATGAGGTTTGAACTCAGAGCCTCCTGACTTCGGGGCCAGTACTCTATCCACTTCACCAACTAGCTGCCCCTAGACACTGTTAGGTCTGTCCTCTTCAGGTGGACCCACTCCTCACATTGAGGCTCAGGCAGGGGCCTGGAGACAGCCATCGTCTAGGCATACTCATACCCACCCTAGCTCTTGAGACACCAAAGGTATAGAAGCATCTTCTCTCTGTTCCCAGTGCCCTGCCTCAGAATGAGAAATCCCTACTTCTCCATGAGCAGACTCCAGTGTAGACATTCCAGCCAGTTGAGACCACAAGCCTCCCTGTTTTATGACTAATACTGTTGTATTTGCAGCTATGAAGTTTAGTGAGGTTTGGTTTTGGAAGAGTGGTGATAGAGGATTAAAACCTGGCAGGAGATCGTTTTCTTTATTGGGCACTCAAGGTCCTGCACAGATAATTTAGACATACCTTTGACCCCTGGATTCAGATCTAGGATGTCTGGCTCCTTGCTCTTCCACTAACTGATTGTGTGACTTTGGGTAAGCCCCGATCCCTCCCCCTTTCACGCTTCCCCTGCTTTATTTCCCTTCTCTTCAAAACAAAAGCAACAGATTAATTAGTTTCTAAGGTCCCTTCAGGCTCTAGTAGTCTGTTAGCCTCTGTTTCCCTATCTGTAACAACTGGTGGTTGGGAGGGGGTTGGTGGTGATAGACCAACTAAATGACCTTTATGGTGCAGTGGCTAGAGTGCTGGCCTTGGAGTCAGAAAGATGGGTTCAAATACCACTTTGGATACTTGCTAGCTATGTGGTCTGGTGGAAGTTGCTCATACTTCTCTGAGATTCAGTTTCTTCATAAGCAAAATGAAGGAATTGGACTATATACCTCTAAGATACTTTCTGGCTCCAAATCAATGATCTTATGATTCACCATGTCAGAGGTGGAGATTGGGGGTGTGCCTGGGAGTCAGAACTCCCAGATTCCTTTACTGCCACTTCTACTAGCTCATTTTGTAGACTACTTTCCAATCTACAAGATGGGGCTATGACCTTGCCAGATAAAGAGATGCTATTTAACCCCCTCATCCAGGTTTCATAGTTTTGGGACAGGAGGCGGATTCTACTCCCTCAGAATGCCCACTTCTCATCTTGCTCCATCCATGGACCAAATTCTATGCATCCTTCAATGCTCTGCTAAAGTCCCACCTCCTTAATGATGCCTGGAGAGAAGGTATCCCTCTATGTGACAGCATCAGAACTTCCAGGTTGTTCATTTGAGACTTTCACTTGAAAACCCAATGCTGCCAGTAGGCTGGGGTCTGGAGCCAGGCAGGGAGGGAGGGGGAAAGGAAGGGGATTCGAGGGAGGGAAAGAGAGAAGAAGGGGGAAGGAAAGGGGAGGGCAGGAGTGGGAACCGCCTGATTTTATGAGTTCTAATGAAGATCAGATGCTTCCTTTCTTTCCTACTAATTGCCCCCAAATTAAAACTAATCACTTGCAATTAAAAAAAAATTCTCGTTAGAGTTTGGTGTTGCTTGAAGGCAAGTAGCATTGTAAGTGACCAAAGAAGGAGGTTCAGAGGGAAGGTCTGCCTAGGAAGGGTGTGTGTGTGTGTGTGTGTGTGTGTGTGTGTGTGTGTGTATGGGGGAAGGCGGCATGTCAGGGCTTAACACAGGAGGCACCAGAACACTGCATAATTCGCTTGGAGATCTTCAAGAGAATAGAGCAGTCAGGCCTCTTGGGCATGTGATCAATAATACATAATAACAATGATCTATAACATTAATGAAGGTGATGAATATTAATAACAGTGAGCAAAAAGAATAAGATTGATGATCAATGATGGTAATGATAACAGCGATCAATGAAATGAGGCATAATGATGATATAGACTTGGTATTAGTTTCTGATCAACTGCCTTCTCCTGTGTCTCCAGGGTCCTCCACAGGACGAGGAGGGGGATCAGAGATATATATGCCTAGATGTGGAGGCAGCAGGTGGCCCAGTAGATAGAGTGCCAGCCCTGGAGTCAGGAAGGCTTATCTTCATGAGTTCAAATCTGGCCTCAGATTCTTACTATCTGTGTGACCCTGGGCAAGTCACTTCACCCTGTTGGCCTCAGTTTTCTCATCTGGATAAGAAAATGGCAAACTACTCCAGTGTTTTGTTTTTGTTTTGGGGCAGGGCAATGAGGGTTAAGTGACTTGCCCAGGGTCACACAGCTAGTAAGTGTCAAGTGTCTGAGGCCAGATCAAAACTCATGTCCTCCTGAATCCAGGGCTGGTGCTTTATCCACTGCACCACCTAGCTGCCCCCTACTCCAATGTTTTTGCCAAGAAAATCCTCAGTGGGTTTCCTCAAATGGGATGAACAACAACAATGCCTAGACACTAATTATTAGTGGGGCCAACAAGGCATGGGGGATACCATGGACCCCCTACACTAGAAGACATTAGAAAGGTACCTCAAAGGTCACCTAGTCCAAATCCCTTATTTTACATATGATGGTGCTGAGGTTAAGGGATTTATCCAAGGTCACACAGGTAGAATCAGAATTTGACCGTAGGCCCACAGATTCAAGATTCAGCAATGATTCTACCGTATCATGCTCCCCTCTCATGCTATGGTAGAAAGGCCACAGACCTGGGAATCATAAGACTTAGGTTCAAGTCTACTCCCAGCAGCCATAACTAACGTAACACTAACATCCTGGGCAAGTCATTTGGGATAGGTAACTTTTTTTGAGGCAATCAGTCAAGTGACTTGCCCAGGGTCACACAGCTAATAAGTGTCTGAGGCCAGATTTGAACTCAGGTGCCCCTGACTGCAGGGCTGGTGCTCTATTCACTGCATCTAACTGCCCCTGGAATAGGTAATCTTGCAATTGTCATATGACCAACCCTGACCAGCATCCTTCAAAGAAGTGGACTTGACTTTCAGAAGGTCTGAAGTCTCTGCTGAGCCAGAACCTAGACTTTCCAACCGTCTCTCTGGCTATGTCTACATGTCTGGGCAGTCTAGCACAACGGTGACAGATGCCAGAGACATATCCAAGGGACACAGGAAGGACACACCCTGCTGGTGTCCCTGACCAGAGGGAAAGAGAATACAAGGATAAATATGCTGTGGAGAAAGGTTGCTTCTCTATACTGGGAGTGAGTCCTACCTGATGTGGGGGATGTTAAAATTGTCTTCAAGTGTTTGAAGGTCCATGTGGAAGATGGAATAATCCTGTCCAGCCCAGCCACAGAGGAGAAGAATCGGGAAGATGATAGTTGAAGAGTTGTAAGGGATCTTATTGGTCATCTATTCCAATTCCCGCCAGTTTATGGAGGAGGAAACTGAGACCCAGTTAGGGGAGGTGAATTTCCCAAGGTCACATAGGTAGTAAGTATCTGATTTAGGATTTGAACGCAGGTATTTGGATTCCAAATTTTTCCATTGAGAACCAAAAGGATAACGGTGTCATTAGAGGGAGCTGAGTGGCCCAATGGATAGAGCCCTGGCTTTAAAGTTAGGAAGGCCTTAGACACTTCTTAGCTGTATGACTCTGGACAAGCCACTTAACTTCTGTCCCCTTCAGTTTCCTCATCTTTAAAATGGGGATAATTACAGCCTCTACACCAGCCCTACAGGGTTGTTGTAAGGATCAAATGAGATAATAATTGTAAAGTGCTTAGCACAGTGCCTATGGTAAGCACTAAGTTATATAATAAGTGCCATCCATATAAATGTTAGCTCTTAAATCACAGCTATCTGAAAGTAGGGTTGGTTGGCTCAGGAGATGGTGTATAACCTATAACTAAAGGTCTTCAGGTGAAGACTGCATGATCCTTTGTTTTGGAAGTTGTAGAAGGGATTTTAGTTCAATTTAATTCAAATTCAAGGAGAGTTTATTATGATTGGATATTATTATGGTCAGAGTTAGTCTTTTGTGTGTGTGTGAGTGTCATGGACTCCACTGGCAGACTTCTCAAAATAATGTTTTAAATGTATCAAATGACTTGGCATGGTGAGATGAAACTGTCGTCCCAGCCACTAGGAAGGCTGAGGCTGTCGTATCGCTTGAGCCGCAGAGGGTTAAGCTGATAGGGTGTTCAAATTAAGACTGGCACCAATATGGAGAACCCCTGAGAAAGTGTGTGTGTGTGTGTGTGTGTGTGTGTGTGTGTATCTTTCTCTGTGTGGGGGTGGGGGTGGGGTGGGAGGGGCCTCCAGGCTGCCCAGGGAGGGGGCCGGCTGGCTCGGGCTGGAGATGACGCAGGTCAAAGCTCTGATGTCAACAAGCAGTGGGATCAGGCCTGTGAATGGTCCATGTACTGTCAGCCAGATTGAGATAAAGAGACCAAGGAAAAGTCTCCAAAAATTAAAAAGGCAAAATAAATGAACGGATGAATGAATACAATAAATTACTTAGGATTACAAAGGAAACCAATTAAATTGAAATTTAGTTATTAAAACATGTATATGTGTATGTCTATATACCCATCCATCCATCTGTCTGTCTGTTTGTCCGTTCGTCTCTTAAACCACATTCACGGAAAGCAGGTAACAAGCCCCTGAAATAGAAGATCCCTGCTGTCCCTTCTAGCTCTGACCTCTCATCCTGTGACTCCTTCCCCCTTCACTCAGGCTCCCTCTGGATACACATAATTAATTGTAAGGGGCGAGTCTCGCAATCATCAGTAATGACTGCATCTCTCCTCTTGATCAAGCATGATGATTGTATAGAGCCTTAATGGCATGGGTAGAAATACCAGTGCACAGAGGGTGGAGAGGTAGATGGAGTGCTCACTTCTAAGCAGGAAGACCTGGGTTCAAATTGTGCCTCAGATACTTACTGGTTTCATCACCTTAGAAAAATCACTTCGGGATTCAGTTCCCTGTTGACCTGTAAAATGAGGACATTGCATGTGGCTTCTAAGGTTCCGTCCAGTTCTAAATCTCTGCTCCTGTGCCCCAAATTGAATTGAACTGGGCTCCCTTCCCAAGCCCATGATTCAGCTGGTTGTATCACCTTCTTCGCTGTGATAACACCAACTCAACAATACTATCCATCTACCCTTGCTCTCCAAAGAGAAAATACAACTATAACTAGCATTTGATTGTCTAGTGATGACATATCCATCCAGGACTGCATTAGCCCATGTGTTCCCAAGGCATGTGTCTAGGGGACCACCAAGGTGAGCCAAAGCGAAGCATTTAGCTTACTTAGGTCCTCTCCCAGGTGAAGAAATGGGAAAACAGGAAGCAAAGAGATTGCTCCTTACTCTCCACTGGTGTCGTGGAGGGCAGACCCATTAATCTCAAGCCTCTAGGTAAGGAATAGGATGGGCACAACATCCCCAGTAGCCAAGATGAGAAGTATAGCCCTTGAGAGGAGAACTGCCCCAAGGTGCTAGGCAAATATTCTGGCTCATGGGGGATGGGATATAAGCTTAGTCCTAACAAAGATGCGCATGAGAAAGCAAGTCAGATTGGTTTGAATCACTGGGGTTCATCCAAGAGATTGGTGACTGAGTCTGGAGGACTCATTTGGTAGGGGTTAAGAGGAATTAAGAGAAAAGCTACCTGTCTCTTGGACTTTTGGCTGCTTTCCTTTGGAATTCCAGTGAAGTGGGGGACCCCCACCCAAATGATAATGGTGTAATGGAATGAGTGTTTATTAAGCACCTACTATGTGCCAGCCACAGTGGCAAACCCTTTACAGATATTATTTCATATGATCCTCACAACAACCCTAGGAAGTAGTTATTATTTATTATCCCCATTTTCTAGTTGAGGAAACTGAGGCAAACAGAGGTCAAGGGATTTGTGCAGGATTACATAGCTACTAGGTATCTGAGGTAAGAAAACCTTCCTTTTTCCAGGTCCAGTCTATATCCACTGGGCCCCCTAGCTGGCGGAAGAGGCCAGAAAGTAATAATCCATTTCCTTGACCTATCTGAGACACTTCTGGAAGTTATGTAGGAATTGGGAAGTTTTCCTCATCTTGGGGATCTTTCTGGTTATTTGAAACAAGGTGGAGGATTGAGACATCCTAATGCCTGGAGGTGGTGGGGTGTCTAATGCATCTAAACTGGAACCTGTGTCACTCCCTTTCCCCCACTGGGGCCATTGGGATGGGTAAGGGCAGGAAGGGAGAAACACAGGGTTCCGTTTGGGTGCATTAGTGTCCCCGCCACTCACTTCTTTGCTCCATTCCCTGAGGGGCTCAAAGGTCTCAGTTCTTAAGTCTGAGCTCCCTCCCCTTAAAGAATCCTGGGGAATATTCATCTGGGGGAATCTGAGGCCCAGAGAGTGAAAGTCATTTTCCCCAAGGTCATGCAGTGAATTGGCAGAGAAAATAATGAGGGTATGTAGCTGACTCTGGAAGACTTCTCTGCAGAGAAAATAGGAGCTGCAATGAAGCAGCATGGCATATTGGAGAGAGCTGATTCAGGAGTCAGAGACCCTGGGTTCAAATACCCCCTCTGATACTTATTACCCTGTGATCTTGGCCAGATCTTCTGACTGGTCTGGGACTCAGTTTATTCTTTTGTCAAATGGGCTAAATGGACTTTGAGGTCTCTTTCTAGAACTAGGATCCTATAATTCAGCCCCTGACTCCTCTCCCACCTCATGCTTGGATGGATTTAGGTGAGATGGAATGACAACCTTCTAAGATTTGGGTAGGCTATGGGGTGGTGGAAAAAGAAGGTACCCAGGACCAGACAGGGGCAAGGGACCTTCCAAGGATCGGAGTCAATAGAGCACTAAGAAGATGTTTCTCCAACTCAAGAGCCCTCCCCACTGTCTCTCTGATGTCCCCACCAGTGATAGGAAATTCCCCTTTAACTGGAAGCCTGACCTGATTAACACTAAAGCATTCTTAAGTATACAGGAAAACTAGATGGTGCAGTGGGCAAAACGCTGGACCTGAAGTCAGGAAGACTCATCTTCCCAAGTTCAAATCTGGTCTCAGACACTTACGTAACTGTATGACCCTGGACAAGTTATTTAACCCTGCCTCAGTTTTCTCATCTGCAAAATGAGCTGGAGAAAGAAATGGAAAACCACTCCAGTATCCTTGCCAAGAAAACTCCAAATGGGGTCGCAAAGAGCTGAACACGACTGAAACATCTGAACAACAACAAAAATTCTCCAGTAGGGATTCAGCCACCAGAAGACCAAAGGATTTAGAACTAGAAGGGGAGACCATCTGGTCCAAATCCCTCACTCTACAGCAGTAGCTGAGCTGGTATTTGAACTGGGCAGCAAGGTGGTTCAGTAGATAGAATGCTAGACCCAGAGTCAGGAAGACCTGAGTTCAAATCTAGCCTCAGACACCCACTAGCTGTGATACCCTGACCAAGTCACCTAACCCATTTTCCTTAATCCCCTGGAGAAGGCAATGGCAAACCACTCCAGGATCTTTGTCCAGCATCGGTGTATTATGCCAACTAAACAAAAACAGCCTCAATTTGGACTCGTGGGCATATCGTTCCTAAGTCAGTTTTGTGCATGTATTTGTCTCTGTCTTCTGCTTCAATCAATCAAGCCAGACATTGTGCTAGGCACCTGGGATGCAGATGAAAGGGAGAACAGTTCCAACCCTCAAGGAGCTTACATTCTAGCAGGAGAAACCAAATGTACCTCTATGGAAAATAGATGCAAGGTGATTGGGGGATGCAAGGGGAGGGGTAGCAATAGTAGTTGTGGGGTGTGGGGAAGGGAAGCCTCAAGAAGGGGGTCTTGAGCTGAATCCTGAAGGAAACTAAGCTTCCAATAGTTGAGCTCCTTAGTGGTACTGCTGTTTGCCCCCTCCCAGTGGGAATTTCCTGAGGGCAGAGGTCTCGAGTTTCCCCACTCAGGGTGGGAGCACTTAGGGGGCAGGGACTCTATCTCCCCCTTCTCACTGGGGCTCCCAGCAGGGTCAGCTGGGTTTTCCTGCCCTCCCTCACCCCACTATCTTTTAATGCAATTCTCCCTTTGATGGACCCCCACAATGCCCCACGGTTCTGTGCCAAGTTTATATATAGACCTGCAGTATGGAAAGGTAGAGGAGGGAGGGGGGGAAGGCGGGAGCCAGCACTGGATATATCACACACAGGCTGCATATAAATTCAAACGAGCCCAGCCCCCTCCCTCGGCTAGCAACAAGGAAAATGAAACGGTGTTTCTTCCTAAAAGCCCAGAATGGGAGGAATAAAGCCGGGAGCCCGAGTTCCCCAGGCCAGGGCCCCCTCCCCCATGGCAGCGTCATTCCCGAGCTGGCTTGGCAGGTCATAAATCCAGTAGATGCGACTTCCCGGCACCATAACCCTCTTCCCATCCCCCCATCCTGAACTATAAAATAAAATGCTGTAATCAGTTGACTGGGTGGTGAAATAACTCCCCTGGATATTCTGAAGGATCTCAGGTTTCATCTGCAGGGGCACTCCTTCTATGTTGTGGCCACCTCCCTGACTCGGCTCTCCATTGCAAGTATCTTTGCTGTCCTGTCTTGAAGAGATGGTGGAAGGGGGGGCAGGATAAAGCTACCTTCTTCCTCCCCAACTCCAATAGCCCCTTTTGCTTTAACTATAGAGGGAAAAGACCCAGATTGATGATTCAGGACACCTCCATTCAGTTGCTGGTTTTGTCCTTGACCCAGCTGGGTGACTCTGGGCTAGTCACTTCCTTCTCCTGGGCTTTTAGGAGGAGATAGGATAAGATCAAGGTTTCTTAACTTGGTATCTATGTATTTTTATAACTATTTCAGTAGCACTGTTTTCCTTGTTATTCTATGTATTTTATGCAATAAAAATGTTATTCTGAGCAGGGACCCATGGATTTCATAAGATTGACAGAGTCCTCAACACACACACACACACACACACACACACACACACACACACACACACACACACACACACACACACACACACTGAGCATCCTGGTCCTCGGTGGTTTCTATCTCTAACATTCTATATCTCCTTCCACTAGGCCACCTTTCCAGGTCATCTGAGCTGTCCACATGAATGTTTACTCAGCCCTTCCCCTTTTGCTGCTTGGTGGGGATATTTCTGTCTTATCTTCCTCCATGAGACTGGGAGCTTCCCAAGGGCAAGAAGAATATTTCTTAAAATCACAGAACATTACAACTGGAGGGAACTTTAAAGGCTATTCAGTACAATTCACTAATGTGTCAGATTAAGAAACAGATCAGAGGGGGAAGTTACTTTGCCCTACATCACACAGCAAATTAATGGCAGGGCTAGAATCTATTCAGGGCTAGGTTGAACAGGGTGACTGATGCCTGGTATTGGGAAGATGCAAGCTTCACGTGAAATATTTCAAGCTGAAAATAAGTCCACAGTGTGACTTGGCAACCCCCCAAAAGATGTCACCCTAGGCTATGGATGAAAAATCATGGGGCATTGGATAAGGAGAAGGTCTTGGTGTCAAGAATGCCTCTAGAGCCAGCTAGAAGTTCAGTGGATAGCATGCTGGGACCTGGAGTTAGAAAGACCTTCATTCAAATCCTCCCTCACATGCTTACTAGTTGAATGACCTTGGGCAAGTCATTTAACTTCTGCCTGCCTCGGTTTCCCTATATGTAAAGTTAATGATAGCACCTACTTCCCAGAGCTGTTGTGAAGATCCAATGAGATAATATTTGTAAAGTGCTTTGTAAAACATAAAGTGCTAATGGTTAATTATCGATATAATTACATAATTACTACCACTACCACTACTACCACCATCACCACTCCTTCTATCACCACTACTACAGCTACAAATACTACCACCACCACCACCACCACTACTACTACTACTACTACTACTACCACCTGTAAGTCATACTCAGTGCCTCAAGAGGCTCTTTAAGACTTTTCAGTTACATTTGAATTATTGATCAGCAACTGGGGAAGGACTGTTACCATGGTAAAATAACAGATTTTGACCCCCTTGCCCAAACAAAATGAAGCGATTCACAAAAGACCTTAGGCTGTGTTTTGAGAGGTACAGTGCCCAAAACAAGAGAAGCAGGAGTTCTGGTTAGACCATCTGTATAGTATTGTATTAAGTTCTGGGTACCATATTTCAGGAGAGGCCTGAACCAGTTGGAATGGGTCTAGAAGAGCTGAGTGATGGAGACCAGATTATTTTAAGATCAGTTGAAGTAGTTGGGGGAAGTTAGCCCAAAGAGGAGACTCCAAGGGGATGTGGCTATCCTCAGATAACTGAAGGACTGAACAAGGAAGTAGATTTACTCTGTTTGGTCCTAGAGGGCAGAAGTGGGGATAATCCATCCATCCATCTATCCATTAACATTTATTAAGCACCTACTGTGTGCCAAGCATTTTGCTAATCCCTTCTTAATTCAGCATCACTGTTTTCCTTGTAATTCCATGCATTTTATACAATAAAAATATTATTCTGAGCAGGGACCCATGGGTTTTATCAGATTGACAGAGTCCTCAGTACACACACACACACACACACACACACACACACACACACACACACACACACACACACACATTGAGCATCCTGGTGGAGACCTAAAGCTATGCAATAATGGAAAAATGGTTGCAGAGATATGGACTGTAGGTTGGGTGCAAGGAAAGCCTTTGTAACAATTAGAGACAGAGGGGACTACCTCAAGAAATGGTGGGTTCTCCTGCTGGGGTCTTCAAGCAGAGGCTGGATCAACCAATAAACATTTATTAAGCACCTACTATGTGCCTGGCACTTTGCGAAATGCTGGATATCCACGCTGGAAAGGATTATTAATCAGATATGGTTTGGAGCAGATGGACTTTCGAATGTCTTCTAGTTTGGAGGTCCTAGGGAATTTATATTAATATACAATCTAATTTGGAAGGATTATACCCCAGCCTCTTGTTTGGAACCCCCTTTAAGATCATGAGGTCTAAAGAGACCTCAGAGTCTACCTAGTTCAAATCCCTCAATTTTCAGATAAGACACATAATTGTTAAGTTCGGGGGCACATGGCTAGTACATATTTGTGATCAGATTTGAACCCATGGCTCAATCCACTACACCACACTGCCTCTTCTGAGTAAGGGACTTGCGGGTCTATGAGTCCTGCAAAACCCTTTCCAAAGCTCTTAAGGGTTCTCCTCCTTCTTTCTTGTTCTCTCTCTGACTCCCCACCTCCATCCCTCCTAATAGGCTAATGTTCTCATTCTTTATTCTCAGGCTGTTCCCTGTGCTGGTTCCGAGGGTCAGCATGGCCCAAGATGGTAATACTCATATTCTGGGAATCTTGGAATGCATCTCCTCCTCCCCACGTTACCAGAGAAACATGGGAAGGTGGGGGAGGCTGGGCAGAAGGGGCCCTGCCCACCTGAATTTCTTCCTTCCAGCGTTATTGAGGAGGACTTGACCATGACTCATAGCCTTTGGAGATGAGAAGAGAGGAAAGATGGGGGGAGGAACATACACTCACATACACGGAGAAATAGGAAGCCAAATATTAGACAGATTTCACCTTCAGAAGCTAATCAGCCCATTCTCAGACACTAGCCGAGCCCAGAACTCTGGGGAACATGGTGGGGGAGGTGGGGAGAGATGATGCAGAAGACCTTGAAGAGAAAGACTTATGGGCCACGTTTCTGCCCACCTCTGGATGGGGGAATCTGGCCCAGGAAAGTACCTGTTTGAGGCAGCCCCAGGCGGGGGGGGGGGAGGGGGGGAAGAATAATTAGCCAGGCCTTCATTAGTTAACACGGGGGTTTCTTAGCAAATGATGCTGTCACTAGACTCACCTCTCACCTTGCTACTTCTTGTGGAAATGCTAATTAGCTTTTAAATAAGGAACTGATGGAAGTGAGAGAGGAGGCAGAAGGTGGAGGGGGCGGAGGGGCTGCTTCTTCATGAATGGAAGCCTGGGTTGCATTTTGGAACTCTCCAGTCATGATTTCAGCTCTGGGCCAGGAGACTTGGAGTGTGCATTGGGCTGGGTCCCGGTCCTCTCGGGGCCACCAGGTAGGTTCATAGGTGAGGCTGCTCTGGGCTTATGATGGAGGCGGATGGTGGTGGGGGGCTGGGAGGGTTGTGGGAGGACTTTCAGATGTGTCCAGTCTCTGTGAGACCTTTAAAGGAGGAAAGGGGAGAGACAGAAAAGATAAGGAAGAGTTCTTGACCCTTAGCACCCCATTCGAGTAGGGGAGACCTTGCTTCTGACCTTAGGGAGCTCCTAGTTGCATGGTGAAGACATACACTTCCCTTTTCTTTTCTTTTCTTTTTTCTTTTCTTTTCTTTTCTTTCTTTCTTTCTTTCTTTCTTTTTTTTTTTTTTGTGTGTGAGGCAATTGGGGTTAAGTGACTTGCCCAGGGTCACACAGCTAATAAGTGTTGAGTGTCTGAGGTCGAATTGGAACTCAGGTCCTCCTGACTCCAGGGCCGGTGCTTTATCCACTGCGCCACCTAGCTGCCCCCATTTTACTTCTTCCATGAAGATGCTCTTGGTGAGACTGGCAAAGTCCCTGCCCTCCCAGTCTGAGGAGGCACTCCATTTCTTCCCTTATGGAGCATCTAGTCAAGTAGAAATGAGCCCCTGATCCTAGGGAGCTAGAAGGAACTCTGCCCCATAAGGGCACTCAGTCTGCCTGTCTCCAGCTTCTGTAGTGGCATCTACTTTACTACGGGCATAAGTAAAAAGCCATTTCAGGCCAGGTCACTACTGACAGCTGCAGACCTGCCCAGGAGCCACAACGGTGATGGGGGGAAGAGGCCATTCTGTGTGGCTCCCGTGTGCTCTGGGTGCCTCTGATTCTTCCCCCTTCATTGCATCATCCCCTCTTTGCAGATCAGAGAACAAACAGCTGAGTTTGTTTGTCTGAGCCAACGATGACTGGCAGATAAATGCCGGGCCTGCAGTTGCCGACTGACCAAGGCTGGGAAAAGGAAGAGTGGGGGCTGGATCATCCAACCCCAAAGGGCCAAGAGACCATGCTGCAGGGCATCTCCCGCCATGAGTCACTCCCAAGGGCAATGGTGGACGGAATAAGGGTCATGGTGGGAGGGGCTTTCAGTCTGTGCCTCACTCAGGGAGAGGCAGATATTTCTTGGAACAATCTCATCTATTTCCCAACTGGCTGACCTGAATTTCATGCACATGCACACAATCCAATTCCCCTACACATAACTGTCCTGCCCTCCCTCAAAAAACCACAACCCCACCTTCAATTATCCCACACCTCCAGCCTACATTCGCCAAAATCTTCATTTACCTTGAATATCACTGTGCACAACCCTTTGGATGGACACACTCACCAACCCTCCAAATACAGAGATGTGCCTATATTCCCTGTCCTGCTTCTCTCCCTAGAGAAATATCTCCACACATAGATACACCCCCAAATGACCCTGAGTGAGTCATTACCCTTTTTCTGGTCCTCAGTTTCCTTTTTGGTAAAAAAGGGGGGGGGACTGGATTAGAGGAAATATAAAGCTATAGTTTTATGCAATTCTCTCTAAACCTCCCTCAAAGCATCCTTCTCTTTCCTCTCTCACTACAACCAAGATCACATTTCTCCCTCTCTGTCTTGCACTGGCAAGGGGCTGGGTGAAGCTGGAGAGCCTAGTTCCTTTTTCTGGACCACACAGTCCAGACATCAAGAAGCCCTGTCTGTCCTGTCTGATGGCATCTGACAAGAGGGCTTGGCCAGGGACTGGTGGGGGCTGGGAACTGGGGGATCCCAGCAGCAAAGGTCTCAACCACAGGCTCACCCTGGCCCCCACTGCCTGCCCTCTCAGCAAGCTTCCAGAGAACAGGAGCCAAGCTGTCTGCGCCACTCCTGATGACTGTGAAGATGTACCAGGTGTCTGTCCAACCTGACCACTCTCCCTCCCTTCTCTTAAGCCACTTGGCTTTTGACTTTGTCCTTAATGTAGGTCAGAGTAAAGCAAGAGACTGCCATTGCCTGACTCCTTTGAAGAGTGTGCATGTGTATGCATGTGAGTCTACTGGTCACCCCCCAGCTGCATTTTGGTTTAGACCCTGAGTTAACTCTTCCTCATACAGACCATTCCCAATGATCTCACAGGCTTCAGTGGATGGTTCCCGGCTAACATTAGCTTCTTGGACGGCTGCCCACAGCAACCTCCCTGATCACCCTCCTCCCACCACCCCCCAAACCCAGCTGAGCAACCTCATTCTTATAGCACTTTACAGTTTACAACAAACGTGTGAGGTTGTTGAACTATGAGATGTTCTTCAAACTCTCCATGACATCTCCCGCCTCCATGAATTCACAAACTGCATCGTGGATGAAAGGCACTCCCTTCCCAGATGTCTCCCTGTGTTGTGGTCTCCCTTTGAAGCTCAGTGGAGCTTCTGTCTCCTCTGGGAAGCCTACCATAATCTCCTACCCAACTCCTCCAGCTCTTCCCCTGTTCATTGAAGTCCTGTAGTAACCCTTCTCAGTCCCCTTCACTCTCTCCTCTGCCCTAAATGTCTTGGGGTTCATGTCCCAATCTCCCATAGAATTTAACCTCCCTGTGGATAGGGACTGTGTTGTTTTTTTTTTCTTTTGCCTCCATACTGGGACAGGGACTTAGATTTGTTATTTCATTGATAGAAGGGATGCCCAGATGAAGAAGCGCCCTCATAATACAAGTGAGTACCCTCCCTGCCACTGATAAACATAGAGAGCTGCCGAGGGGGGCTGAGTAATTCAGTGAGAGAGCCAATAAGCATCAGAGGGGAACTTGAACCCAGGCCTGCTCTCACCTTAACTATAGTAGGTGCTTAGTCTATATTCACTGAATTGAATTAGAATCATTCAAGTATAATTATGTCCATTGTACAGATGAGGAAACTGGAGGCTTGGCATCCAACTCTTCTTACTCCAAGGCAAAAATGGAATGAAAAGATGGAAGGGCCATAGGGTCATGGATTCTGAGCTGGAAGGGACCCCTCAGAGGGCATATAGTCCAACCTTCAGATTATACTTGATCCTAGAAACGGCTGGTGACTTGTCCAAGGGCATACATCAATTTAGCGATGATAATGATAAATAATAATAGTCTCCATCTGTCTCTCTATCAGTCCATCTGCATCTCTTTCCTTTCTTTTTATTATTCAAATATTTACTAAATACTTAATATATGCTAGACCCCAAGGAAGATTTAAAGGTGAAATTCTTGAAGGCAGGAATTGTAGCTGTTATGGTTGGCGTTGTTTAGTTGTTTTTTATTTTTCCAGTGGTGTCTGGCTCTTTGTTACTCCTTTGGGGGTTTTCTCAGCAGAAATACTGCAGTGATTTGCCACCTCCTTCTCCAACTCATTTTACAGATGAGGAAACTGAGGCAAACGGGGTGAAGTGACTTGCCCAGGGTCACACAGCTAGTAAGTGTCTGAGGCCAGATTTGAACTCAAGAAGATGAGTATTCCTGACTAGAGCCTGATGCACTGTCTGTCCCCAACACCTCTCAGTGTTCTAGCCAACTCTTGAGGTGTTATTTCTTTTGGTGGGGCAATGAGGGTTAAGTGACTTGCCCAGGATCACACAGCTAGTAAGTGTCAAGTGTCTGAGGCTGGATTTGAACTCTTGTCCTCCTGAATCCAGGGCCAGTGCTTTATCCACTGAGCCACCTAGCTGCCCCATAGCCAACTCTTAAGATTATAAATTACAAAGGAACTACTGACTTACATGGGAAGTGTGAGTTTTCCTCACCTGGAGCTGCCCACCCCACAGGTCTAGCTCTAATCCCTATAGAATATATGAGAGAAAATAAAACTGAAAAGGTAGGCTGGCACCATATTGCAAATGGCCTTGAATGCCATGCCAGCGAATTTGGTCTTTATTTGGTAGGTAATAGGGAACCATTGCAGATGTTTGAGCAAGGGAATGACATGATCAGAACTATGCTTTAGGAAGATGGCTCAGTCAGAGGCATGTAGGATGCACTGTAGGAAGGAGAGATTCATAGTCTAATGTGGGTAACCTAGGTGGACTGACCTCTGCACTCATTACTGGAGCCTACCTAGACTTAAAGAAGAAATAGTGAGGGGAAAGGAAAGAAGATGAAATGGGAATGATATAGGGAAAGATGTAGAAATAGGATGAAATAGAGAGGGGAACTGGGGTTATGGGTGGAGGGTTGGGTTTAGGGCAGGAATCAAGGGGGAAATGTGGGACACATGAATTGGGGAGACACAGAAGGGCTCTAACCAGGGGCCTCCAGCCTCAAATCTCAGAGAAGCTCCCTTCCTCCCTGGGGCAGAAGAGTCAGAGGGTGGAGGCATTGACAGTCACAGTAACAAAGGTGGCTTCCCTCCTTCTCTTGCTGGGCCTGGGGACAAAGAGACCTTGTATGCAGTTATGAAATGTTCACTTGTTTCTGGGGGGACTGAGGGAGAGGTCCACATCCCATGCCTCACACAGACACAAACATATTCTATAAGATAGATGCCCCTCCCTCTAATATGCTTCACGACACATGGGTGCACACACACATAAACATATAGACACACCCACCCCACCTAGACACAGATACTACAGTTGTTTATTCGTTTCAGTCATGTCTGACTCTTCTGACCCCATTTGGGGTTTTCTTGGCAGATACTGAAGTGGTTTGCCAATTCCTTCTCCAGCTCATCTGACAGATGAGGAAACTAAGGTAAACAGGGTTAAGTAATTAGCCCAAGATCACACAGCTGTTAAGTATCTGAGGTCACATTTGAATTCAGGTCCTCCTGACTCCAGGCCTGGTGCTCTATCCACTGAGCCGCCCAGCTGCTCAGATACTACAGCTACTTTCCATGATCCACCCTATTGGATGTAGACACACGTACCACGAATACAGACACACAAGCCACATACTATCCCCCCACTACAATATACCTTATTACACACAGATCACAAACTCACAAATACCCCACTCGGACACAAACATAATATATAGACATCCTTCACAAACCCCTCAATGCACATAGGTCTACATCATATATATTACTCTCCATATAAATGTATACCACCACTCTCTTGATCTTTCTCACTACACACGCACACACACACACAGAGAGAGAGAGAGAGAGAGAGAGAGAGAGAGAGAGAGAGAGAGAGAGAGAGAGGGAGCAAATGTTCTTGGCTCCCTTCATTCTGCCTCCTCCTTATGCATAAATACCGTTTTCTTTTTGTACAACTCTCACACAGATACAAGCATCACATATAGGTACACAGTAAATCCCCAAACTCATCCCACTGCACCCCCACTTGCAGAACCAAACTTTACATATAAACATGTACCGCTAAGCCCCTTCCTCTCCCTAGACACTCATACCAAATGTAGAAATATTCCTTCCCCACCATGCTTCTCTCTCTCTGTTTCTTTCATTCTCTCTCTTTCTGACATTCACACACATACTATAGTCTCTTTCACACACACACACATCAGAGTACATAACGCAGAGACACATCCACCTCCACCCACCCCTCCCTTACCCTTTGTATGTGCCCCAGTTTTATGGGCTCCTTCTTTGCCTTCATTAGCCAAAGCTGTTGGTGGAAGGAGACTCTTGCTTTGAGCTTGTCCTCAATGGCCCAGGGCTCTTAAGCTGCTGTCCTCTGACCCACCCACTCAAGCATTTTGTTGCCATATTCTCTCCACCTTATCCTGATCCATCCTACAACTTCCCAGTGCAGCATCTCGTCTCTTTGGAGTCAGGCTCTTTGGGCTTTCCATGGGGAGCTGAGATGTAGGAGGAAGGATGGGCCCCAGAAGGGCCGGAGGACTTGTTAGTAACCCTCCCCCAAATACTTGGATACCTGTCTTCCTGACTGTTTATGTGAGGTTAGTTCTGACCTTCCTCCATAGATGCCCTCACCCCTTCCCCCATATGTCCCCCCCACCCCAAACAGACTTTTGGAGCTTTGTTAGTCCCCCTGGCTCACAGTTCAGACAAATAAGATCCTAATCTAGGGACTCAGTGTTCTGATGGAGGCCAGAGGAGGCAGATACAAAGAGTCATGAGAAGTGGGAAAAGAAATCAGAACACGGGGAGAGAGAGAGAGAGAGAGAGAGAGAGAGAGAGAGAGAGAGAGAGAGAGAGAGAGAGAGAGAGAGAGAGAGAGAGAGAGAGAGAGATATCTAGGTTTAAGTTTAGGGAGGGAAAGGAAAAGCAGAGAGGAAGAAAGAATCAGAGAGACAGGAGAGGACAGAGAGATGAAGGAACCAAGACAGAAAGGGGAAAAGGGAAATAGGAGAAGAGATGACAGGCAGAGTGAGATGGAGTTAGAGGAGAGAGAGACCCAGAGAGCTAGAGAGTGGAGGTAGAATTAGCAGGTGAGCAGAAGAAGAGTGGGAAGGGAGGGGGACTGGGGCGAGAGAGGCTTCTAGGAGGGACCGCCTGCTTCTGTAGAGGGGGCAAAGCCCAACCTTGACTTCTCATCGGGACTCAAAATCAGAGTGGAGAGGAGGGGGTGGTGGGACGGAGGGAGTGGCAAAGGGGAGGGGAGAGGAAGGAGCAAGCGGAGGAGGGGGGCCGCTCTCTGTATACCCTAAATGAGTAATGTGCATTATCCTAATTATAGCAGAGGCAAGCTGAGCCTTCCCACTGGTGCAACTGCCTGAATCGCCTAATAAACAATTAGATGAAGGGGGAAAAAAACCCTCACATACACACACACACACACACACACACACACACACACACACACCCCTGAAAAATAACACCCAAACAAGCCAGCATAGAGAAAGAAATCAGTGGGTCTGGAGTTCCAAAGTGGGGAAAGGTGGGCTCAACAGAGGGACGGCGGAACCTCTTCCCCCCTTCTCTGGGGCAGTCTCTGCTAAGGTTTACTTAATATTTCTGCCACCTAACTTCATCTGGGCATAGACTGCTGGTAAAGCAGTCCCTTTATTCCCCTCTGAAAACTGCTCACATGGTTAAGGAGTTTCCAGGTTTACAAAGTATTTTCTCCAAAAAGACCCCTGTGAGGGACCGGGTACCTGTGTCATTAATACATTTAAAGCTTTTCCCAACCTAACCTCAATTTACCTTTCTAGCCTTGTTATATTGTAATGTAGCGACTTGTCTTTTGTCTTCTTTTGTATCCCAGCCTATCATTTTGCTTAGTACAATGCCTGGCACATAGTAGGTGCTTCATAAATATTTATTGATTATTATTCAGTTTTCTCCTTCATGCACATCGGATCAAACTGGTATTATTGTTTCTCACTGCCTCAAGTGCCTTAGCACTGCATCTCCCCATGCCTGGAAGGCTCTCTTTCATCAACACTGCTCCCGAAAACCCCCAGGTTTCTTCATTGGTCAGATCAAGCACTGATTCCACCCCTTTCCCTCCCACCTGATTGACTGCCTTCCTTCCAAATCACCTTGGATCTGTTTGGCACCTGCCCATATGTTCACACGGCATCTCTTCGATTCTCCCTGGAATGGAGGCTCTGGGGTGCTCCACATTTGCCTTTGTCTCTAGTGTCTAGCTCACAGTTGGCCCAGGCAAATGCTTTTGACTGTCCTAGGGGCTCCAGACTCCCTGTCCTGTTGCTGTCCCTTAGATGTGCTTCCTCTCAGTGTGGCTGGCTTCCTGTTACATTTTCCATTGCCGACTCCTCCAGGGCATGGATTTTTCTGTGCAACTGTGTTTATTCTTACAATGTAGTTATTTGTATACATTATCTCACCTTCCTTCCCAACACTTAACCACAATCGCTACCTCTCTTGGTTATTTTTTCTTTTCTTTTTCTCCTTCCTATCTTTGGATCCTGAGGGCCTTGAATGCAGTCTTCACTTAAAAACAAACGGGGAACCAGACCTATGATTTCATTGGATTGGACTTCATTGGAACTCCTAGTGAGGAAATCCCCTCTACCAATGTAGAATGGCACCTGCACTGCACCTTGTAGTCATACAGAGTTGGGACATTAAGTGACCTGCCTAGGGTCACGCAGCCAGTTTATGTCAAAAAATGGCACTTGAACCCATGTTTTCCTGACTCCGAGGACAGCTTTCTGTCCATGAAGACAGGCTGCCTCAGTGCTTAATAAGTGTCTCAATGGGATTGTTTGTTCTAAACCTTCTCTTTTCTCAGAGAATCAACTGGAACCCTTCTTTCTGTTATGGGTCAAGGCCACCCCAGAAGTTCTCTGGGGTAAATCAAAGAACCTTCTCCTTGAGAAACTAAACCAAAGGTGCTAGTTTCGGCAGCACATATACTAAAATTGGAACAATACAGAGAAGATTAGCATGGCCCCTGAGCAAGGATGACATGCAAATTCGTGAAGAGAAACTAAACCAAAGGACAGACATACCTAAAAAGATAAGGGGAACCAGATGGGGACTGAACTAGCTCCTGGACCACCACACTTCATTCCAGTCTCCCTCACCCTTGGGGAGTGGCTGCAGCCTTTGTGTTGGGAGGAGAGAGATGGCTTGAGAGATCTGCAGTGGCTGCGGATCTCTCAAGCCATTCCTCACTCAATTGTCCCAGCCACCACCAGTGAGGGATGGTCCTCTCTCAATAAGGGAACTTTCCACAGTCAGATGATCACCCCCATCAGTCCTCAATAAAAGTATCTGCCTGTCTCCTGCTTGAGAAGATTGGTATCTTAGAGCCATGCTCTGTGCCATGCCTTCTTCCCATGAGAAGTCCAAGGATTTCTCTCTTGGTTTCCTTTCCCTAGCCCCTAAATAAACTAACTATTATTTTATTCTATTGGATTGGTGTGTAAGAGGGTGTAATTCTTTAAAGAGGAATTCCTAAGGACCCCTAACCCCTATCCCAAACCCCCTACCTTATTTTTTCCATAACATTTCTACCTCAGCTTGGAAGATGACTTCACCTCCACCTTTATGGAGACAACTGAGGCTGGCCAGGGTGGGCTCACTCATCTCACCTCCTCCCTACCTAAAATCATCTCATCTTCTTCTCTAATCTTCACTTTCTTCCTCTGTTCTTAGAACATGGTGGGGCACAATGGTTTTCTGGTTAAAATAAACCCTTTCCCCAAGCCCTTGATCCTGGTGAAGGATTCACCCCCTTGGACTAATTTAGGTTTTTCTCAATTTACTTAGCTTCCCAGAGATCCTAGTTCCTTTTCAGAATGGGCCTGGGGACATCTGCATTTGGTGTGAGGGCTTTCATTTTTATTTTAAATTTCTTTCTTTCTTTCTTTCTTCCTTTTTCTTTCTTTCTTTCTTTCTTTCTTTCTTTCTTTCTTTCTTTCTTTCTTTCTTTCTTTCTTTCTTTCTTTCTTTCTTTCTTTCTGTTCTTTCGTCCTTTCTTTCTGTTCTTTCTTCCTTCCTTCCTTCCTTTCTTTCCTTCTTCCTATTTCTTCCCTTCTTTATTCCTTCCTTCTTCCTTTCATTTCTTTCTTTCTTTTACTTCTTGCTTTTCTCTCTTTATTCACTTTTTTATTTTTCTTTATGACTAATTTCTAAACTTTTACTGATTTTTAAGCCCCCAACTGGGGGGTTAAAGGTCTAATCCCATCTTATCCCCTAAATGTACCTGGTTCCCTGAGTTCAGGGATCTGTCTCACCAGGCTAAGTGCTTTTTAAAAGCCCACTTCTGCTAATGTCATTGTAATTGGATGCCCAGTTATGGCATCTGCTTCCTTTCCCAGACCACAAGGGCTAGTTTTCTAGGGGGCTATTTACAATGCAAAACAGAAGATACATATTTGGAAATAATATCTTTGGTGCAGTAATTAACAATGTGCATTTAAAAAGTGCCTGATCTTCCCAGACTAGGCAATCTCTAATCTTTCTTAGCTACTGTTTAGATTCAGGTCTTGGGGCCCACTTATAAGCCTGGAGCCTCACCCTTGTAGCATCTAGCCCCACTCCTGAACCACAGAAAAGGTTGGTGATGCTCATTCCTGAAGGTCATTTAAAGTATGACTAATGAGATCAGAGAAAGAGGAAAAGGATCCACATGTATAACAATTTATAGTAGTTTTTAATTTAGTTTTTTTTGTTCGTTTGCTTTTGGTTTTTGTAGAACTGAAGAACTGGAAACAGGAGATGCTCAGCAATTTAAGAATGGCCGAATAAGTTATGGTTATGCATGTGATGAAACACTATTGAAATGATGAAGGACATGGTTTCAGAGAAACCTGGGAAGACTTGTATGAATTGATACAGAGTGAAGTGAGCAGAGCAAGGATAACAATCTACATATTAATAGCAATATTGTAGTAATATTCAATTGGGAAAGGCTTAGCAACTCTGATTAACATAAAGACCAACCACAATTCCAAAGGACTGAAGATGAAACACTCTATCCACCTCCATATAGAAAGCAGAAGGACTCAGCATGCAGACTGAAGTATATTTTTTCTCTCTTTTTCTTTCATTTTTGGGGGGCGAGGATAACATGGCTTGCCCAGGGTCACATGGATCATAAGTGTCTGTAGCAGGATTTGAACTGAGATCTTGCTGACTCCAGGTACAGCATTCTATCTACTGTGCCACCTAGCTGTATCCCCTAGGCTCTGCCTTGGCTTCTGGATTCCTCTGGCTTCTTCTTGCTACAGCATCTCCTTTGTTGATCCTGAATACTCCCATGACTTCAAATATGACCTCAATGAAGATGACTCCCCCATCCACATAACCATTTCAAGTCTCTCTTCTGCCTTCTCATCTTACATCTCCAATTGCATACTACATATGTTGCTGTCTTTCTGCTCTTCCAACTAAATATTTCCAAACCTGATTTACCAGCTTCCCTCCTGTTCCTCATCCCAGTTTTCCTATTTCTGCTGATGATTCCACTATCGTCCCTATTGTTCAGGTTTCAGACTTTGGGGTCATCTTCCATCATTCTCTTTTTCACCCCTAGCATCCCATAAGTTACTAAATCAACTCAAGTCAACAAGCATTTATTAAATGCTTATTGTGTGGCAGACACTGTGTTAAGTAAGCCCTAAGGATACAAAGTGGGAGACACAGTCTCCGCCCCGAAGGAGCTTACATTCTATTTATTTATCTGGCTACTCTTTCTCAGCTTCCTTTGCTGGGTCTGTCCTGGCTCTCTTCTCTTCCTCCTTTATATTGCTTCACTTGGTGAGCTCATCATCTCCCATGGATTTAATTATCATCTCTATGCCGATGATTCTCAAATCTACCTTTTCAGCCCTAACCTTTCTTCTGACATCCAGTCTCACATCTCTAACTGCCCATTAGACATCTTGAACTGGATATCCAAGCTCAACTTGTCCAAAACAGAAGTCATAACCTTTCCCTCCAAACCCTCTCCCCTTCCCAACTTCTCTGTTACTGCCAAGAGCAGCAGCATCCTCCCAGTTTCCCAGGATTAGAAACTGGATTCCTTGCTATCACTCACCCCCATATCCAACCTGTTGCCAAGTCCTTTCACTTTCGCCTCTGCACCACCTCTGGAATGAACGCCCATGCCTACCACCCTGGTGCAATCCCTCATTTTCTTCAGCCTAAACTATGGAAAGAGCCTGCTGATGAGTCTGCCTACCTTGAATCTTTTTGACAGGCCAGTCCATCCTCCATTCAATCATCAAAGTGCTTTTTCTAAAGGGAAAGTTGGATCATGTCACCTACTCAGGAAACTCCCCATCACCTCCGGGATCAAATATCAGATCCCCTGCTTGTCTTTCAAATCCCTTTACAGCTCAGTCCTCTCCCTACTTTTTCACTCTTCTTATAGTCTATACTCTGAGCACCTCCTCCCTCTCATATACTCTTTGATCCAGTGACACTGGCCTCCTGCCTGGGTTTTGAACAAGATGCTCTATCTCTTGGCTCTCAGAAATTTTTCTGGCTGTTTCGTATGCCTGGAGTGCTCTTCCTCCTCATCTTCACCTCTTGGCTTCCCTGACTGCCTTCAAGTTCCAGTCTCCCTTTCCCAATCCCTTGTAATTCAAGTGCCTTCCCTCTATTGATTATGTCCTCCTTTATATCGATTGTTTGTATATAATTATTTGCATATTGTTCTCCCCCAATTAGATCTTGGGCTTCTCGAGGACAGGGCATCTTGTCTTTTAGCTTTCTTTGGACCCTTGATGCTTAGCACAGTGCCTGTCACATTGTAGGGACTTAATACTGACATCCTAATGGAAGAGGCCATGTGTAAATATCTAGGCTTGTCCCACCTGTGACATTGTCTCTTGGATTCTTACTCTTCCCCATCACACTGATATTACCTTTGGCTCTGAGTCTTATCACATTGTGGAGGGAAGGCTGAGAGGAGAAAATGGATTTGGAGTCAGATGATATGGGTTCTAATCCTGGCTCTTCCAATTCCTACCTGTGTGATCCTGGGCAAACAATTTAGCCCCTTTTGATGCCAGTGAGAGAAATTAATATATCATGTCCTCCTCAGTGTCACAAAAAGAACAGAAAGATAACAATGTTGACCCAGTGGATTCCATTCCATAAAGTCAAGAATTGCTCCCCAAAGGAAAGAACTAACAAGACCTCCCAAACTGACTCAAACCAGTCTTTTAGTATCCCCTAACTGACCCTAAAACCTTGCTGAACTTGCTAGATGAGCTTTCAAGAACCTCATACCTATTATCTAACACACCCCTGGGTGGAGATTTAACATTATAATGAAACATGTGTCATATGACATGGAAGGGGGAACATATTAAGGAGGTTGTATGAAGTAGGAGTGTCTTGAAGAGTGTATACTCTGAGTATCCAGCCAATGGAGAAATGGGGGAAGGGAAATCTGTTTAGGGCTTAGCCTAAAAGGGGCACAACTATGAAAGTGCATGCTCTTTCTTGCAAGATCATAATAAAATGGTCTTCCTGCTTCACACCAGATCAGGATCTTTGTCTTCACTTTCGGACTGAGACTCTTTCTCACACCAGCTTTCTTGATGAGTTCTAAGGCTCCGTCCAGTTCTAAATCTATGGTCTCCCTAACTCTAGTCCACCCTCTCTTCAGATCTGTCCCTCGAACAGTTGCCAAAATAATCTTACTAAGATATTTGTGTGGAAGATGCAGAATGAAGCAGGTGCTATTGGAAGAACAATACACAATGGTAACTGCAGTAACATAAATGGAAAGTTTGCTAAAATAAAGCTTTAACTCTGGATAATGATAACAGTTAATACTGGCCTTGGGAACAGAAGTTCAAATAAATCTCCCTCCTTTCGGCAAAGGGGTCAGGAAGCATGGGAGTCATATAGAGAGATCATCTAATTCTATACTCTTGTTTTCCTGAGGAACAGAGAGGAAATGACTCGGCTTATGGATAAGGTTAGTCACCAAGTCAAAGGGTTATCTCAAAGTCACACAACTGGTGGGGCATAGGTGGAGTTGGCAGGAGAAGCTATGCCCTCACAGTCAAAAGTTCAAGTCACAATGTAAATTGCATGGTCCTGGCCATCAGGAACCTTTGTGTGAGCTCAGGTGAGGATTGTGGGTTTCCACTGCCCAGATTACTCCATTTTATTCCTTTAAGAAGGGACAGAAATTAGATGAGTAGAAGGCAACTGGTGGTGTAGCGGATGGAACACTGGTCTGGAATCAGGAAGACTTGATTTCAAATTCTGTTTCAGACACTTTCAAAGTGTGTGGCCCTTGGTAAGTCACTTAACCTATTTCAGCCTCAGTTTCATCTTCTGTAAAATGAGGGAGTTAGACTCAAAAGTCTCTTCCCTCCCTAAATTTATGATCCTATGAATCACATTAAGCATAAGCTCAGGGTTTGGGGGGCGATGAGTTATATGGGATGAAGAAGAGGAAACAGAAATCCTAGCTCTATCATTTACCCATGGTGTGACCTTGACTATGTCACCATCCTCCCTTTAGGCCTCAGTTTCCTGATCAGTAAAATACAAAGCAGGTGGGTGGGTGGGTGGGTGGACTTTTGTGACTTCTAACATACCTTCCAGATCTGATGACTTGTAAAGTGGAGAGAACCACCTAGCTTCCAGCCACAGGGGCCAGAGTTTTACCTAGAATAAGGCATAGGCTTCTCCTGGAAAGCAGAGAATGAGGGCCCTTGTCATTCTGAAGCTGTGTTCTCCCAAAAGGCCTAAGTAACTCTCAGGGAGTGGGTTTACCAGGAATTTCCAGCTCTGTATCTATGAACTTTGAGTCAGTGAGAAGAAGCAGTCAGGCAAGCAGAAAGGGATTAGAGAGAACACAGAATGAGATGGTTATCTCCCCAGGCTATGGAGACCTGGGGGAAGGGGGGTGGGAAGGAGGAGGAGGGAGAATGAAAAAGAACAACTGAGAGGTATTTTAAGGGAACCAATTCAGAGTGGAGCTCAAACACCACTCCAGTGGGTACCCAAGGGTCCTGAGCTCCAGACGGTGCTTCTCCATCAACCCATGCCCCCCTTTCCCCATCCAAGCCAACTCAAAACTCCCTTTCTCCTGGCAGCCTTCCCAGATTACCTAGTATGATCATTTCTTACTTATTTTTGCATACCCATGGCACTTGAATACCCTTGCCCTAAAGCCATTTGCAGGGCTCCTAATCATTTTTCAGAGAGTCATAGTACGTCAGAGATAGAAGGGGGACTTAAGAGCCCCATCCTCTTCAAGACAGAGAAGAATGAGGTCCAAAGTAGGGAAGCTATATGACCAAGGCTGAAGAGATGGTTAGAGGCAGAGTTAAATCTTAAACACATGTCTCCTGGTTTTTGATCCAGGGTTCAAATGTATGCTTCTTCCCGCCCCCCCCTCCCATTAGATGGGAAACTCATTGAGGATGGGAACTATATTTCTTTCACCAAATTAGGCTCTCCCTGAGGTCAGGAACTGTAAAATGAGGAAAACAATAAGATCTACTACCCAGGGTTGTGAGGATCAAATGCTGCCATCACCACCACCATCAATCACCATCATGACCACCACCACCACCACCACCAGCATCAATCACCATCACCACCATGATCACCATTATGATTTCCCTCACCACACTGGAAGATCCCTGAGGGTAAGGAACCCCTTATCAAACTGGGTGCTCCTTGAAGGCAGGGGCTCTGTGTACCCCTTTGGTACTCCCGGAAAACAAACACTGCGTTTGTTTCTCTCCCATCACACCAGGAGCTCTCCAAAGGTGGTAAGGATACCTTAAACAACAGTCCAAAAAGACAAGAATACAGTCACCTTGGGGAAGTAAGTGGGGACAACTAGTTTCCCAGGAGGTATCAGTAAATCGAGTAATTCATTTCCTGAACTTGATCTTAACAGTCCCATGGATCACAGCAGCAAATGGATTTCATATTTCTGTGACAATGCCTGCCTGTCTGTCTGTTTCTGGCCGCATCTTTCAGCATCTTAATGTGAGAACAGGCTGAAGTCTGGGCCCCTCCCTGGGACTCAGGTCTCCCCCCTTTTTCCTGCAGGAAGAAGGACACCCAATACTCTTGGCCAGGAGAGAGGAACCAGGTTCACAATATGATTGATACCTTTGTCCACAGCCTCTAGGACCGCAGTGATGTAGGAAGAGAGGTAGTGTGGGACAGCAGATGGAGAATCAGTCTGGGTTCAAGTGCTGTCCCTGAATATATGACCTTGAGCAAGTTGATTTCTCTAGACCCGGACTAGACAGTTTCTAAGGTCCCTTCCACCTCTAAATCTTCTTCCTTCACCCCAAAGGGCTCTTGGGAGAAAGGAACAAGCAGGACTCAGTTGCTTCGTGTCTTCTGATTATCTAGGGGACCATTTGCCAAGTCCATTCATTGTCTGGATATTGCTTTTTGGATCTTTTGAGGCATGAGAATTGTGTTTGGTCCGGGGTCATTCTAAAATTCTTTAAAAGAGAGCCATATTCCTATATCATACTGTCCATAACCCTATCCATAACCCAGGCTTAGATGTGCTGCTAGGATAAGACAAGGAAGATGAAAGAAAGGGAGGAAGTGGGTTGGGATGGAGAGGAAAGGGACAATGGGAAATCAAACTTGGCTTTCCTTCTGGTCTCAGAATTTGTGATGCATGATTTGTATAGGAGGTGGTGGGTTTAGTGGAAAGTCTGTTGGCTTGGTATTTGGTAGGAATCTCAGGTCTGCTGCTTACTGAGTGACCTTGGCCAAATCACTTAATTTCTCTGGGCCTCAGTTTCCTAATCTGTAAAATGGGGAGACTGGGCTAGATAGTCTCTGAAGGTTCTTCTAGGTGTAAATCTATGTGCCTATAAGTCACTTCCCTTTACTGGGTTTTTGCTTGTCTCTGAGACCAGGGGTGCCCACACTTTTTGGGTCCCCAGACCCCTTGGATTTCATTAAATCTACCTCTATAAGTACTATTTTAGAATCCTCTGTTTAATATGAAAGGAAATAAATTCTAGAAGTGATCATGCATATACACATAAGAAATAAGAGATTTCATACCTGCTATGGGCATTTCCAGATTGGAAATTCTTACCATGGACCATTTCTTATCCTTTCTTTGTAGGAATTTGTGACAAAATACACAGATGCCACTTATATTCACAGACTTTTTCTGCTCCTACACCCACTCCTGACATGTACACAAGTATGTCTCCTCTAGACATAGATCAACAAGGGGCAAACACACATAGACACAGTCTGCATCTTCATGCAGGGAAGATGTAAATATGGTGATCCTTGAGGCAAAAAAGAGTACTAGACCTAAGGAAGAAGTAGGTATGGTAGAGGTCTCAGGGACCCTATTTCCCAGTTACTATCCCAGATACATTCTCCCTGGGCTGGTGGGCCCTTAAATCAGCTGCAACTCACCATTTATAAACATCTGATTGGTCCTCTGGGATAAGAAGAACTATCATTCATGATTTCTAAGCATCGGACTTCTAGCCTTTCTCAGTTCTCCGGAGGCTAAAGAAAGTAGTAGTAGTAGTAGCAGCAGCAGCAGCAGTAATGGTGGTAGTAGTGGTGGTGATAGTAGTAGTGTAGTGATAGTAGTAGCAATAATGTAGTGGTGGTAGTAGAAATAATGTAGTAGTATAGTAGTAGTAATGTACTTGTGGTAGTAGTAATAATATAGTAGTGTAGTAGTACTGGTGGTAGTAATGATGATAGTGGTGAGTGTTGTTGTAGTAATAGTGTAGTAGTAGTAGTGTAGTGGTGGTAGTAGTAATGATGTAGTAGTGTTCAAGTAAAATATAAAAAAGAAAATACAAGCGAGAAATAATACACTAGAGAATGGCAATTAAAAGTAAGTATCTGTTTCCCATTCTTCTTTATAGAGGTGAGGGTGAAGAACATGGCATCTACTGTCAGTCTTGGCTGATGTGTGAGTTTGTTTCCTGAACTGCTTTCCCCACCTCTCTCTTTGTTAATTTTTGTTACAAGAGATGGCTCTCTGGGTAGGGGTGGGGGAAAGAGGGATAATCAAGAATAAAAGACATATGAAAACAAGATTTAACAATAATTTTTAAAGGATTTATTTTAAAAATAGTCTATTAAGGCTGAGTAACACCTAGGGTTTCCAACTTCATGTCCAAGTAAAGTTCTGATGGTTTATCCTGCTTCATTCTAGTTCTCCCTCCTACCAAAGGCCTGGAACCTTTTGCCATCCCCTGGCCTGAGAAGAACAGATGAGAACCTCTGGTCCATGGTCCCAAGCCTGGGCTTACTCTCAGCCAATAAAAACACTTCCTGATGGCATGGTAGACTTGTGATGCTGCATTCACATTAAGAGGTTAGCCATTAAGTTAATGACACCATTCTTATTATGAAGAGAGATCCAAGAACAAGCAAATGGGCACGGGCAGGGTTCCTATCAATTCAAAACACTTAGAAGTCAACCACTAGCCAGCCCCAGAGCTCACATTGAGATGCCTCAATCTATGAATCAGGAGGTCCAGGATTCTTTTGGTTTACATCTAACTGATGTTTTCAAGACAGTGCTGTACACCCAGCACTTCTGAAATGTTTTCTTCCTTCCCACCCCACCTCACTTCCAATCAATCATTCATTTAGCACCTACTATCTACTCGAGGGCAGCTAGCTGGCACAGTGGATAGAGTGCTAGACTTGAAATCAGGAAGACTCATCTTCATGAGTTCAAATCTGGCTTAAGACACTTACTAGCTGTGTGACCCTGGACCAGTTGCTTAATCTCATTTGCCTCAGTTTCCTCATCTATAAAATGAGCTGGAGAAGGAAATGGAAAACCACTCCGGTATCTTTGCCAAGAAAACCCCAAATGGGGTCACCAAGAGTCAGACATGGCTGAAACAACAAACACCATCTACCTGGCACTGTACTAGGCACTGCAGACACAAAGAAAAAGGGAAATGTGCCACTGAGGGGAGACAAGTACATAGAGAGCTACGAACAAAATATAAGCAAAACAACTTGGGGCTGAGGGTGGGGAAGGACCCTGTGGCTGGGGGAACTTGGAAAGTCTTCATGCTGAAAGTGGCACCCTACCTGAGACTTGGAGGAAAGTAGGGATTCTAAGTCCCCTCTCAGTCATTATTTCTAGAAGCATCTATTCTCCCCACCTCTTTTTTTTGGGGGGGGGTAGGCAATCAGGGTAAAATGACTTGCCCAGGGTCACACAGCTAATAAGTTTCTGCAGCTAAATTTGAACTCAGGTCCTCCTGACTCCAGGACTGGTGCTCTACCCATTGTGCCACCTAGCTGTCCCATCCCATTTTTAGAAAGCCTTCCTGGATTGGGAAAGGTAGAGCTAAGAGTATCTCCTTGCCCCCTCTAGCTTGGATGAGAAAGTGTCATAGCTATTCTATCTTCCCTCTCCCATTAGCCAGTGATCCCCTCTGTTAGGGGCCAACAAGACCTTAGCATTTGACTGGCACATGTCTCAAACACTTCTCTATTAGACATTGGTATTGACTCCCTTAGGACACTGTGTCCTGCTTTAGGGAGCTACTGAACATGAGCGCTGGAGGGAACGACCATCTTAACATTTCATACATGAATCGGTGAAGGATAAAATCGTGGATTTGGGGTGGAAGAGAGTTTAGAAATCATCTAGCTTAAACTTCTCACTTTACAGAGGAGGAAATTGAGGCCCAGAGAGGTTAAAGAGCTTGCTCAAGGTCACACAGGTTGCAAGCATCAGAGGTAGAATTCAAACCCAGGTTCTTTGCCTCCAGAGGCAGGGCACTTCTCATTGTGCCATCCCGCCTCCTGCTGTATGTAGCCCAGTGGGCTATAGCATCAGGATTCAAAAGAGATTGGGCCTAGGGGCAGCTAGGTGGCATAGTGGATAGAGCACCAGCCCTGGAGTCAGGAGGACCTGAGTTCAAATCCAGCCTCAGACACTTAACACTTACTAGCTGTGTGACCCTGGGCAAGTCACTTAACCCCAATTGCCTCACCCCCCCAAAAAAAAAAGAGAGAGAGAGAGATTGGGCCTGACCCTAATGATGATCCCAAATGCCACTGACTCATTCTGTTCTTCAAGGATCTGTGAGTTTGCTGGTGTGGTTATCCCTTCTGCTAACACAGATCACATGCCCTCCATGACTATGGAGTTGCTCATTCCCCTACAGCCAACCTGGTGATGAGAGAGCAGACATGCCACCCAGGCCCAAACTCCAATCCATCCTGCCCTGGTAGGATCTGTCAGATCTAGTGTTCTGCTGGCATAGCCTTAGAGACCTCTGGGTCACCCCCCCACAATGATGAAACATCAGAACAGGACCTGAGCTGAAGAAGGTTAGATGTACAGGGATAAATGTCAGGTCTGACATTTAGATTTTAAAAGTCAACAGCACAAGTTGAAGGATACCAGGCTTAAATGCAGTTTATGTGAAAAAAGAAAAAGACCCGAAGTTTATCAGAAATTCAATGTGAGTCAACAGTGTGATCGGGTGTTTAAAAAGCTAATGGGGCCAGGCATGTGGGCACACACCTGTAATCTCTGCCAGTGGGAAAGCTGATTGTGATGGATCGCTTGAGGTCCAGAGTTCTGAGCTGCAGCAGAGCTAAGCTCAGATGTCTGCACTGAGTCCTACACCAATATGGTGAACCCCCAGGAGTGGGGAACCATGGGGCTGCCTAAAGTGGGTCAAATCACCTTACATCAAAAGGGAGCAGGTCAAAGTTTCTGGACCAATGAGTATTGGTTTTGGACCTGGGAGTGGCCATGGCACTTCAAGCCTGAAGGAGTTAGTAAGATCCCCCCCTCCAATCGCAGACAGCTAATATGATTTAAGAAGTTGGGATAGCACTGAGGATTATACCCATAATCACATTGGGATGAGGAGCAACTAATATGAAAAATCCCTCTACCAATGCATATTGGCATCTGCTTTGCAATTTCCAGTTTTAGAGAACTATCTGGGGACATCGAGGGGTTAAGTGACTTGCCCAGGGTGGCACAGCCAGAATGTGTCAGAGGCAATATGTGAATGACTCTCAGGACATTATTCTTCAGCTTCCCATCTCAGTGGGATATTAGTCAGCATTACTAGTCATTTAGGGTTCCACAGGACGGAGGTTAGAGTTTCATCGTATTCTACCCTGCTCAGACTATAACTGGAATGTCATGCTCCTTTCTGGGCATCACACTTAGAAAGGCTTCTACAAACCCCTAGTATGTCCAAAGCAGGATAGTTGGTGTGTTGGGAGGAAGGAAGAGTCCCAACTCCACCTCCCATGAGGAACAATCGGAAATTCAATAATAAAAGCCAATAATCACTAATCAATAGTAAAATACTTAATGTGTCTGACACATTTTAATTGTGATTGTTGTTTAGTCATTTCACTCATGTCTGACTCTTCATGACCCTTTTGGGGGTTTTCTTGGCAAAGAAACTGGGATGGTTTTTACCATTTCCTTCTCCAGCTTATTTTACAGATGAGGAAACTGAGGCAAATAGGGTTAAATGACTTGTTCAGGGTCACACAGCTAGTAAGTATCTGAGGTCAGATTTGAACTCAGCAAGACTCATCTTCCTGACTCCAGGTCCCTGACTCCAGGTCCACTGCACCACTTAAGTGCCCATTAATAATAGTAGACAATAATCAATAATCCATAGTAAAGTACAGTAACATAGCAGATACTTAATAAATACTTGTTTCCTTCCTTCTCCCTTCTCTAACAATAGCTAGCAATTATATAGCACTTGCAAGGCTTGCAAAGTGCTTTACAAGTACAAGAATCATGAGAGGAAGATGCTATCAGTACCTCTATTTTTGGATGAGGGAACTAAGTAGACAGGAGTTAAATAATTTGCTTAGGGTGATACGGCTAGTAAGTGTCTGGGGCTAGATTTGAACTCAGGTCTTCCTGACTCCTAGGTGGCACGGTGGGTAGAGCAATGGGCTTGAAATCAAGGAAACATCTTCATGAGTTCAAATCCAGCCTTAGATACTTACTAGCTGTGTGACCCTGGGCAAGTCACTGAACCTTGCTTGCCTCAGTTTCCCCATCTGTAAAATGAGCTGGAGAAGGAAATGGCAAACCACTCCATTATCTTTGCCAAGAAAACCCCAAATGGGGTCATGAAGAGTTGGACAGGACTGATTCCAGTCCCAGCGCCCTATCCACAAGCCACTGAGCTTCCTCTAGGCAGCTTAATTATCTCAGAGAAGTCCGGAGGGTAGGAAAGGGCACTGGGGTGTGGGCACAGATATGATCACAGCCTTTCCATATCTGAAGGGCTTTCATGCAGGAAAGGGCTTAGGTCTCCTCTCTGCAGCTCCACAAAGTAGTTCTAGAATGAATAGGTAGAAGCCAGAAGCAGCGCTGCTTTTGGAGAAACTTTATAGCAAGAAGAGTTGGTCCAACAGTGGGTTTGGCTGCTTTGTGAGGCAGTGAACTCCTCATCCCTGGAGACGCCCACACAGGCTGAATAACCACCTCCCATGTGCAGAGGACTTCTTTGATGGGGAAGGAGGTGGGACTGGTTGGCCCCTGAGACTTCTTTCCACTAAGCTTCTCTTGGACTAATGTTTCTTTGCTTCTGAATTTACTGGATATTCAGAGGAAGAAGAAAGAAGGGAGGAGAAGGAGCCTGTGTCTAGAGCTGGAAGGGTCCTCAGAGACCCTCTTGTCTAACCTTTCATTTGACAGATGAGGAAACTGGGAGGCCCAGAGAGGGTCAGGGACAAGTCCAAGGTCACATCACTAGTATTGGGGTGGGGTGGGGGATGGAAACCCAGCTCCTCTGACTTTGAAGCCAATGCTGTTTCCACTGAACCCAGCTGTCTCTTGGGAGGAGGAAGAGGAGGAGAAGGAGGGGAGGAGGAGGACAAAGCAGATGATTGGAGGGGCTGTGGCTGCCACTTGGGTGGAGGCAGCGGCAAAGCAGGGAAGAGCAGATGGGATGCAAGTATGGAAAAACCCAAACAGTGGCGCCTGTGATCATTAGAAGAAGCCGTGGGAACAAGGATGGCAAACATTCTCCCTGCTGCCTAGCCAAACTAGGGGCTCTCCCAGCCTCTGGCTTAGCAGAGATGCAGCGTGAGATAGCAACATGGGCCTGGAGTCTGAGCAAACTCCCATCTCCGCACAACTCCCCTAACCTGCCTCCCAGGCATGCGTGCACACATACACAGGAGCGAGCTCGCACACACGTGCACACACGCACACACCGTTCTCGAATGCCTCAGGTACCGTTATAGACACCTGGCAAGCACAGGATCTTGCTTTAGTTATGGAAATAAAAGCAGATTTGGAAAGGACCTTGGAGACTGTTAAATCCTGGAGTTCTTAACCTGGGAGCTCCTGACCCCCAGGGGGTCTGTAATAGATTTCAGGGAATCTATGAACTGGGGGGAAACATTTCACTAATCTTGAACTGAAATTTAGCATTTCTTTCAATTATTAATGTGGGCAACAAAGCACAGTTGTATTAGGTTCCACTGGATTGGCCAAGAATCCACGGCACAGAAAAGATTAAGACCCTCTGATCTAATCCAGCCCTTTTATTTTTAGAGGAAGGGACAGATGCCCAGAAGGAGGGCAGTTTCTCGTCCAAGGTCACAGAACCAGTTACTGATTGGGCTGAGACCAGAATTGAGATGTCCAGACATCTAAGTCACATCATTCTTATCCCTCAGAGAGGAATAAGTGAAAGTGAGACAAAGGAGAGCCACTTTGAAGGGTCACTGACCCATACTATCCCAGGATCCTTTGGGCTTAGAGACCTGGGGCTGGAGTGGGAATGGTCCTTGATTTTGTCCAGCCTCTTACCTAAGTCAAACTTCAGAGATAGCCTCCCTTCCCCCCTTCCCAGATACAAGAGACAGACTTCCAAGGCAAGGGGGGGAGGTGGTGGAATGAGTCGTGCGGCTGATTATCTGCGGTGATTCACGGCATCCTACACCCAGCCTCCACACTGCTGATTACAAGCCCAACCAAGGAAACTCTTCGTTCTAGTAAAATAACCTGTTGGGGGAAGGAGGATAGAGTACAGGTAGGAGATTGCTATGAATGCCTAAGGATATGCCCGGGATGCAAATTTTAGCAGAAGAGGCCAGCTCTCCTCCACCTTCAAAAAACAATGGGGTACAGGGCATCTAGGTGGAGCAGTGGATAAAGCACCAGCCCTGGATTCAGGAGTACCTGAGTTCAAATCCGGCCTCAGACACTTGACACTTACTAGCTGTGTGACCCTGGGCAAGTCACTTAACCCCAATTGCCTCACTAAAAAAAAAAAAAAAAAAAGATCATATGAGATAAACCTTAAAGCACTCGACTAACATCAGTTATTGTCATTTATTAATATAAGCTGCTATTTGGATTTTTTCTGAAAAAAATTAATTTTGATCTTAAACATAAAAAAGAGCATTTGCATATGCAGAGTGGAACACAGTGAGGTTTCTATGTGAAACTCTCCATTGGATTCTGCTTACTTGCTTTATGTACACTGTTTCCATTGAGGGGATAAAGCAGCAATGGCCTGAGCCCCTGTGGTCCCTTTCCCAGTACCCTACCCAGATGGTAGGAAAGACACAGAAGGACCCAGATAATGAGCATAGCTTTAGAGCTTATTTAGTCCAACTGACTCATTTTACAGATGAGGAAACAGGCAAAGGAGGGATGAGTAGCAGAGCTGGGATTGGAACTCCGTGCCTCTACCAGTCCAACTTTTTCTTTTCTTTTCTTTTCTTTTTTTGCGGGGCAATGGGGGTTAAGTGACTTGCCCAGGGTCACACAGCTAGTATGCCAGTCCAACTTTCTTTCCACTGTACCTCCTAGGTTTGAGGTGAGATGATGAGTCTGGTTATTGGGGTAGAGGCTTAATTATCAAATGTAATGTCCTTTCCTTTTGTTTCCCATTCACTGAAGTGACAGACATTGGTTGCCAGCCTCTGCTTGGTTAAGAAGCCTAGCACCCATTCTTTGTCAGGCAGGGAAGGATAAATGGGCTGATCAATTTGGGAAACCCTGGCTGCTGTTAAAACCTCCAGCCCTATGGAGAACTTGAGAGAAGACAGCTGATGTTCGCTTATCTGAGCCACCAAAGGACCCAGCATGCAGATAATCCCATGGAGCAGAAAATCCCTCGGTCTTTGCTATTAAGCCTTGGGATGGAAAGCAGGGTCAGTTTTTTGTGTTTCACAGTAGACTTATCTTCTGCATTTTGCCTGCTTCAGACTGACACCTCCATGAGTTTGCTTGTTTTGAATATATACCTGGACTGAATGGGACTAGTTGGGAGAAATTCTTTGGTTTGATTTTTCACTAAACAGAGCAGAACTTATTCAGAAGAGAGGGTCCCAGGAGACAGTACTGTGGACAGATGGGGGAAATGAAAGTTTCTGGAGGGCAGAGAAGATTTTGTCTTGGTTTCTGTATTTCCAGCAAGTAGGACCGATGTCTGGTATACGAATAGGATACCAATAGCAGCTTACATTTCTGTGACGTTTTCAAGGTGAAACAACCCTGGGAGGCAGGTAATGTGGACACACCTCAAACCCTTTTTGGGCGGGCCCTGCCTTCAGGGCCCATTGCTCAGGCTCTGTGATGTCTTCATGGATGGCTAAATATTGTCTCTTGTGGATGAATTTTATCTGAAGGACTTTGGAGTCAAATTTGGGGAATAAATATGCATGATCAAGCTGGGGATTTACATGATAGGTCAAAGGTGAGATGTGATTTTTAAAAAATAACAAAAGTAACAGTCCTTTAGTTCTCTAATGTTTGCAAATCACTTTAGCTTATCTGATCCTCACAAACACCTCCTGAGGTGGATTCCACAGGTTTCACCATACCCATTATATAAATAAACAAACTGAGACTTGGAAAGTTTAAGTAAATTGTTCATGGTCATATATCTTGTAATCAAAGACAGTGGTCTTAAAATCCAGGTCTGATTTTCCTGTGGAAGTTATAAACTAGCTTTGAAGGAGGATAATTAGGTTAGTCAGGCTTAGATAAGTGGTGGTGAAGAATGTGAGATCAGCCTGAAAAGGATAGGGTGAAGTCAGGCTGTGAAGGGACCCTAACTTCCAGGCTCAAGAGTTTGGAGTTTGTCAATTAAGGAGTTAGGAGCTTCTCCTGAAGTAATTCTCCATCTCTAGTCTCCCTGCCTTTGCACTGGCTGTATCCCTAATTCTTGGAACACATGCCATTCTTTATTAGAATTCCTAGTTTTGTGGCACAGTGGATAAAGCACTGGCCCTGGATTCAGGAGGACCCGAGTTCAAACCGGCCTCAGACACTTGACACTTACTAGCTATGTGACCCTGGACAAGTCACTTAACCCTCATTGCCCTGCCTAAAAACAAAATAAAAAAGAATTCCTAATTTTCTTCAAGATTTAGTCAAGCAATGAAGCCTTTCAGATTCCCATAGATTCTGTCTCAAAATTGTTGTTGTTTAGTTGTGTCCAACGCTTTGTGACCCCATGGACCATACTGTCCATGGGGTTTACTTGGCAAAGATACTAGATTGGCTTGCCATTTCCTTTTCTAGTGGATTAAGAAAAGCAGAGGTTAAATGACTTGCTCAAGGTCACACAGCTAGTAAGTGTCTGAGGCTGGATTTGAACTCAAATCTTCCTGACTTCAGAGCTAGTGCTCTATACATTGAGTCATCTAACTGCCCCAGGTGGCATAGTTGATAGAACACTGGCCCTGAAGTTGGGAGGACCTGAGTTCAAATCTCATCTCATTCACTTACTAGCTGTATGACCCTGGGCCAGTCACTTAACCCCAATTACTCTAAACATCTGAGGCCATCTCCAGTCATCCTGATGTATATCCTGCCATTGGATTAGAATAGCTCTGGAGGAAAGAGTGAGGTTGGTGACCTTGCATAGCCCTCCCTCACTTAAATCCAATTCACTGCAAGTCATGACATCACCCCAATGTGATGGTCCTCTTTGAGAATGAAGGACAAGCAACAATAACTGCCCCAAGATCTGCTCTCAAAGTTAGCTTGTATCAACTGTGTTTATAGCTTGCAAATACATATAAGAAGTCATTCCTCTTGCTGGACTATAGGCTTCCTGAGGGCAGGGACTGTTTCTGCTTTTCTCTCTTTGTGACTAGCACAAGACCTGGCACATCATAAATGCTGGCTGATTGCACATTAGAAATTGCTTTTTAGGCAACTCTCTAGGCAACATCCCTCTGACTTCAGGTTTATGTATGCCTAATCCAGACCAAGCACATGAGAGATAAACCCATTTGGAAAGATTTCCCTATAAGGTGATCCTCCCACACCCCACCACAACCCCCCACCATCTGTGCCTGGTTCTGGAATCTCATTGATCCCATGAAATTGTGCTCAGGTCTAACTTGCATCCATCCTGCTGCAATAACTCTTCATTTCCTCCATTTTCCTCAGGTTTCTTTCCTACCTGGTGGCCATTTGGTGATGTTCAGCTACCCTGCCCACACCTGTCCATAAGATTTCATGCTTTCTAAGAGCTAAATTTACTTCCAACCCACACAGACCTGCTGTTCCTATCTCCCTTCTCTCTGTGTAAATGAGTCAGTTCACACAGGGGGGACTGAAAAGCTGGGGTTAGAAATGATAGGGACGCTATTTCTGCCACCGTTGCTAATCTCTCCCCTGCTCTGCCTCCACAGTTTCACATAGGCTTCTGTACATGGGACATCCCCATCATTCCTCAGGAAATGCCCCTCCCAGCACCCTGGGAGAGGGTAAATAGGTCAAATTTCTAAACTGTAATAGTATTTTTGGTATATTTTGAGTGGAGAGATTGTGTAACCATAGGTAACAGGCAGGTGAAATTTCTATTCCCTCTGCTATGGGTCCTTGATGAGACATAGATAGGATAGGGCATCCTAGAAAGGGTGAAATGGTCATCATCAATTGCCCTCTCCTTGGAAGGTGGTTCACCTCCCCAAATCTCCTTCACCATGCAGACCATTTCAGAGCAGAGGAGAGCTGAAAGATGCTGGGAAAGAGGAGAGAGATATATGTAGCCATCCTTTGATCAAATCATGGCAACAGTACTGAAATCCCAGACAAAAGTTCAGGATAACATTAGTTATTTAGATGAAGAACTTTAATGATAACCAAGGACTTTGGTTAGTTAACCTAGATTTCCTCCACCTTGGATACCCTCCCCTTGCTGGGCTTTCATAATTCTCTCTCTCTTTCTCTCTTTCTCTCTCTCTCCGTCTCTCTCTCTCTCTCTCTCTCTCTCTCTCTCTCTCTCTCTCTCTCTCTCTCTCTCTCTCTCTCTCTCTCTCTCTCCTTCTCAGTCTCCTTTTTTGAATCTTTATCCATACCTTGCTCTCCCTTTCTCTCTAAACTCTCGCCCTTGGTGACCTCATCACCTTCTGGGGATCTGTTATAATCTCTATGCAGATGATTCCTGGTCTATATATCTAGCACTAGACTCTTGACCTTTGGTCCTCCATCACCAACTACCTATCAAATATTTAGGAATGAAGTGGACCATCCAGAGGCATCTCAAACTCTATGTTTCCCAAACCAAATCCATCTCTCTTCCCAAACCCTCCCACTCCATTGAGCTTCCCTATTTTTTGTTGAGAGTACCACCAAGATAGTTCAGATAATAAGTAAAGGAAGGGGGCAGCCAGGTGGCGCAGTGGATAAAGCACCAGCCCTGGATTCAGGAGGACCTGAGTTCAAGTCTTGCCTCAGATACTTGACACTTACTAGCTGTGTGACGCTGGGCAAGTCACTTAACCCTCATTGCCCTGCAAAAAAAAGTAAAGGAAGGGCTATAGAGCAGGGCCTCACCAAGGGCTCTGTCAGCCCTGAGAGTTGGGGCATTCCTACTGGATTCTTTCCCAGTCCCTCCTTCACTGCAGACATTGATAGAGTGCCAAGTGCACAGTAGCAATGGAAAGCTCCTTGTCCTCATTTATGGCATAAACCCAAATTGCTCAAATTTGGATTTGAACCTTGAGATTAGGTATCAGGCATCTGAGTTTATATCGCCAGCCATCTCATCAACACAGATCAGTCACACTGCAAACAGGAGTTGGACAGGGAGTTCAGAAGGGCATAAGCATTTAACAAATGCCCACTATGTGCCAGGCGCTATTCTAAGTACCTTACAAATATCATCTCATTTGATCCTCATGACAACCCTAGGGGATGGGTACTGTTATCCCTTCCATTTTACAGTTGAGGGAATAGAGGCAGACAGACATTAAATGACTTGCTCAGGGTGACACAGCTAGGAAGTGTCTGAACCTGGATTTGAACATTGGTCTTCCTGACTCCTAGCCCAGCACTCTATTTACAGGACACCAAACAGCCTCTAAGTTTGAGTGTGCCAGTTCTGCTACTTTCTAATTGTGTGACCTTGGGAAAGTCACTTCATCTCTGCTGTTACAATTTCCTCAACTGTAAAGTGAGAGATATCCACTTCTAGAAAGGGTTGGGTGGTATCATATTCCTCCCTTATGTATTCCTTTCCTTCTTGCCAGTCCTGGAAGACACATTCTGAAAGACAGATCCTATGTGGATAGGAACATATAAAAGCATGATTTGGGACTCTTCTCCAGCATGGTATTGTACCGTAGAAAGATGATCACCTCTATAGAAATCTTGAGTTCAAATCTCGCTTCTGATAAGACTCTTGTATAACCTTGGGAAAATTCAGGGATATGCTGGTAAATGTTTAACAATCAACTCTCTAGGGTAGAAAAAAAGCTTTAAAGTTTAATCTGCAATATTAACATTAAGAAAGTGATGGATTGGGGCAGCTAGGTGGCACAGTGGATAAAGCACCCGCCGTGGATTCAGGAGTACCTGAGTTCAAATCCGGCCTCAGACACTTGACACTTACTAGCTGTGTGACCCTGGGCAAGTCACTTAACCCCCATTGCCCTGCAAAAAAACAAACAAACAAACAAAAAAGAAAGTGATGGATTTCTCCATCACTTCTTGTCTAGATAATCAATAAAACAATAAATAAAACCCTGATTTGTAGGATTTGGTGATTTATAAGTTGTAAATGTGCTCACTGAAAAGTTAACAATCAGTTCTTACTAGTCAGTTCAAGATGGCTCCAATATACCCCCTACTAATTGTCTTGGGCCTTAGTTCCCTTACCAATAAAATGAAGAGATTAGATGGACTTTGGGGGCCCTTCCAGTCTAGGATATTAAGATTCCTTTTTTTTATCCTACCCTCAAACTCTCCTCAGTCTCAAAAAGATCCCCTAGTCTAGATCTTGGGGCAGGGGAGATTAAGCCTTTATTACAGGAAGAAATGTGTTTTGTGGGAATGACTTTCCACGTGTTTTGTTGCAAACAATTCAAAACTACTATTTTAAAGACCTGTCACCTGCTACTCTTTAAGGTGTGATACTCATGGATCTAATTTTAGTTTCCACCCAGAAGTTGACTTGATTTGAGGGATGGGGATATCTTATCCCACTTTGGGGAGAGAGAGAGACAGAGACAGAGACAGATAGATAGATAGATAGACAGACAGACAGACACAGAGAGAGACAGAGACAGACAGAGATACAGATAAAGACAGGGACAGAACAGAGAGATAGAGAGACAGAAAGATGAAGAGACAGAGACAGAGAGACAGACAGAGAGAGACACAGAGAGAGAATCTGTGTAGATTTCACAGAATCACAAAATTTCCAGATTGGAGGGGGTCTCAAAAGCCAATTCATCTGTTCTGATCTTGGACCATTTTGCCCTAAGGGAAGTCTGAACAAACTTGTCAGATACTTATGGACTGGCAAAGTTTTGGTGCAGAACTTCCTGGAGTTAGGGGATTGAGGCAGGACTTCTTAAAATTCTACTCGAAATACCTTTTCACCTGAGAAATTTTTATGTGATCCCAGGTATATAGGTATATAAAATAGGTATACATAATCTTTTGCTGTTGCCAATATTTTTTCACAACCTCCACACTCAGTTTAAGCCCACAATTTAAGAAGCTTTAGATTAAGGGATGACCTCTAGAAGTTAGTAGTCCCCGTTGCTTGCAAAGAATGTAGAGGAAAGAGACTTTAGCAAGAAAGTTCTTGTTCGGTCATTATTTCAGTCATATCTTACTCTTTGTTACCCCATTTGGGGTTCTCTCAGCGGAGATACTGGAGTGGTTTGCCATTTTCTTCTCTTGCTCATTTTAGAGGAAACGGAGGCAAACAGGGTTCAGTGACTTGCTCAGAGTCACACAGCCAGGCAGTATTGGAACCTAAATTTGAACTCAGAAAGATGAGTCTTCCTGACTCCGTGTCACCTACACTGAGCTAGCTAGATGCTCCCCTTCAAGAAAGAGACCTACCCAAATCCACGCTAGGGATTTTAATTTGTTTTGAATATACTAAATCTATACTGGCCACCATCCCTATAGCTACTGGGCTCCCACTATTGTGCACCTTGCTACTGTGGCTGCCAAATCTGGTGAATGGGATTTCCCCAGGTTCTTTTGGCCTCTACATGGGTACCCTTACTTCCCTCCCTTTAATTACTCCTAAGGAAAAGGAAATCAGGGTCAAATGAAACAAAGGATAGAAATGAATGAAATAGAGACCAGACACAGCTTTGGGGATGAACTATACCCTTCTTCCATCTCCCCAGCACATGGGTTTCTTGTATTTTCTTCCTGACCTCACCTAAACCCAGATCCTACTTCCTCTTCCATTTCCAAGCTGGTGTCCCCTCTGGTCCAACTCACAGACTTCTGGGATCAAGGTTGTCAGAACCATTAGTTGACAACACTCACCCTATCAACAGTAAGGAAGGAATAATTTCTTCCCATATATAATATTCATAGATCCAAAGTCAGAGGATTTGGGTTCAATTCCCATCTCTACCACTGTGTGCCCTCGGGGGAAAAATCACTTCTCTAGACTTGTTTTCCTCATCTAAAAAGAAAAAGGAAAAAAAATGAACAGATTGGCCTTTGGCCTCTGAGGTCTCTTTCAGCTCTAAATCTATGATTGGATGATCCTCTTTGGAGGACATCCTTAATTAGATTATGATTATACTATTAATCTTATAATCACAGATGTAGAACCGGTGGGGACCCCAAGGTTTATCTAGTCTATTTCTCTCCCCCGTGCAAAGGATCCTAGAGGCGAGGTGTTTTCCTGGGAGGTTACATTGACAGCCAGGACAAAAACTGGAATCCTCTGGTTCCTGAAGTCAGTGTTTTTCCATTGAAGTACACATTAGGTAAAAATGGTCATTAAATTCATCTGAGCCCGAGAGATCACCGAGAGAGAATGTAGAAAAGAAGTCTTAGGACAGAGCCTTGGGGGAATACCCATAATTACCTACAAATAGAGCTTAACTCCAAACATCTAACCAAGAGCTTCATCCTTCAATTACCAAGTCTCCAGTCTCACCCCACTCCAGACCCATCCTCTACCCTGCTACCAAGATTGTTTTTCAAAAGTGTAGCCGGCCAGCTCAAGGAGCTACGGGGGCTCCCCATTATTTCCCAGATCAAATAAGAAGTACTCTATTTGGCATTTAATATTCTCTGCAACCTGGCCCCTTCCTAGCTTTTCAGTCTTCTTCCTTTTCACTCCTTCCCCCAAGCACTCTAGGATTCAGCAACACTGGCTTACTTATAATTCCTTAGACTTGATACTGTATCATCCCCATCTCTGTATCTTTGTATAAGCTGCCCTCCATGCTTGGAATGCTCAAACTCCTTTCATCCTCATTTGATTTCTTCGGCTTCCTTCAAGACAGCTCAGATCCCAACTTCTGAGAGAGTCCTTTCCCATTGCCCCTTCTTCTCCTCTCCTTCCTTCCCCCAGTGTCTCCCTCCTGAGACTGACTTCATCTACTCGGTATAATCCTTATAGGTAATCTTCTCCATTAGACTGGAAACTCCTTGAGGGCAGGGACCTTTCTTTCTATCCCCAGTGTTAGTACAGAAGAAGTCCTTATTAGCACACAGCAAGTGCTTAATAAATGCTTTTTTGACTGACAAATACTGGGTGAAAATATTTAAAGTGAGAACTAGGAGAGTGAATACAACATAGATAATGTTTCTCAGCCCAGGCTAGTTCTTTTTTTTCCTGCCTATTTATCCCTACCAAACCCTTACTGATTGGCTGGGTGAACTTGGTGAGAGGAGATGCTTGGGCAGGCAGGGTGGAAAAGAGAGGGAATTAAGAGCAGGAGTGATAGCCTCCCAACTCCCTCCTTCCCCTGGAGACCTCGGAAGGGGCTGGAGTCATTAGAGGGGAGGAACCTCAACTGACAGAGACAAATCGGCCTAATTGTGACCTAAATTAGTGTCAGGGAGGGCAGAGAACAACCAGGGCGCATGGCGTCTTTAATCACTGTCATCCCTGTGGCCGAGAACAGGGAATGAACAGACCCCCCACTCTCATCCTTGTTCGTTTCCATTCGCCTTTTAGGCCTGGCTCGGAGCCCCCTGGGACCATCTTCTTTAGTTCCTCTTATTCAGCACAGGCCGAGGCTGATGTTTCCTTACACCCCTCTCCCAACCCCAGCCTTGAGTTTGGAGTCAGAATGATCAGTTTTCAGATATTTGCTAGCTGTGTCATCTGCCTCAGTTTCTTCATCTGTAAAATGGGGATAATAGTAGCACTTCTCATAGCTTTATTCGTTATGGGGATAAAATGAGATAATGTCTTGAAAGGCATTTGGCGAATGTGAAATCGCGAGATAAATGACAGCAATGTATTATTCAGTTCGATGAACGTTTATTAAGCACCTACTAGATGCAACATCTTGGGGATACAGAGACAAAAAGCAAACAGTCCCTGGCAGCAAGGAGGAATAAATGAACCTTGGTGGGGAAAGGAGTAGGATGAAGGGCTTTGAAGCTCCCCCTCCCCCAACCCAGCCCCTCAAAACCTGAGGATGTTGCCCAGAAAGATGCAGCCCCATTCCCCAAGAGGCCCAGACCAAAGGATAGAAGGACTCCCAGATCCCTCCTGCTCCCCCTCAACACACAAAACTGGAAGGGACCTCAGAGGCCATCTAATCCAACTCCCCCACTTTACAGATGTGGAAACTGAGTTCCAGGATGACGAACTGCTTTTCTCAAATTGCACATGTATGGTAGCAGACACAGTCTATTTGAGTCTCCTTCCTTTTCCCTCACCCCAGGCCCTATCCTGCCACCCTGGGCACTGTTACAACCCCAAGACGTCACCCCTCCAAGTATAGAGGTCTGTGCTCCACCAAAAGAACTCCCTGATATCCAAATGGGAACGAGACTTGGTGTGGTAAAGAAGGGAGCCGTCTGCATCTGCTCCCTCTGTCTGCCAGCACACACCTGAGCTGCTGGGGCTAAAAAGGTGTCAATAACAATCAAGCCCATGGCTCTCTTCGGTACTCTGGGGATTCAAGTGGGTATTATCTGAGAATCACAAAGCCACAGCATGTTGGATCTGAAGGGGACTTCCAGGGATCACTTAGCCTTAGCCCTTCATTTCACAGAGGAGAAAACTGAGGCCCACAGAGGGCAAGGGACTTGTACAAGGTCACACAGTGAATAAGAAGCAGATCCAGGCCTGGGATTCACACTTCCTAAACTTCAGGATCATCAACTGGTCAAAAGTCACCTGATCGCCAGTGACTGAAACTCCTCCACTGAGTCAAGCTATCCATCCACCCACAAACATTTGAGTGCCTGCTCTGTGCTAGGCAACTGGAACACAATCCTTAGGGAGTCTGCATTCTCTAGAGTCTGGCCACATTCATGCACCACATTCCCCAACAGCTCCCCTTATACTGAACCTGCTCTTTCTTAGTCCCATCTTCAGTGATCGAATTCCTCTTCTTGTCTTTTCTAGGGTGAATACCCCACCTTCCCCTGCCTCTTAACACAAATGCCTTGAAGTAAGTAGAATGGGAAGGGATAGATGACCCCATGTTCTCTGGCATGAGCGGCATTTAAGTCTGAGTACAGGAATTTGCTCCTTAGGAGACAATGTCTTGGATCTCTGCTTTGACCTCCTCTTATTAGTGTGCCTCCCATCTCTCCCCTTTCCTGATCCTATCTTCCATCCTAGAGGAGCCTTCCTGACTCAGCCTCCTGGATGTTGTTTGTCTATCAGGTTTCGGAATGATGGCTCTGCCTTGCACACCAGCGTGGGCTCTTGCTCTGAGGGTATTGGCTGATCAGGCAAGGCCAATGCTTTCCTACAGTTCTGTCCAGAGGGAGTGCAGAGCCCTAGGTGAGAATACCTAGTAAGAGGAGATACAGGAAAAGGAGAGGAGAGGAGAAGAGAAAAGAAGAGGGGAAGGGAGAGGAGGGGAGGAGAGGGAGGGAGGGGAGGGGAGGGGAGGGGAGAGCAGGGGGGAGGAGAGGAGAGGAGAGGAGGGGAGGAGAGAGGAGAGGAGAGGAGGGGAGGGGAGGGGAGGGGAAGGAGAGAAAAGGAAAAGAAAGGAAAAAAGAAATTGAAGTTGAGGAAGCAAGAGACTCAGTCACACTGGGACTCAGGATGTGAATTTTAGGACTGCAGGAGTTTGATTTGCATGCTCGGCGTCCCACAACCATCTGGATATGCTAATAAACAAGAAACTTTCTGGAGCCTCAGCTGACCTTCCATAGCAGTATCAGATGCTGGTGGGGCTTGTAATCAGAGGACTGAGCTCAGATCCTGACTACCGATTACTACCTGTGTAACCCCGGGAAAGTCTTCTCTGGCTCTCAGTCAGAGGCAGCTAGGTGTTGCAGTGAATAACAAGCTAGGCTTAGAGTCAAGAAGACCTGAATTCAAATCTAGCCTCAGACATTTATTACCTGTATGACCCTGAGAAAGTCACTTAACCATTGTCTGCCCCAGTTTCCAGATAGTAACAGCAACTACCTCCTAGGGTTGTTGTGAGGATCAAATGAGGTAATGTTTGTAAAGCACTTGGCACAGTGCTTGGTACATAGCAGGTGCTTAATAAATACTTGTTTCCTTCCTCAGGGTCTTTTATTTGTAAAATGAAGTAGTTCGACAAAAGGAAAGCTGAGTTCCCTCTAAATCTCTGATCCTAAGATCCTGTCACAGCAGTTGTCCCTCAGACAGTTTAGCTAATTAATGACTCATTGTTTTCTATGACAGTCTGTCTCACCTAGACACCTGGGAAGAATGGTGGTGCTGAAGGAGAACATGTATTAGAAATTCTGCCTCTGATGGCTTACTACCTGCTTGACTTTGTCCATGTCACTTAAACTCTTTGGCCCTCAATTTCCTTATCTGTAAAATAAGGAGGTTGGACTCTGAGGACCCTTCCAGCTTCAGATCTCTCATTAAAACGTCCAGAAACTGGAGGTAGCCTGGCAGGGACTTTAGAGAACATCTAGATAGATAGATAGATAGATAGATAGATAGATAGATAGATAGATAGATAGATAGATAGATGGGTGGATGGTGGATGGATGGATAGATAGATAGATAAATAAATAGATGATAGATGTATAGATATATGTATATCTACCTGTGCATATATATCATGCATATATGATATACACATACCTCTTCCCCCATCTACCATCATTTCCCCCTCCCTGTAGGCTAAACTCCTAATCCTAAATCAGATGGGACAGGAAACATGAGAATTTCTCTTGCCTAAAGCCCTAATTTATCTTTTTTGGGAGGGGGAGAACCACTTGGGGTTAAATGACTTGCCCAGGGTCACAAAACTACTAAGTGTCTGAGGTCAAATTTGAACTCTGGTCCCCCTGACTCCAAGGTCAGTGCTCTATTCACTGCACCACCTAGCTGCTCTCACCCTAATTTATCTTTCTTTCTTTTTTGCAGGGCAATGAGGGTTAAGTGACTTGCCCAGGGTCACACAACTAGTTAAGTGTCAAGTGTCTGAGGCTAGATTTGAACTCAGGTCCTCCTGAATCCAGGGCTGGTGTTTTATCCACTGTACCACCTAGCTGCCCCCTCCACCCTAATTTATCTTTGATGGTTCTAGTTTAGTATAAATCAGACCGATGCTTTCATTGACATCCTGAGTTCCCAATAAGGAACCCCCCCTCTGCTGATGTATATTAATACTCACTTTTCTACATACAGAGTTGATAGAGCTCTCTGGGGGGTATGGAAAGGCTAAGATACTTGCCTAGGGTGACAGGGATTATGTGGCTAAGGAAGGACTTGAGCTCAGGTTTTCCTGACTCCAAGGCCATCCCTTGATTCACTCAGCCAGGATACCTTCCTGTATATACTTAGGAAGGGGTTGTGTTCCAAGAGTCCATGAGTAAGTCAGCTGGAATGGAATTTTAAAACACATGTTCAAGGAATCCTAGAAATTTAGAGACGGGAGGGTCCTTAGAGGTTATCTCATCCAGCCACCCCTATTTACCCATAAGAACAATGATGTAAATGGTGATTAGGGTCTCAGGGAAAGTATATTTAATCTACAATATACAGTCCAATAACCCTTCCACTCACATTTTCCTCTGATACCTTCTTAAGACATGGATATAAGGGGCAGCTAGGTTGCACAGTGGATAGAGCACTGGCCCTGGATTCAGGAGGACCTGAGTTCAAATCCAGCCTCAGACACTTTACACACTTACTAGCTGTGTGACCCTGGGCAAGTCACTTAACCCCAATTGCCTTACAAAAAAACAAAAACAAAAACAAAAGACATGGATATGATAACCTTTGGCTCTCCAAGGTCATTAGAATAGAATGTAAGCTTGGATATGATCATTCAAGATAGAAAGCCTTCAAGTACAGGCATAGTGATGGACTCTTGTGCAAGGACCAGCCTAGAACTATTTTCAGAGAGGTTTCACCCAAAGTAGCTAAAAGCCATGAAGCTTTGGGCCATGGCAACTCTCCAAGACTAAGCCTTAGAGGGGTTGTGAGGTGTCTTGAAGAAGGTAGTGTCTGACCTGGTGAAATGATAGATTTTGATGTATATTTCTTGAAGGAAGCGGTAGAGATTCAATATGGCACTAACAACACTAGCCTGAGAGCTGACCATTTCACAGCAACAGCTGAAACTTGTCTGTTAGGCAAAGTCTTCAAGTGCAATTAGGTAGAGGATGTTTTCTCCCCATTCCCTTTATTCAGAGATGTCACTCAGCATAACCTTAAAATAGGCCAAGTTCATCTGTGAAACTTATCCTTTTTGAGGACAAAGAAGGGGAACCTAAGGGAAAGCTCATCAATTGGGGAATGGCAGAACACATTGTGGTATATCACTGTAATGAAATACTATTAGGCTACAAGAGCATATGAAAAGGGGATTACAGAGAAATGTGGGAAGATTTGTACAAATTGACGCAGAGTGGAATGGGCAGAACCAGGAGAACAATGTATACATAAAATAATAACAGTATTGCAAAGATACACAACTAAGAAAGACTTCTGACCCCTAATCAATATAGTGGTCAACCATAATTAAAGGGGACTCATGATGAAGCATTTTACCCAGCTCCTGATAGAGCAGTGATCGACTTGGGTGCAAAATAAAATATGCATTTTTGGACACAACCAATGTATAAATTAAGTATATTTGTTACGAAGATTTTCTTTTTCTTTTTTCTTTTGTTTCCAATGGGGGATGGAGGTAAGTGGGAGAGAAAATAGATTTTTATTAATTGAAAAAAAAAACAAAAGAAACAAAACTTGCTATTTCTGCATCCCAATCTTATTCAGCAGCAGGGATCCTTAACCTAGAGTCTGAACTTTAAAAGAAAGTAATAACTGTATTTCAATATAATTGATTTCCTTTGTAATCCTATCTATTTTAACATAATGTAAAATATTGCATAATGTAAAATATCCCTTTGTAATCCTATATATATTTTTGCATAATGTAAAATATTGTTCTGGGAAGGCATCTGCAGGCTTCTCCAGACTGTCAAAGGAGCCCATGGTTTAAAAAAAAAGTTAAGAACTCCTTCCCAGTATCTTTTTCCCTAGGCACAAAGTGCCCTTGTTTAGTTCTAAGCCTCAAGAAGCAGTATCCTATGATATAAAGTAGCAGTTGGGGAGACAGGAGTCCATACTTGTGACTTAGTGTGGTTCAGTGGAAAGAACACTTACTAGCTCTGGAGTCAGAAGACTTGGGTTCAAATCCTATCTTCAAAATTTACCTGGTGCCACCGTGGTCAAGTCACTTTACCTTCCTAAGCCTCAGTTTACCCATCTATAAAATGAAGGGGTCTGGACAAAAAATTGCCTTTATGGTTTCTTTCACCTCTAGGTCTATGATGCCATGATGCTTCCTAGTAAATCACTTCATCTGCAGAGTCCCAGGTTCCTTCCCTATAAAATGAGGGGATTTGGAACAGGTGCTACATAAGGTTTCTTCCTATAGTATGAAAATCTATTTCTATCCCCGAATAGCCAAACTATGAAACTTTGCCCAGGCCTGATCAAATCCCAAATTGTCCTATGTTCAAAAATGACCTTCTTTCCCTCGCTCTACCACAAAAATTCCCACTCCCTCAGTGTAGTCGATCTGGGGAGGAAAATTATTGATTATATTAATTTATGCTAAAGTGTGAATTTCTTCCTGGAGGAACTTGCAATTTAAAAGAGGAGACTTGTGATTCCAAAGAAATCTCTCATTCTAAGAAATTCAAGCAGGGCAAAAAAGGGAAGGGAAAAACTCTGATAATGTCAAGGGAGATGTTTTTGGGCAGAATGCCCACTCAGCAGGCATGCAGTCCAGCCCTGCCTAAGAATCAGGTTCTGGGATCAGCTTTCCTCAGCTGTTCCTACTTTTCATAGCTTCTTTCCCTCCTCCATTCTTGACTTCTGAACCCCTGGTTTTTCTGAAAGTACTTGTCACAGTTGTTCTCAAGACAGCAGCTTGGGGCTGCTGGAGGGGGAGAGAAGAAAATTCTGGCGGTAGGAGTGTCAGCGTTTGTATTCATGGGTCATTTAGAAATGAGGCATTTGCAACTTTGGGACTGCCTCCCCTCTCTCCCTCCCTCTCTCCCTCCCCTCCCTCTCTCTTTCCCTCCCTCCCAAAAGCCGCCATCACTTGAAAGCTAAGTATTGCACTTAGAATCTGTATGTCCTGGCCCAAATGATTACTTGATGTTTGTCACTGGACATTAGCCAGCTGATGGACTTTAACCCCACTTCCTCCTGCCCTGTGCTATATAAGTTGGGTCTAGAAAGCCTCCTGCTGGGACTGCTAATCTGTTATTACTGTGTAATTCCCTATGCCATACGTGCTCATCTTCTCTCTCCAGCCTCCATCATCTCAATCTACTGAGCACCTTATTCCGTGCCCCTTCCAGAACCTCTTAGCAATCCAAGGGCCTCCCCAGGAGGTTCTTTCCCAAGTACACACCATCTGGGTACATATCCCTGTGTCCCCTTCCCTCAGGGATGCTCTATGTGCCACTCAGACTAAGGCAGGTAGCTGGACCAGATGACCCCTTGGGAGTTGCTTCCCGGCTGTGGATTTAGGAAGGTCCTGTGGGTCTGCTCATGGCTGGGGATGGAGAGAGGGCAAGGTGACAGAAGCAGAGCCAAGGCTGCCAGGATATCAGGATGTGCACTAGTCTGCAGACTCTGAGCCAGAGGGAGCCTCATCAGCCAGCCAGGGAGGTGAGAGGAAGCAGGAGTGATGCTCTAGGCCCTGCAGGCTCATTTTGAATGCAGACTTGGCAACTCATTTCCACAAGTTGGTGGAAGGTAATTTTACATTTGTAACAATTATTCACTTAATTGGGTTCCAATTAGATTGGAGGGGAAGCGAAGGGCCGTGTGTGGTTTCCCAACCCCCCTTCCTTTTTCCTCCCCTTTCTACATCAAAGGGAATTCGAGTGGCATGGTCTTTTTATCTCATTCAAAACAATTTTGGGCCCTTTTGTTAGGAAAGAAGGATGGTGCCCCGCCCTCACTGGGTTTATCTCGGGCTTGCCTTCGTTTGTCTGTTGTCGGTCTCTCCTTAATGGTCTGTGGGGTAGGCATATTAACTGGTGGAGAGGATGTAGGAGGAGTTGGCAGCAGGTTAAGGAGGCAGGAGGCAGCTGAATCACGTCTCTTAAAACCATGACAGCCTCAGTTGGGGGAAGAGGCCCAGAGGAAAGGGGATGGGGCAGAAGATTAAGCAGGCAGAGTTCTGATGTGGGTAGATGTGGTTCCTAAGATCACAGACCTAGGGCTGGAAGGGAGTTTAGAGTCTATCTCATTTGGGAGATGAAGACTGTGGACCCTTCCAATTCTGAATCTATGAGCCTAAGATCCATCCAGTCAACAGCCTTATTTTATAATTAAGAAAAAGGAGACCCAGGGACCTTAAGTGACTTGTCCAAGATCACATATTAAATATCAGAACTGGGACTCTGACTTCAGAGCTAGGATTCTTTCCACTGAACCCTGCCTGGGGTCCGATGCATACTGTGGTAGCCATTATGGATGTTCTCTCTCTAATGACTCGGTTAAAAGGGGATAAATAATGACCTTGGCTCTTTCCCTCTGCCTTCAAGGGTCACAGATCAGTATGTTCTGTATAGGTTCTGATGAAAACAAGGTTGCCTTTGGACTCCAGTATTTCTCTATTATGCAATGACAGAAATGTTCAGGGCTTTCAAAATCTTGTCTTCCTCAGTTTCCTCAGCTGGTTAAATGAGTGGGAGGAGCAAATGGCAAACCACCCCAGTTGCCTCTGTCAAGAGAACCCCAAATGGAGTCACAAAGAGTCAGCTGTGGCTGAACAATGACAACTCTTGCTCTTACTATCAAAATTAGGAGGTGAGGAGAGGCAGTTGGACAAAATCAAAGGCCCTGGGACAGAAGGGAAGAGGGCGCTCCTCCAGAGAATATCTTGGTCTGTTTCTAGGATTTGGGGCAGGGGGCAACCTAGTCTAATTGTTCCCATTTCAGGAGGAAGCAGGGATAGCTTAGCATCCTGGGGATGTTTGTCGAAAATGAAGTGGGGGAGTTGTTCAACCCTGAGTAAAGGAATAGGAGAGCACTAGGCAAGACTTACTCTCCATCCCACCAGCTCCAAGAGCTGACAGGCCATGACTTAAGCCCCTGTGTCTCAGTTCAGGAATTAAAGGAGGCCAAATTCCAAGCTCAAGAGAGACCAGGAAACAGTGTGGTGTGGTGGAATCATTCAATCCACACGCCGGGCACCTTGCCAAGTGCTGCAAGAACTCCTGGAGGTGAAGGATCCCAGGTTCCAATTTCTCACTCTTGGTCTCAGTTTCCACACCTATAAAATGGGGAGAAGTTGAACCAGATGCCTTGGAGGTTGCTTGTAACCCTAGATCTGTGATCCTCCATGACCAACTGCTCCTGAACTATATTCATTCCCAATCAGTAAACCCAGACCCTTCCATCTACATGGAATCCTCCTCTTCCTACTTGCCATCATCATAACCACATCCTTTATCCCTGGATAAGGGCTGAGCTGATGGAGGAGGGGTGAACAGTCGGTAGTTATAGCTGCATATCCAATTGTAGCACAGTTCCTGGCATATAGTAGAAACCCAATAAATGCTTGTTGATCGATTGATTGACCCATGCATACCCTACTGTGCTTCCTGCCTTGTTTTCTGTGCTCTTATCCCCTTCACTGATGAGTAGACATATCCTCATTTCTCTTCTACTTATTCTCCCCCTGACATTCTTCTTTTTCCCATCATCCCATTAAAAATGGTCACATTTACCATTCATTTCATTCACTTCTGAAATACTGTGGGGATCATAGGAGAGTTGGTCTAGTTGTACATACCAGAAGGAAGGAATTAGAAGCTTCTATCTACTAGACCATTAGAGACTCCATGAGGAAAGACACCTTGTCTTAACTCAACTTTGTATCTTTGGAGGCTCAAACTAGTGTTTTTTTTTTGGTCCGCATATGTGGACATCACATGCAGGTCAATGGAGGAGTACATGTCAGGGGTAGCATTTAACCTAATAGGTCTAGAAGGGAGCATGGTATTAGGCAAAGCAGAGACACTGGAGTCAGGGGACCTGGGTTCAAATTCCACTAAAGATTTTGGGCAAGCAGCCTCTCTGGAACTTAGTGTCTTCAAGCATAAAATGAGAGATTTGGGTGAGATGATTCCAAGGTGCCTTCTAATTCTGAATATGTGAATGAACCTATGAACTAATGAGGACCTTTGAGGAGCAGGAGTAAAGGATGACAGCAAGGCACTGTATGAGAAGAAGAGAAGATGGATTGGTTACAAGACAAGGGTAAGGGATCACTGGGGCACAGCCAGAGTGCTTCATGGGCACTTTCTTAATGTCAAGAGAAATGGAGAAAAGTGTCCAGCATACTAGGAGGACCCTTTCTAATAAATTATGGGAAGATATGGGTGTGGACCACATATCCATGAACAGTTATAGATGGGTAGATGGGCTGTGATCTGTACTATTGAAAGAAACTTCTCGACCAATGAGATTACATATCTATTTATAGCCAGGGTTTACTTAATACAGGACCTGACATATCATAGGTGCTTAACAAGTGCTTAGTGAATTGAATGGAATTGTTTTAATAAATTATTCTGAAATGAGTTGGATGAATAAAGGAATGTGGTTAGGGAGAGAGAAAAGAAGAAGGAAGGAAGGAAGGAAGGAAGGAAGGAAGGAAGGAAGGAAGGAAGGAAGGAAGGAAGGAAGGAAGGAAGGAAAGAAACAAATTAGAAAAATATCTTTTACTCACAGTATAGACTGTCTATTGTTTTTATCTTTGCATTCTTAGTGTGTGGTACACAACAGGTGCTTAATAAATATTGATTGATTTGACAACAAATCCTTCCTTCTATAATTCAATTTACTCTTTCCAAAGTACCTTTCCATACACGATGCTATTTGGTCCTCAGCAATTCCATGAGGTAGGAAGTATAAATATTATTGTCCCCACCTTAGAGAGGAGGCAGCTGAGGCTCATGGAGGTTAAATGCTATGTCCATGGTCCTCAGGAAGTGATAGAGCCAGGATTAGAATCCAGGGTTTCTGACTTCCTGACCAGGAATCTTTCCATAAATAACCTACCTCTTAGGATCTCCACCACCATTCAGACTCACTCATTCTACAACACTGGACATTAGGTTGCCTAAGAGCATAGAGACACTAAGAGGTGGATAACTGGGCCAGGGAGGGGGGCTCTGCTCTATGACAATAATGTCACTGACTTCCTTCATGGTAGATAACAAGTGGAAGGATTGGAGGGAGAGATAGGAGAGCATTAGCTCCCTATGTTCTAGGAACATGGAGAAGGAAAACTCTGGGAGCTACTTGTAAGGGGAAAGGGGAAATTGGAGGTTGAGGGTGGGTGGGACAAAAGATAGCTGATCTTTATTTTTTTTAATATTTTTGATACTTTTTGCTTTCATGTTATGTTCACTTTCAAATATAACTCTCCTTCCTCTTTATAACAAAGCCAACTCTTTATAACAAAGACTAAAAAAGAAAGAGGGGGAAAAGCAGCTCTGCAAAACTAAACAATAAATCAACCATCTCTGACAGTGTGTGCAATATTCCATATCCATAGATCACCACCTTGGAAGATCATTGAGAAGCAAGGAAAGGGAAACCAATCCTCTAACCCAAGACTATGCATGCACCTTACCCAAAGCCGGCTAAGCTAATCCTAAGGATGTTAGTTCAAGAGAATTTCCATTACTTGGGAGTCACAAGATTAATAGAAATCACCTCCAAACCTCTTAGGGACATTTCACCCCCCCCTCCCCCCGCCCTGGTCTGGAAGGAGATGATGATGCCTTTGACCTAGGGATCTGTTTGAAATGGACAAAGTTCTGAGTTGGAATCCTATAGGCAAAGAGGGATGTCTTGGCACCTTGGGACAAGTCTGATTATTCCCCTGGGGAGAATTTGGATCTGAGGGCCTTTCTACTTCACTAATCTGGAAAGGGAGTTTTGGCCTTAGAGTTCTAGAACATCCTTTGGGCCTGGGGTTCTCAGAGGAGGGCGTGAACCCTCCCCCCCCCAGCCCTGAAGAAGGTCAAGAGAGAAACAAGAGCTGTGTGACCCTGGGCAAGTCACTTAACCCTGTTTGCCTCAGTTTTCTTATCAGTAAAATTAGCCCAAGAAGGAAATAGCAAACCTCTTCAGCTGCTCTGCCAAGAAAACCCCAAATGGGGTCATAAAGAGTCAGACATGACTGAATAGAAATAATGGGGCAAGAACCCTGGATCTTCCACATGCTACCTATGTAGCCTTAGTCAAGTATCCAGTACCTTCCCTCTGTTGATTATGTCCAATTTATTCTGTATGTAGCTTTTTAAAAATACATAGTCATTTGCATGTTTTCTTCCCCATTAGACTGTGAACTTCTTGAAGGTAGGGCCACCTTTGGCCTCTGTATCCCCAGTGATTAGCACAATGCCTGGCCCACAGTAGGTGCTTAATAAATGTTTATTAACTCACTGACTAATTTTGTAGGTCTCACATTCCTTACCTGTAAAATAAAAAGGTTGGAATAGTCCAAGGGTCCTTTTTTAAAAAAATTATTTATTTTAAACATTCTTTTCTTTCTAAATTTCAAGTTCCATATTTTCTCCTTTCTACCTCCCCTACCCACTGAGAAGACAAGCAAAATGATATCAATTATAAATGTGAAATCATGCAAAACATATTTCTATATTAACCATATTGCAAAAAAAAGCAAAAAAGAGGAAAGAAAGCAAGAAAATTATACTTCAATTTGCACTCAGAGTTCATTAGTTCTCTCTCTAGGGGCAGATAACATTTTTCATCATGAGTCTATCAGAACTGTATGGGATCACTGCATTGATCAGAATAGCCAAATTTTTTTCCAGTTGATCATCATTACAGCATTGCTGTTACTGTATGCAATGATCTCTTGGTTCTTCTTATTTCACTTTGCATCAGTTCATATAGGTCTTGCCATGTTTTTTTTCTGAAATCACTGCCCCCTATTATTTCTTATAGCATGATAGTATTCTGTCACAATCATATTCCACATCTTGTTCAGCCATTACCATTTGATGACCATTCCTTCATTTCCAATTTTTTTTGCCACCACAAAAAAAGCTGCTCTAAGTATTTTTAGTCATATAGGTCCTTTTCCGTTTTCTTTGATCTCTTAGCCCAAGAGTTTTTTTAAAAAACTTTTTAATGCTATGGAGACCTTGGATAGCAGTCTAGTAAAGCCTATGGACCCCTTCTCAGAATATTGTTGCTAAATGCACAACATAAAACACAAAGAATTACAAAGGCAGCCGATTATGTAGAAATATTTATAAAAAAATTCACAGACCTCAGGTTAAGAACTTCCAGACTAGATATCCTTTAAATCCTAATCTTAAAATTCCTCAGTTCCTATGCATTTTGACACTGCTCAGGTGATAGAATACATGCCCAAGATCCCAGGTGGGGAGAACAGGGTAGGATTTAGGACTAGAAGATACCTTAAAGAAGAAATAATCCAACCTTCCTATTTGACAGACAAGCGAACTGAGGCCCAGAGAGAGAGAAACTTGTCCCGAGTCACAAAGCTAGGAATCAGAACAGTAGAAATTTGAAACGAAGTCCTCCAACAGCCAGTCCACCATTCTTTTCATCAGACCACAGTACCAGTCTTACATGTCCTTTCTTTGTTGTACTGGGTAGGGTGTGAGGAGAAGTAGTGGTCTGAGTCACTGAAAGACTCTGCCTCTTGATGTGGGGACAGACCTGACTAGCTCTGGATGGGGAGGAGGGGGGGTTGACCCTCCTTGGGTCAGAGCCATATGAGCCTTGTTAAGTGACCCAGAGGGAAATCCAAGAACTTTCCCCAAAGAAATAAAAGCTCAAACCCAGGGCTTTTTTTTCCTAGGAGGGGTTCCATAAATATCAGATTGGTGAAATGAATAAAGCTGAGGAACCCATCCTCTCATGAAGCAAGAGAAGATACAAAGAGAAAACAGGCCCCAGATTTACCCTAAAGACAGAGGCAGGAGAGATCCTCAGCTGCTGAGCCTCTCCCTGGTAGGTTTTTCAGCCTGGTGTTTTCTTGACCTCATGGAGCTCCAAGTAAATAAGGGAGAGAGTCTCTGGCCTCAGGAGAGTGGCAGTCAAATGGTGGGGGGCAGGATGGGAGGGACCTGGTTCCTGGCCCCAGGCTGTTGCATGAGACAGACCCCAATTTAAAAGGGATGCTGCTTGTTCCTGGTTCCTCAGAGTCAAGGCAAGCCTAGAGAAGAGGAAGAGCCTGGGTAGCAAGAGGGAGCTCTATCGACATTCTGGTCAGGCATGGAGACACTGAGTTATTATATATTTTTTTGAGCTACTTAGAGCAATTTACAGAAATCATTTAGGGGCCGTTTAGGGAAAGGAAAAAAGATGAGGACTTTTAAAGGCAGAACCCAGGGATGCTTTTATGCAGAAAAGCTTTGCCTAGGGTTGGGTGAGTGAGTGAGTGAGTGAGTGTGTGTGTGTGTGTGTGTGTGTGTGTGTGTGTGTGTGTGTGTGTGTAGGGGGAGTGTATAGAATTCTGGGAAGGGCTGGAGAGAGAGTGCCTGAAACGCTGTTGCAGCTGGAGAAACATCATTGGGACCAAATGCAGGAAGATCATGGTGGGACTGTGAAGACTGAATGGTGCAGTGGGGAAAATGTTAGATTTGGACTCAGTGGGTCTGGGTTCAAATTCCAGTTCTACCTCTGATTATTGACCATGGGCAAATAAATCACTTTCCTTCTCAGGCCTCCATATACTCCTCTGTAAAATGAGGGAGATGGAAAATTCTAGTTAATATGCCAAGTGTGAATGGTCCAGCTCTACCCCATCCAGCAAAGATCTGCAAAATGGGGATTATAAACCCCACTAATTCCTAGCATTGTTGTAAGGTTAAAATGAGATGATATTTGTAAAGCACCTTGTAAACCTTAAAGCACGGTATAAATACTAGGAATACTAACCATTATTGCTATTATTGTTGTTGTTAATTTTTTAAAAAGAGGAGCAGATCAAATAATGATGCAGAAATCCAAAAAGAGACTATAGGAAGTACTTTGATCTAGCCTAGGATTATATAAAAGCACCGACAGAAGCCTGAGGGCATTGGGGGAAGAAAATCAAACACAAACACAGGAAAATATGCTGGTTGCCTGCCAGCAAGCATCAGAGACACTCCAAGGGCTCCTAAAGCCTGCAGAGCTCTGAAAAGATGGGGAAGAAGAGGTAAGGGAGAGATTGGCACAAGAAGACCAGGATGCTCCAATGAAGAAGCTACTGGGTGGCTGGAAAATTATAGTGTTGTGTTTATTCCATTTGTTTGTTTGTTTTGTTGGTGAGGCAATTGGGGTTAAATGATTTGTCCAGGGTCACAAGTTCTGTTTATTCTAACAATAGATAAATGGCTAGGTATCAGCAACACTCAGAGTGAGATATCATAGGGGTGTTGCAAGTTCTTAGCTTTTACCTGAGGGCCTCCAGAGGTCATAGAAGACCAGAACATTCTAAACTATGTTCTCCAGGGGAGGTGGAAGCCACCAAGAAGAACCCAGAAAATAAAGGTCAAAATCAAACAAAGCCTGACTATCCAATCTAAAATTGCTGGAGGGGGCAGAGCCTGGTCCCACCACAAAATCCCAAATCAGGAAATGATGCTGAAGATAGGAGTAATCAGAAGAAGACATTGAACACTACAAAGAAATCTTATGGATTTAGAGATAAAACCCAGAAATGAGAGAAAATCCACAACAGCTATAAGCAGAGGCTTAGAAGAAAAAATAATGTCTTGGCCACAAATATCTGGAAGAAATGAAACAAAAAATGTAAAAGAACAGAAGACAGAAATCCCTACCAAAATAACAGAATCACTTTAAATTAGAATGGAACAAACAGATCAATGGCCCCATGAAAGAAGAAATATTAGAACAAAATGAAAAGTTTGGAAAGATAGAAGAAAATATGAATTATCAATTATCTTTTTAAAAAATGGTCAAGAAAACAGTTCATGGGTAGATAATTAAAGAATCATCAGACTCACTGAAGACCATGACCAAAAATGCTTGAATACTAATCATATTTCAAGAATTCATATATCATTACTGCTTAGGGCTATTAGAATCAGAGAGCAAATTAAAATAGAAAGAATCATGTTACCACTTCTTGAAAGAAGCCTCAAAGTGAAAACTCCCAGGAGTTCAAAATCCAGCCAGAGTTTTCAAAGCAGAGAAAACTTATTAGAAACAGTCAGAAAAAAGACTTCAAGTACCATGGTACCACAGTTAGGACCATTTAAAACTTGGCAGGTATGACATAAAGAGAAGAAAATCTTGGAATAGAAAATTCCCAAAGACGAAAGATATAGGTTTACAATCAAGCAATATTGTTTGATGAAGAACTGTGAATGACTTGACTATTCACAACAATACAATGATCCAAGACAATCCCAGAGGGCCATCCACCTCCAAAGAAAGAACTGATATTGATGGAACAGACTGGAGCATGCTATTTTTCACTTTCTTTCATTTTTTTCTTTTAACCAAGTTTTCTTATATAAAATGACAAATATGGTAATGGTTTACACAATCATACATGTGTAACCTATATATGATTGTTTGCCACCTCAGGGAGTGGGGAGGGGAGGGAGGGATAAAAACTGGAACCCAAAACTATAAATAAAAATGTTTATTATTTAAAAAAAGAATAATGTATACTTCAAAACTGAGTATATCTTAGAATCACACAATTGGACCTGTGATTTCAGTGGTCTAAAGAGCTTTTAGTGAGGAACTTCTTATACCCCAAAAGGTCAGCACCTTCTCTGCAACTCATAGTCTTAAAGAGTTACTTAAAGATTAAGTGACTTTCTCAGCTGTGCAAGGCATCATTAAAAAAACCACACAACAATTGGTCATATGTTAGGGTTTTAAAACTTCATAAACAAATGCCAAAAAGCAGAAATATTAAGCACATCTGTTACTGACCACAACGAAATAAAAATTATAATCAATTATGGGACTGTGAAGGAAGTATTCAAATTTAAATATGATTAAATAATTTAATCCTAAAGAATGGTGGGTCAAACAACAAATCACAGAAGCAATAGATAATGCAATAGAACAAAGTGACAACAATGAGATTACATATCAAAACTTTTGTTCATGAAACTTACCTAACTAGAAAAGCAGGAAAACAAAACCCCCAACTAACCACAAAATAGACATTCTGAAAATAATAGAAGAGATGAACAAATCCGAAAGCAAAAACCTTTTATTGAATTGATAAATCAAATGAGAAACTGCTAAAAAAAAACCCAGCAACTAATAAACTAGGTAAATTATAACCCAATCTGATCAAAAAAGAAAGAAAAATGCCTGGATCAAAGAATAAAAAAGGAGAATTCACATCAAAACCTGAGGAAATAAAGAGAATGATTAGTGACTTTTGTCCAATTATGTGCTGACAACACTTATAAAGAAAACAAATTAATAATTTATAAAAATAGAAAATAAACAAAAATAGCAGAACAAGAAATAGAGAATTTAAATGACTTAATCTGAAAAATAAATTGAAATAGCCATAAGTGAACTTCTAAAGGCAAAAAAAAAAACACGTCAGGAATAATCAATCATTCAAAAAACACTTTAATTCCTTTTAGGGAAAAAATGGTCTTGATATCTAAATCAAATTAAGAAAAGACAAAGGAGAGAAAGAAAAATATAGACCAATATCCCAAATTATATTACTGCAAAAATATTGAAAAAATACTAGCTAAGAGGCTGCAACTAAACATACACACATACATATGTGTGTGTGTGTGTGTGTGTGTGTAGGGTTATATATCATATATATTTATTTTTAAATAATGCATTATAAACAGGTTGGGTTTATGCCAGGAAGGCAGAGTTGTCTCATTATTGAGAAACTTATGAGCAAAATAGACAATAGGAAAAAGAATACAATAACAAACACTATTCAAGCAATAGATTTAGAAAAATATTTGGACAAAATACAGCACCCATTTATGTTAAAATATTAAAAGAACATTAAAAGGCAAAGGACTAGGGGCAGCTAGATGGCACAGTGGATAGAGCACCGGCCTTGGATTCAGGAGTACCTGAGTTCAAATCCGGCCTCAGACACTTGACACTTACTAGCTGTGTGACCCTGGGCAAGTCACTTAACCCCAATTGCCTCACTCAAAAAACAAAAACAAAAACAAACCAAAAAAAAGGCAAAGGAATAAATGGACCTCTCTTGAATAAGGAAAAGAGAATTTGTATAAAACCCAAATCCGGAGGTGGCTAGGTGGCGTAGTGGATAGAGCACTGGCCCTGGAGTCAGGAGTACCTGAGTTCAAATCCGGCCTCAGACACTTAACACTTACTGGCTGTGTGACCCTGGGCAAGTCACTTAACCCCAATTGCCTCACTAAAAAAAACCAAAAAAACAAAACAAAAAAAATCCACTAAAGGTCTTACTAATAAGATCAGGGTAAGGCAAGGATGTCCATTGTCACCCCTACTATTTGATATAGTTTCCGCAATGTTAACTACAACAATAAAAAATATGGATAAATATAGCACAGATTACAGCTTTTTAAAGATGATTTGATGGTCTTCTTAGAGAACTCTAGAGATTCAACTAAAAAGAAACTGAACTAATAACTTCAGCAAAGTAGCAGAGTATAAAAGAAATCTACCAAAATCATCAGCTCTTCTGTGTACTATAAACCTGGCAGGGAGGGGGGGGGGAAGAAAGACAAAGACAGAGACAGAGAGGGAGAGAGGGAGAGAGGGAGAGAGAGAGAGAGAGAGAGAGAGAGAGAGAGAGAGAGAGAGAGAGAGAGAGAGAGAGAGAGAGGAGAAGGAGGGAGAGAGAGACAGGGAGAGTGCCAGGGACTATGTTAAGCCCATGGGATACAAATAAATTCAAGCAAAACCATTCTTGCCCTCAAGGAGCTGAGAACGGATCTGGAAAGCAGAGAGGAGGAAGTATATCTACCTCAATGGCATTGTATTGTTATGGTGAGGAAGTGAAATATAGGCTTGGAAACTTGCCTATCAAAGCAAGGAGATCTTGGAGCAGAGTTCAAGGTTGTGGTGGGAAGAAGGAGTGAAGAGGAGATGAAAATGGTGGCCAGAGTGTAGGTTCATTGTGAAGGGCTGGCCATTCAAAATAATTACTAACTGTATAAAATCCTTGGGAGTCCACCTTCCAAAACACAGTCAGGATTTATATGCAAATAAGTATAAAATACTCTTTACAGAAATACAGACTGAAATGATTCAAGAGATATTAATTCCTCATGGTTGGGCCATGCCAATATAATTTTTTAAAATGACAGTACTACTTACATTAATTTAAATTTTCAGTGCTATAACAATCAAATAAGCAAAGGATTTTCTTACAGAACCATTTTTAGAAATAACAAAATTCCTTTGGAGGAACAAAAGGTCAAGAATGTTAAGAGAAATTATGAAAAAAATGGGAAGGAAAGGAGCCTAGTTGTATCAGATCTCAAAGTATACTTCCAAGCAGTAATCACTTAAACTGTTTAGTACAAGATAAATCACAGAAATGTTGACCAGTGGAACAGATTAAGTATATAAGATCCAAATATAAATAAATGTTTTAGAATATGGTTTAATATGCCCCAAGACTCTAACTACAGGGGTAAAAACTCAACATCTGACCAAAAATCTGTCGACAAAATTAGAATATAGTCTGGCAGAAACAAGGTATAGACTAACACCTCACACCAAATTATACAATAAATTCCAAATGGACATATATGACCCAAACTTCATTAGGAAATCAGAGTAGCAGAGAAGGAGATACCTTTTGCATCTATGGATAGGGAAAAATTTCTTGCCTAAACAAGGGATATAAAGGGTCACAGTAGATGAAAAAGCTTCTGTACAAATGAAATCAATACAGTTAAAATTTGAAGGGAAATAATTAACTGGGAAAAAATTCTTTGCAGAATATTTCTCTGATAAAGGTCTGGTATTAAAGATACATAGGGAAGGGCAGCTAGGTGGTGCAGTGGATAAAGCACTAGCCCTGGATTCAGGAGGACCTGAGTTCAAATCCAGCCTCAGATACTTGACACTTACTAGCTGTGTGACCCTGGGCAAGTCACTTAACCCTCATTGCCCCACCAAAAAAACCCCACAAAGATACAAAGGGAATTGATATGAATATATGAAAGTATATGTATATGTATGTATATACATATACATATATACATATGTGTGTCTCCTGTTATCATAGTTCTATTGGCTACATATATGCTTTATGTATATGTGTACATATATTTATATTATATAAAACATGCATACATAGTGTATATATACATTACATATGCGTATTTATAATATATGCATGCATACACACATATGTGTGTATATATATATATAATGAAAGGTCAGTTTTCAAGACAAGAAATTCAAGTTATCAGCAATATTATAAAAACGCCCCAAATCACTAAGTATAAGAGAAATATGAATTCAAATTGCTTTATTAAACTCCCAAAGTCACTAAACTGTGCAGACCCTTTGACTTAGCAATACTAACCTTTTAACCCAAAGAGATCAGAGAGAGAAGGGACCCATATGTACAAATGTATTCTTTGTGGTAGTACATTTTATTTTGCTGGAAACAATGTGGTTTTCCATCAATTGGCAAATACCTAGCTAAATTACGTTATATGAAAGTAATGGAATAGTACTTCACCATATGAAATGATGAAAAGGATGTATTCAAAAAAACCTGCGAGGACTTGTGTGACCTGGTATATAATGAAGTGAGCAGAACTGTGAGAGTAATTTATTCAATAACTACACATTGTAAGAAAACACAGCTGTGCAAGACTGTGGAACTATGATGACTTATATGAAAGACTTAAGAACACAATGACCAATTACAACTGCAGAAGACTGATGATGAATCATGCTCCCTCCTCCTGGCAGAAAGGTGATGAACACTACATGTTCAGAATGAGACACATTTTCAGAAACAGTCAATATGTGAACTTGTTTTGAGTGATTGTATTTTTTTTAGTTATAAGAAAGGGTCTTTTCTTTTTCTTTTTTCAGGGAGGAGTAGAGTACAGACGGGTTGGGAGACAATGATGGTAAATCTTTTGGAAAAGGAAGAAAAGAAAGGAAATAGCATCCAAAAGTTACTAAAAATAAACTGAAGAAAGCAGGAGGAATTTCAGAAGAGGAGACAGGCAGCTAGGGTGGTTTTGAAACTACTAGAATAAACGCCAATTTTACAGAAATAAAAACAAGCCTGGCTGTACATTGTAGGGGAAAAAAGACAACCTATACATAATAGGAGTTCATAGTTTCCTCTGCAGTTCTTTTTCTGTTCATATTTGGTTCCGGTTTGTTGATATTTAAGCTTTAATTTAAAAAATTCTTATTAATTGATGCCAGAAAACTTGGATTGTTCACTTCATGAGTGCCTTTTCACTTGCCTACCTGCTTAGTGGTGCAAAACCTGAGTTCAAATCCAGCCTCAGACACTTATTAGTCACATGCCTCTGGGCAAGTCATTTCATCACTCATTGTCTCAGTTTTTTCATCTGTAAAATGGGAATAATAATGTTACCTACCCCCCACCCCAGGTTGCTGTGATAATCAAATGAGATAATAGTTGTAAAGTGTTTAGCACAATACCTGGAACAGAGTAGGCACTTAATAGATCCTTGTTTCCTTCCTTCCTTCCTTCCTTTTCTCCACCAGCCTTCATGAACCCAGAATAGTAAAACAAACTCTTAAATCTTGTGTGTGGAACCTGTCTTATAATCCCCTCCTGCTGAAGTGACTCTTTGGTGACTGTGAGCATGTATCCTGTATTCTTACTTCAGAAGAAGCAGTAGATATGGACTCTGTTCTGCCACATGAAGGAAAAGAGAAGAGTGGAGGGAGGAATGAGGGTGGGAGTAGGAGGTGCTACGATATGCACCTGAAAGAAAAAAGACTGAAACTCAGGAAGATACAGTCCTGAACTCCCAGAGGCTACTCAGTGTAGGGACCCAAGCCACCAAACCCTACTATCCAAGCCAAAAAAGCTGAGGAAGCCTTACAGGTGTCTGCTCATCAGCAAGGCAATTCAAACGAAGAAGCAGACAAAAAGAAAGCAGCAGGGAATAATATAAGAAAAAGGCTGGAATACACACACGAAAAAATCTTCAATCAAACTCCAGTACACTAGTAGATAAATCAACAGAGAGGATCCTAAAAAAGAGAAGGAATAAGGAGTAAAACCTGTAAAAGAATTCAAAATTCTTTGAGCAAGTATTATAATATGAAAGAAAATAAATAAATGATGACTGATTTAAAAACAAAACAAAACAAAAACAATAGAATCTTATAGTCTCCCCAGAGAGTGTGGAACAACAAGCTACTCCAGAACAATTTGAAAGAAAATTAAAAGAAAAAATTAAGAGTGAATATAGGTCAGAAATTCAAGCTCTTGGTGCAAAACTCAAAACATAATTAGCAAACTAGGGAAAATTAAATCCATGATGTAGAATCTCTCTAAAGAAGTGAATAAGAGATAAACAGATGTAGAATACTAAAAAACCTGAAATGGATGAAAATTTAGCAGAAGAGGACCAAAAAGCAACAATGTTAAAAGAATAAATGAATTCTACATGAGCCAAAACAATTGATGCTGAAGACAGTCTGTCAGACACACCTTAACAATCACAGGTCTTCCAGAAGAACAAGACACATCAAGAAACCTGAATATAATAAAACCGGAAATAATGTAAGAAAATTGTCCAGAACCCTTGAATTATAGGCAACAAAGCATCAGTTGAGAAAATTCACATTCACCACAAGAAAACAAACAACCCTCCTCTGTGTTAGATTTAAAAGAACAATAGGATTGTAAGAGACCCCAAGGGGTCATCTAAGCCATTCCCCTATGTGGGATTGTATGTAATCAAATCATTCCAGAAAGATAATTATGTTCAGAAACCATATTTTCCAGCACCTGGCACAATGTCTTAACAAATGATTGTTGAGTTATTGATTTATTCTTTAATAATATACAGCAATGGTGGGAAATAATGGGACATGTGAAAAATAAGGCACAAATAGAAAGAGTAGAGGTTGGTGCTAACATAGCTATAGGGAGGAGGCTGTGGTAATAAAGTGAGATTGCTTCTTATTCCCTGTGACTTCTCTGTAGCTTTTAACACTGTTGGGCACCTTTTCCTTTCTACTTTCTTTTCTCTGAGTTCTTGTGACACTACTCTCTCTTGATTCTTCTCTTTTCTGTCTGACGGTTCCTTCTGTTACCTTTGCTGGATGTTCATCCATTATACCCATTAACCATGGGTGCTATTCAAGGCTCTGTCACTGGTCTCCATCTTTTCTCTTTCTACTATCTCACTTGATCTCATCAACTCTCATGGGTTTAAATATCACTCCATATTGATTTCTAGATCTATATATACAGTCCTGAGCCCCAATCTCAGGTTGTTAACTTTCTATTGGACATTTAAAATGAGACATCCTCTAGTCTTTTCAAACTCAGCAGATCTACAGCAGAACCCATTATCTTCTCCCCCAAACTCATCCCTCTTCTGAACTTCCCTACTACTAGTGAGAGCATCACCATCCTCTCACTCACCTCGTTTCATAACGTTGGTATTACACTCAGCTTCTCACTTTCTCACTCATCCGATATATGAAATCAGTCGACAAATCTTGTCATTTCTACTTTGACAACATTTCTCACATAATTTCCCTTCTCTCTACTCACACAGCCTCCATCCTATTTTGGGTCCTTGTTTTTTTTTTTGCCTGGAGATGATTCTTCCTCCACTCAATTTCCAAAGTGATTTTCCTAAAGAGGAGATCTGATCTTATCATCCACACTCAATAGACTCCAGAGAAAACTGGTCGAGCCATTGATCAAGCTCTGAACCTCCAATCAGGAAGACCTGAGTTCAAACCCAAGCCTCAGACACTTACTAGCTGTGTGACCCTGAGCAAGTCCCATAATCATTGTTTTCCTTCGTTTTCTAAACTGTAAAATGGGATAATAATAGCCTCTACCTCAAAGGATTATTGCAAGGATCAAATGAGCTAATATTTGTGAGAGGAAAAAGAAAAAGAACTTAGTGCAGTGCCTGGCATATAGTAGGCATTATGTAAGTGTTAATTCCCTTTCCCTAGAAGCTCCTTCCTATCTCCAGGATCAAATAGAGCTCTTTGAAATCAGACCCTCCAGGCATTCTGTGATCCAGCCAAGCTGGCTGACTTGCTGTTTCTCACACATGACCCTCCAGCTCCATCCCATTTCTATCCTTTTACACTGTTTGCTTCCCACAACCTGGAATTCTCTCCCTCCTCACTATTGTCTCTTAAAAACCCCAGCTTCCTTCAACACAGCTCAAATGTCACCTTCCACCGATGACCTTTCTCCCTGGGCCCCGCAGGTGCTAGAACTTTCCTCTCTAAGGTTACCTTCCACCTATTTATTTACATATTGTCCCTCCTGTTAGAATTATTTCTTCCTTTGCTCTCCCAGTGATTGATAATACAGGGCCTGGAACAATTGCTAAGCATCATAAGTGTTGAATAAATGTTTCTTGATTGAGAGATTCTGTCCCCTTTTGCTCCAGAGAGATGGGGAAACAGTACAGGTTAAAGAACACACTCAATCCGCCGCCCTTCTCATTGAGTCACCCTGCTATCCATTCCTCACTGAGGCCATATGTGTGGTGTGATTCTCTCACCTGCCTCCTAGCCATCTTCTTGTGGAGGCAGCTCCTGAACTGAGTAGATGGGTAAGACTGTCTATTTTCCCAGGTAATGTTGCTTCTGGGGTGTGTGTGTGTGTGTGTGTGTGTGTTTATGTGTGTGGTGAGTTGAGGAATGAGCTGTACATTTAGCAACAGTTCCAATTTCATGCTGTTTGGTGATGTGATTATAGAAGATGAAATCAAGTTACTTAGTGTAAACACTAGGTTGGTGACGCCTGTATGATGATGACTGCATTAACAGAAAAGGAGGAGAGGTAGGAAGGTGTATAGTTAACCCTGGGGGACCGTGGGCAAAGCTCTATCCCTCTTCCCCAATTTATCTTCCCACACCACACCCTTCACCCCGCTTCCCTCATGACTGCCCCTCCTCTTTTTCATTTTCCTAAAACCCTAGTGAAAGGAAGAACTGGGTAAGAAGAGAATTCTGCTGCCAAGCAGCGGGGCAGCTCCAGGCAAAAAAAGTCCCTTCCTCCAACCTGTCTTTTCCCTTGTAAAATGAGAGTTGGAAAGCTGGGTATGTTGCTATTCAGTTGTTTTTCAGTCCATTCGGGGTTTTCTTGGCAAAAATCCTAGAGTGGTTTGCCATTTTTTTTTCTCTAGCTCATTTGACAGACGAGGAATCTGAAGCAAACAGAGTTAAGTGACTTGCCCAGGGTCACACAGCTAGTACACATCTGAGGTCGGACTTGAACTCACGAATATGAGTCTTACTGACTTCAGACCTGGGGCTCTCTGCACCATGGCATCACCTACCTGCCTATAGCTGGTTACAGGATCATAGATTTAGAGTCAGAAGAAACTTCAGAGGTCATCTAGTCCAACGCCCTCATTTTACAGATGAGGAAACTGAAGCCCAGAGGTTAAAGTACTTGCCCAAGGTCACACAGTGTGCTGGATGTAAGATTTGAATCCATGTCCCCTGACTCCAGAGCCAGTGTGCTTTTCATTGGAACAATGGAAACAACAGGAGTAGTCAACAATAGTTACGTTGACTTTATTTTTCTCTCCCCTTTTCTTTAAAGAAAAAAAAACATTATAAAGGGTAGCTCTCCAGGAGAGTAAAGAGTAAAAGATACACAGGAAAAGTCTATGATGTAAAAATGAAAGATATCTAGAAGAATTTATTTTAAACATAACTGTTTGTTGATTGATTAATTGATAAGAATGTCACTCTTTGTACTGAGTCCTTTGCAGAGGCTTCAGGAGACAGGGAGAACTTGTAGTTCAAACCTAGAGCTAGCGAGGGGGTTGGAGAGGGGAGGGGATTAGCCCTTTTCTCTGGCTGATAATTTGGGGGCAGTATGCCAATAGTCTAGGGGGATTTCATTCACACACTATAACACAGAACCTCCAAGTGCACCAGTGGAGAATTAAAGCAACCTTTTGCAAAGTGCTGGTTGGTTATGTTATTTATGTTGCACTGGTATGTGGGAAGGCCCAGAGCTTCCACAAATACTCCCTTCCCACTAGACCTACCATCTTCAAAATGCCTTTCCAGTCCCTAGCTTCTTCCCAGCAATCCTAGCTCCCATTTTCCTGTCTATCTCTCCTGCCTGTCTCTTCTTGTCTCTGTGTCTGTCTGTGTCTCTTTTTGTCTCTCTTTTTTCCTTCCCACCCTCTTCTCTTTCTCTGTCATCCCACTGCTCCTGCTGTCTCTGGGGCTCTGAGGATGGAGAGCTTCAGAGGGGAAGAGATTGGATAAGTGGTAGAAAGGAACAGCCTTGATAGTGAGATATGAGCTGCTTGCTGTATCCTTGGGGGGAGCAGGGGCAGGGGAGGGATGCAGTTATAGATGCTACTGTATATTTCATCGGCCTGCCATTCTGATGTACTGGGGAGCCGAGCCAGAGTCAGCCCTAGATGAACCATGTAGGGACTAGTCCCTGGGGATTACAACCACAAATAGTCCATCTGTCCCATCACCCTTCACTGTGACTGCCCCCTTGACTATATGTTCTGCCCCTTTGCCCCCAGTCTCAGCTTCAGTCTCAGCCCTGGGAAGGACAGCAGAGCAGGGAGGAAGAGAAGGATGGAGGCAGAGCTGCTAACCCAGTCGCAGTGATGAATGGGACTTTGGTAGGTTGCAAGACTGGGAGGCCTGAGCTTTCTTCTCTCCCAGCAGCATTTGCTAAATTAACAAGACAGACAGCCCCAGAATGAATCATCTGGAGGCAGTGGGCAGAGCCAGAGAGGTTTCAAATGTGGCTGGGAGTCTCCAGAGATAGTACAGGGGAGGGCAGAGAGGTGAGTTGTGGTGGCAGCACCTCCCTTAACTACTGTTTTCCACCCCCGCACTTAATCCCCTTCACCCCCTTCACTCCAGAGGCACTGAAAAAAAAATCACAGAATCACTCTAGCGGAGCATCTTTGAAAGAACTACAGGATGCTAAGAGCTGGAGAGGGCCTTGGAGATCATGTGACCCAACTTCCCTCATTTTATAGAGGAAGAAACAGGCCAAGAGAAAGGATGTGATGCTCAAGGTGAAGCAGAAAATTAGTGGAAGGACCTACCCTGCCTACACACCTTTGGAAGCCCGGTTCTTGCAAACCTTCATTGCACCAGTTAGACAATGTCTTAAGGTTTACAAAGCACTTGTCTCATGGCAACCCTGTGAGGTAGGTAGTACAAATATTACCATCCCCATTTCACAGATGGGGACACTGAGGACCAGAAAGGACAAATGTCTTGCCTAAAACCCAGCTGCTAGTGTTAGAGGCAGGATTTGGACTAGGGGTGTTGACTTCACATCCAAACTTCTTTCCACTTAACCAGGACACTCCCTTTTGCAATTAGTTCACTCTTCATATGGATGCCTTGTTTCCCCAGCAAGGCTATGACTCCTTGAGGGCAGAGACCACTTATCTTTGTAGTACTCAAGGATACTCTGGGCAGCTAGGTGGTGCAGTGAATAGAACACTGGCCCTGAAGTTGGAAGGACCTGAGTTCAAATTTTATCTCAGACACTTATCAGCTGTGGGACCTGGGCAAGTCACTTAACCCTAATTGCCTTAAATCATCTGGGACCATCTCCAGTCATCTCTCTCTACATATGTATGTATATAAATGTATGTATGTGTGTATATGTCTATCTGTCTATCTATCTATCTATCTATCTATCTATCTATCTATCTATCTATCTATCTATCTATCTATCTATCTATCTATCTATCTAATCTTACCACTGTACCCAGATGGCTCTGGAGGAGAGAGTGAGACTGGTGACTTTGCATAGCCCTGTGTCACTTAAATCCAATTCACTGCAAGCCATGACATCACCCCACATCATGGTCCTCTTCAAGAACAAAGGACAAATAACAACAATACTTAAGGACTCCAACTAGAGTAGGTGCTTAATCCAAGTGATTATTGATTGGTTAGTAGAGTTAAAGTTGAGAAAGAAGCTTTCTCTAGATGGTAATGAGGCTCAAATAGAATGTAAGCACCTTGAGAGAAGGAATGGTTCTGTTTTTATCTTTGAAACCCCCTTGCCTGCCCCCTTCCTTGCATCCAGTACTGTGCCTGGTACATAGTGATAATAACTAGCATTTATCTAGTGCCTTTAGGGTTCACAAAGCCCTGAACATGTTATATCCTTTGTTATCTTGCATCAAACAGTCATTTAATAAGGTTTTTTTGATTGACTGATTGAGTCATCTCAGGCACAAGAGAATCTAAAGAAATCCAGGCCCTGAGAGATAGAGCAGGAAGCATATGGTCAATACTGAGAGAGAGAGAGAGAGAGAGAGAGAGAGAGAGAGAGAAGGAGAGAGAGGGCAAGGATGAGAAGCCCTTTTCATAGACCTTAGGGCTGGAAGGAATCAATTCAATGCCCCTGAATGTCCAGAACAAAAACTGAGGCTGACAAGTGAAGTGACTCAGAATCTGAGAATTCTAGACTGAGAGCAAGAGGGGACCTCAGATGCCGACTAGTCTGGCTTGGTTTGACAGATGAATAAATGGAGGCCCAAAGAGTTTAATGACTTCTCCAAGGTCACATAGCTAACAAGTGACTCAGGCTGGGTTTGAATTCAGGTTCTCTGACTGTAAAGCCAGTCTTTTCTGCAGTACCACAATGGCGAAAAATCTGGGAGCATCGCATCAGGGATACATATGCATAGCCATCCTATAGTGGGTTAAGGAAATAACTTCCACAGAAAGGGTTGGAAATGACTGCAGGGTGGTTCTGGGTAGGGGCCAGAGGGGAAGAGCAAAAGGAGAAAGGTCAAAAAAGACCTTGTGTGGGACTGATGCAAAAGGACCAATAATTTATAGGTGAGCCCAGCTCTCTTCCTCTGCAGCTACCAGTCTCTTTCTCCTTGAGCTTCATGTGCTCTTCCCAGGTTTGGGAATATTTGCTTCCAATATTTGTGATATGAATGGTACATGTATAATAACACTTGAGTCTAGCCCACCTCTTTTTTTTTGCAGGGCAATGAGGGTTAAATGACTTGCCCAGGGTCACACAACCAGTAAGTGTCAAGTGTCTGAAGCCAGATTTTAACCCAGGTCCTCCTGAATCCAGGGCCAGTTCTTTATCTACTGTGCTACCTAGCTGCCCCTCTAGCCTACTTCTCATTCTGTTCTGTCTCTGTCCAGGCCACTTCATCTCTAAGGTCAAGGAGAACAGGTAGGATAGGGGACTGCCCTGGAAGTAACCTAGGAGAGCTACAAGTCAAGCTGTCTATGACAGCTACCCCCTTCCAGACTATGGTTTTCCATTTCAAAGATCACTATTAACCTTCCTTCTAGGACCTTCAGAAGGACCCTGCTGACCTTATGGGAAGCACAGGCAGATGATTCCATGTTCGAAAAAGAACACACACATCACACACACACATCACACACACACACATCACACACACACACATCACACACACGCATCACACACATGTTCCTGAAGATTACCTTTGGGGGAAAAATTAAGTGTGAGGGGAAAAAAGGCAAAGTTTTGCTTAACTGTTTTGGGGGAATGTACTTTGTTAATATTTTTGATATTTTTGAACCCATGATTTCACTCCTTCTATCCATGCAGCTAAATGATTTCTCTGTAGCTTAGAGCAGTTGGAAAGTTATCTAGTGACCATAAGAGGTTAAGTGACTAGCCTAGGGTCACAAAACCAATAGGCATCAGAGGCAAAACTCCAACCCATGTTTTCCTGACTCCAATCCAAGATCAAGTCTTTATATAGGAAGCTAAATTGCCTCTTGTCATCATTGTCATCATCTCGTCGTCGTCGTCGTCGTCATCACCACTGCCCTCATCATCCTTACTATCTTTACAGATATGGAAAAGGGCTCAGAGACTTGCCCATGGTCCCATTGCTCCTTGAGTATCATCATCATTAATAATAATTCTTGTAATTATGATATTATTATGCCATTAATTATAATCCTATTTCATATCATTAATTCTAATGGTTAATTATTATTAATAATAATAATGAGAAGTGGTCCAGACCTGTGAATTCATTAATATAGAGAATTTCAGGTCAGAAAAGTTCCTTTGCAATGCAGATGAACTGCTTCTAGGTTCAGCAAGTTGCCTGGGAACAGAAAGATGTTAAGCAACTGGCTCAGGGTCACAGAATGTGGGGCCTTGAACAAAATTTTTCTTAATTCTGAAGCCAGCTCAGTATCTAACACTTCATGCTGATGGCAGTAATAACAGCTCACATTTATATAGACTTTAAACCTTTCAAAGGTCTTTTGATTATCTCACTTAATCCTCCCAACAACCTTGTCAGGTAGAGGCTATTATTATCCCCAATTTACAGATGAGGAAACTGGGGCTCAGAGAGACTTGGCCTGGGTCCCATAGCCTCTTAAGTGTCTGCAGCAGTACTTGGTCGAGGGTCTTCTGGATTTGAGTGACAGGCCTTTCTGCACTCCCAACGGGTGGCCTCTCTTTCTCTCATTCTTATTGATATGCCATTAACTGAGACATTTGAGGACAGACAGGACAGGGTGCCAGAGGCCCACTGACTGGTGCAAAGGGTCTGATTAACCCTGGTCTCCATGAAGTTCTAATTTGGGGAAGGGGTGTTCCCTTATCTATCTTATTTTGAAGATGAGAAGACATGGAGGGTTCTACCAGCTCACTCCTTCTCACACGCACACGTGCACACACACACACACACACACACACACACACACACAGAGGAAAAGATGCACTCTCTGTTGGTACCAACACTAAGGAATTGACTGTTTCTCTGCTTTGATGTTGGAAAGAAAGTCTTTTCCTGCTATGAATATAAATGTTTTAAACTCATGTGTGTCACTGTTCCTCCTCCCCTTTAGAAAGCAAGTTTCCCAAGGGCAAGGACTTATTCCCTCAATTGGCCTGGAAGCTCTGGAAGGGTAAGAACTAGATGTCCCCATCTTCATTCCTTTCCTTCCAATCCAGTCAGTCAACAAATACCTATTATATGCTTGTCTATGTGACAGGCAATGTGCTAGGCACTAGAGATGCATTTATTTTTTTTGTTTGTTTCTGTTTTTGCGGGGCAATGAGGGTTAAGTGACTTGCCCAGGGTCACACAGCTAGTAAGTATCAAGTTTCTGAGGCTGGATTTGAATTCAGGTCCTCCTGAATCCAGGGCTGGTGCTTTATCTACTGTGCCACCTAGCTGCCCCTAGAGATGCATTTAAAAAAAATGAAGCAACTCCTACTCTGGAGGATCTTACATTTGAACCTGTATAAAGTTTCCTTAAGAAGCTTTCAGTTTGGGGGCAGCTAGTTGGTGCAGTGGATAAAGTACCGGCCCTGGATTCAGGAGGACCTGAGTTCAAATTCAGCCTCAGATACTTGCCACATACTAGCTGTGTGACCCTAGGCAAGTCACTTAACCCTCATTTCCCTGCAAGAAGAAGAAGAAGAAGGAGAAGGAGAAGGAGAAGGAGAAGGAGAAGGAGAAGGAGAAGGAGAAGGAGAAGGAGAAGGAGAAGGAGAAGGAGAAGGAGAAGGAGAAGAAGAAGAAGAAGAAGAAGAAGAAGAAGAAGAAGAAGAAGAAGAAGAAGGAGAAGGAGAAGGAGAAGAAGGAGAAGAAGGAGAAGAAGGAGAAGGAGAAGAAGGAGAAGAAGAAGAAGAAGGAGAAGGAGAAGAAGAAGAAGAAGAAGAAGAAGAAGAAGAAGAAGAAGAAGAAGAAGAAGAAGGAGAAGGAGAAGGAGAAGGAGAAGGAGAAGGAGAAGGAGAAGGAGAAGGAGAAGAAGAAGAAGAAGGAGAAGAAGAAGAAGAAGAAGAAGAAGAAGAAGCTTTCAGTTTACTGTGGAAGGAGAAATGATGGGATGAGCATTAACTACAAGTAGACATTGCGTGAGGGTAGAGGACCTGGGTTAAAATCCTTACTCTGATGATTACTCCCTGTGTGACTATGGTTAAGTCACTGACCGTCCCCTGGGTCTCAGATTTCTCATTTAAAAAATTAGGAAAGTTCTAGATCTCTGACCCTAAATACGCAAATAACTATCTATCAAAAAGCATTTATTAAACTTTGGTATGTGCTGAGCATTGTACTAAGCTTAGGTGATATAAGAACAGAGATACAAGAACAGCAGAAACATTCCCTGGCCTCCAGGTGCTTTATTCTTTCAGAGAAGACACCATATAAATAATTAGATACATACAAATGAATTGGAAGAAGAAGGCTGTGGCAGCTGGGAAGAGCAGGAAGGGCCTCTTGCATAGGCAGGGGTTTAAACTGAAGCTTTAAGAAAGCCAGAGATTCAGAGGCAGAGGTGAGGAGTGAGAGAATTCTGCTTATGGAGAGCAGGCAATTCAAAACCATGGAGGAGGGACATAGAGTGTCCTGTGTTGGAGTTGGTAAGTAGACCAGTGTTGCTAGATTACAGTGTAGAGATTCTAAACTAGTGATGGAGAGGAGGGGTGGATACCAGAAATTTTGCAAAGTAGAAAAGGATTAGTAGAGGTTGGATGCAAGAAGTGAAGGAGGAAATAGAATTAAAGACGTTTTTGAGTTTCCAAGGCTGCATGACCAGTAGTGCCATCCACGGAAAAGGGTGGTACCATCGAAGTAGGAACCAAGGCCACATCTTACCCATGAAAGTAGGCTCTTGAGGCAGCTAGGTAGTGCAGTGGATAAAGCACTGGCCCTGAATTCAGGAGGACCTGAGTTCAAATCCAGACTCAGACAGTTGATACTAGCTGTATAACCCTGGGCAAGTCACTTAACCCTCATTGCCCCGTCCACCCCCAAAAGAAAGTAGGCTCTCCCTTAGGGAAAGAGAATTCCACTTCAACTATAATTTATGTGAGGCTGGCACTTGGTATTTAACTAATGCTAAGAATGATAAAGAGGCATGGTGGAAAGAACATAAATAGATAGGACTGGGAAGTAAGAATCCTGGGTTCTAGGCCAAACTCTAACACTAAATAGTTGTGTGACATTAAATTAGGTCCTTAATGATCTTACTTTCACTGGTCCTTAGTAAATCTGTAAAATGGGAATGATCACATCTGCAGTATTTGCTCTACAGGCTGGAGAGTGAAATAAGATGATGGCTTTGAAAAGTATAACATGATGACTTCAAAGTACTTAGTCAGACCACATGATGGGAAGTCAACGAACATGAAGTCACCTTCATCTTCATGAAGACATCTTCATTGCTGTCACAACATCCCCATCATCATCCTTGCCATCGCCACAACCATCACCACCACCATCAATCATCGTTGCCATAACTACCCCATCACTGCCATTATCATCATTGGCATCACCATAATTACCATCACCATTTTCATAAACATTGCATCTAGATTACTATTAGTATCATTCCTACTACTGTCATCAGTCAGCATCATTATCTCTACCACCATAATCAACGTTGTCACTATCATGCCCCCCATTATGACAGCTATGGCCACCATCACTATCCCCATCCCCATCACTCCATTGACATCATCATCACAGGCGTTGTTATCACTAGCACTATCGTCCATCAAACACATACTGGGTACTTGCCCAATCAGGGAACATGCTAGGTGCTGAGACCACACAGAGATATGGGACACTGACTCTAGCAGAAACATATGCAGGGAACAGTTGAGGTGTGACTTATACTCAGGAGAACTGGGTTCTAGTCACACCTCTGCCAGCTCTAAGTTGTGTGATCAAGGACAAGTCCTTGCCTTTTTGGAGTCCATTTTTCTAACCTAATAAATGAGGGGATTAGACCGGTTCTGTGGCCTCAGGAAGCTTATTGTCTAGCTCAAGAAATAAGAAACACATATGAAAAGGCAGTGTATGATAAGTGTCTAATGGGTGATGCACGTCTTAAAAGATCCCAATGAGCTAGATGGTCAGAGAAGACTCCTCTGGTTGACAGTGCCACATCTGATGTCTCAGGCACCAGAGTCTATATCCACCCCATCCAGAATACTCAGACAAAAAAATAGTTGACATTTATGCTGTGTTTTACATCTTTATCTCATCTGATCCTCACAACAACCTTGTGGGATAGTTAATGTAATTCTTATTATCCCCATTTTGCAGATGAGGAAACTGAGACAAAAAGATATTAAATAACTGGCCCCAAGTGACACTGGTCACAGAGATGAGGGAACAGGTTTCTATAAAAGAGGAGATAAATAACTGAGCCCATAAAGCTCTGATTCCAGGAGATGTGATAACTCCGTGTCATGATAACTCCTGATTACTTCCCATGTCTTCTGAGAAGGAAGAAGAGAAAATATTTTTCTTCTTTGCTCCCCACATACCCTAACCCAAAAGTTCTGTCCTTTTAGCCAGCACTAGGGGTGAGCTTCTGAGTCAGGAGAAGATTAGGGGAGAGCTGTGGGATATTTATTCTATTGTGCAATCTCCTGGTAAGAAGTCACTGAAAATTGGGCTCATTTACACCATGTAGAAGGCTGAGAAAATGATGATTCCCTGATGTCTGCTTTTCCCAAGTTGCACTTTCTCTCCAGGGGACAAAGGCCCAAAAGCCAATTTCTCTGAGAGAAGAAGAAGCTTGAGGAGGTGTGGAAAGTATTTGGTGGGGTGGGCTAGGGGAGAAATGGAAGCCATAAAAACTTCAATAAGATGCACGAGTGCAGTGGCAGGCAGGACATCTGGGTTCAGACTCCAATGTTTACTGACTGTATGACCTTGGACAAGTCACATCCTTCTCTGTGCCTCAACTTCATCTTTAAAAACCACCTCACAGGGTTGTTTGGAGGAAAGTACCCTGTGAACCTTAAAGCTCCAGAAAATATTATTATTTAAATAACAATATCAGTATTATTATGTTTAATAATACTTAATGATGAATATTATGCTAATATCATTTGTTAATAAATGCATGTACAATATTTATCAATGACTACTATTTCCAATAATATTTATCACTAAATTTTTCCATTTATTAATCCATTTTCTTGCATTTAATGGTATTTATTGATAAATATTATTTTATTATTTTTTTTAAAGACTAGAGCTGGAGGGGGCTTAAAATTCTTCTTGCCTAGGCCTCTCATATTATAGTGGAAGAACTTCTTTCTTCACCCACAATTATCAGTTGCAAAGTCTTTTTCTTCCTCTAGCCCCTCATCCCCTTTTACCTAAAGTACTGAAGAAACCTCTTCACTAGTTTCTCTGCCTCCATTCTCTTTCCTCTCCAATCTATCCTCCACATAAATATCAAAATAATCTCTCTAAAGTACTAGTTTAACCTTGCCAGTCCCCTACTCAAGGACCTTCAGTGGCTCCCTATTGTTTCCAGGCAAAAGTACAAATTACTCAACTTGGCATTTAAAGTCCTCCACAACCTGGCTCCAGCCTCCTTTTCTAGGCTGCTTTAATCTTATTCCCCTACAGACTTTTTATATTCCAGCCAAACTGGCCTCCTTGCAGTTCACCATACTTGGATTTCATTTCCTGCCTAAGTGCCTTTGCATCAGCCTTGACTGTACTCTCTCTCCCAACTCTAACTCTCAGAATGATAGATCATAGATTTAGAGTTGGAGCAGGGGGCACCTCGAGTCAAACCTCTTTGATTTTACAGATGAGGAAACTGAACAGCAGAAAAGGTGTGTGTCTAGGCTCACGTGGTTACAATCTGAAGCAGGATTTGAACCTAGGTTTTCCTGAAACCAAATCTAGAGCTCTATCTACTATACCATGCTGCCTCTTTAATCCCTAGCTTCCCTGCTCGGCTCATATGTTATCTCCTAAGGCAAGCCTTTGCTGATAGCCCCTAGCTGTTAATGCTTTCTCCTTCCTCCTCAAATCATCAAGCACATACCATCTGTTTATATATTTTACTTTTCCCCTCACCCCCTACTAGAACACATGTATCTTTTTATCCCTAGCACCTCGGACAGTTCCTTGCTCATAACATTAATGATACTTTTTTGATTGGATTGAACAGAACAGTGGAAATGGTTTGTTCAGAATATCATAGCTAGGAAGTAGATGAGCTAAGCTGGGAACCTCTGACTCCAATTTTAGTTCCCTTTCTCTAGCAGTAGATTTTCCTTCCCTTCCTTATGCTGTTGGCTTGACAGAAAAATATGAGTGTGAATTCCCCAAGCTAACAAATCAAGGTCCACACGTAGATTTCAGAGGAGCCATGAATTTAAAAAGAAATTGATAACGGTTTCAATATAATTGGTTTCCTTTGTAAAATCATGTATTTTATTTTGTTCATTTAAAAAAACAAACATTTTTCTCAGAAGGGCTCCATAGGCTTCACTAAGCCAAAGGGGTCCAGGACACAAAAAATGTGCAGTGGGCCTTCTGAAGTGTGTGTGTGTGTGTGTGTAGAACCTGGCCAAAGATTCCCAAATCTGCTGTATCAGTCAAGCAGATAAAACACAAAAGTCCAAAAGGGGCATTGACCATATTTTCAAACGTGTGGCTTTGAGGACAAATGGAGTGTGTCAGTGTAGCTGCCTACTTCTTTCCTCTTTGCTCTTCTTCCTACTGCCTTGTGGTTACCAAGTTTGGGATAGAAAAGGTGGGGAGGAAAATGATCTTGGGGTGAGGAGAAAGGTGAGAGAGGAGAGCAGTTGCTACATGCTAGCCTTCCAAGTACGTGCTTCTACCTGACAGGCAACCTGGAGTGGGGCACTAGGAGGGTTAATCTGGGAGAAATACCATAGTCTAACAATGGTTAAGAGGACTGAAGAATCCTCTACAAGCAGCCTCTAGGAAAACAAGCACCTATTGCTCCCATTAGCAGATGTCAATTAATGGGAGCCTTGCCAATCTGACAATTAGGAGCTAGAAAGGGATGTGTGTTTATGTGTGTATGTGTGTTCACCTATCTTTGCAAACATGCATGTCTCTCTATCCACGTGGGTGTGCGAATGAACATAAGTGTGTCCAACTAAGACTGCACGCATATGTTCAACTCCCCACTGTCATTATCTTCTCTCCTAGTGACAGGTCTGCTACAGAATCTGAACTATGCAGCCAAAAATAAACACAACTCTGCCACTTAGCTAGGCTTGGCACCATGGCCAAGGAAGTTAGGGAGGTGACATTCAGGATTCTCAGGACCAGTGAGGACTGGTGGACCCTGAGAGATCAGAAGCACCCAAGTCATTTCCCCCGGTGTTCTATTGGCAAGGGGGCTGGGGCAGGGTCAATTTGTACTGAACAACTAAAGAAGAGTGTCATTGTTGGTCTTTAAGAGGTGTTTTTTTTTTTACCATCTGTTAATGCAGTAGGAAACTCCCAAAGGTGCCTGTAGTGTGTTCCTTGTATCCCTCGTCAAATTGGGAGTTAGAAGTGGTGGAAATAGGGCTGAGTTCCCAGTACTAATAATCTATATTCAGCTCAGCAGTATGCAGTTTTGAATTCAGGTAGCACTAGCCCCACCTGAGGAATAGCCCAGAGGGAGGATTTTCTCCCAAGTCCCTGAGGGACTTGCTCCAGTATACTCAGGGTGTGTTAGAAGACTTGGTTCAAATCTTGTCTCTGCCACTTACTTTTGGTGTGACCTTGGACAAGTCACTTCACCTTTATAGGTTTTTGTTTCCCTCAGCTGTAAAATTGTACTACATGACTTCTAAGGTTGCTTTCAGATAGTTAACTCAGGGGCATTTATTTAGTACGTACTATGTACCAGCTGTAGGGCAGCCAGGTGGTACAGTGGATAAAGTGTGAGCCCTGAAGTCACGAAGACAGCTTCCTGACACTTCCTAGCTGTGTGACCATGGGCAAGTTACTTAACCCTATTTGCCTCAGTTTCCTCATCTGTAAAGGGATCTGGAGAAGGAAATGGCAAACCATGGCAGTATTTTGCCAAGAAAACCTCAACTGGGGTCATGAAGAGTCAGACACAATTGAAAAATTACTGAACAACAAATAGACCAGGTACTTTGCTAAATGCTGAGACTACAAAGAAAGCTTTCACTCCATCCCCTGCAAACAAAACAAGGCTTAATGTCTCTCCTTCCTCTGCTTATTCCAGACACCCCTCTCAGCACAGGGGACACTCAGTTGTGAATGGTTGGCTTATCACCAATTCAGAACACTCCCTGGGGGGATATTGGAGAATGTCCCTCAGGGACTTGGAGGAAAACTGCCCTTCGGGGCGTTGGGGTTTGCCAGCTAACTCGAAAGATTCCTGTGGCTCATCTGGAGGATATTTTGAGAGTGCCTAATAATAATAGATGTAGGGACAGAACTTATGACTTCATAGAATCCCCTTCTACCAATGCAGGTGAGTACCTTCTCTGAACCTTACAAGCTTAGATTAGGAGCGGCTTGCCCAAGGTCACATAGCCAGTATGTGTCAGTGTCAGACTTGAATCCATGGCTTTGTTGTTTTGCCATTACCTCGCCTATAAGAAAAGGTAACATTTAAATCACACTTTAAAGTTTGTGTTATGTTATTTGGGCATCACAACAACCCTCTGAAACAGGTACTACAGGCATGATGCCCATTTTACAGATAGGGAAACCGAGGCTCAGTGTGGTTCAGTGATCTGATACCCCTGAATTACCCAGCTCCTAAGTAGATTGGAGACAATTCGAACCTAGGTATTCCTGAGTACATCTAGCTGAGTGCCTCTCTTCTCAGCTTCGAGGCAGAAGATGGAGGCCCTTTTGTGAGTCCCTCCTCCTAATAGCTGGTATTTATATAATGCATTAAAGCTTGCCAATCACTTTACAGACATCATTTCACTTGATCCTCGGGAGAACTTTGGGAGGTAGATATTATTATCATCTATTTTACACTGAGGGGTAAGGGACTTGCCAAAGGACTTTGGGCACATAATTCCCCATCCTCTGCCTAGTCCCTTAGTGTCCATGGGAGAGGGAGGTAGGAGGTGGGCTCAGAAATGGCAGTCACCAGCTTTCCTATCTCAGCCTCAGTCCCCCAAGGTGAGCAGGGCAGGAAGGGTCATTCTAGAGGGGTCAGTGGACAGCAGCCCAAGAAGGGCCAGGTGTCTGCTGCAGCATGAAGGATAAAAGTCCGATAAAAAGAAGAACTTTCCTTAGCAGAGTCAGCACAATTATCAGGACAACCCAGGCACAGACCCAAAGAGATTTGCTTCAATTACTAGCCCCCATCTGAATTATTCATTCCCCACATTCATTTATTCATGCAACAAGCATTGAATTATCCAGGTAATTGCCTCAATTTTCCACTCCACCCTGCTGGGGACCCAGCCAGTCAGCTAGGGAAGGAGGGCAGGAGTGGCTGTTGAATGCCTGCCTGAATGGGTCACATAAATGGAGGAAGGAACAAGATGATCTCAGAAGCCCATCCACCCCCCCAAGCCCTCGGAGGTCACACTGCTCCTCTTATGCCCACAGTTTCCCCAAAGGTGCCTCAACCAAATCCAGTGCCCATGAAGCCTCAGCCCAGGCTGTCTGAGTTCGAAGCACAGGATGCCCATCAGAGCCCTGGCAATCCTCAGCATCCCAACCACCCCTTCCCCAGAAACTGCTGAAGCCCAGCACAACACAACATCCAGCTTCCTTGGCAGCCACAAGACACGATCTCCATTCTGCTTAAAGAAAAGAAAATTGTTTTCTTTTTCTTTTTTTTTTTAAATTGGGCTCATTAATCTCTTATTCAAATTGCTGTTTGTTAAGGGCCAAGAAAGAAGGGGGTGGGGGAAAGGGAGCCAAGAGGGGAGGGGAACAATTCTCCAAGGGAGGGAAGGGGAAGAGCTGGTGAGTCCTTCTGCTCCCGGGATGACTACCCTCCTAATCACTCTGCACTGGCATGGCCCGGCCTGCCTCCTCTATAATTGAGTTTCCTGGAGCCAAGTCCCTGGGGCTGAGGGGGGATGAGTGGAGGGAGATAAATCAAGGTGATCTCTTACTTATCATAAAAACAGAAGATGTCAGTCCTAAAAGGGATCTCAGGGACCAACTAGTTTAACCCCCTCATTTTTCATAGGGGGAAACTGAGGCCCAGAGAAGACAATTGACTTACCCAAGGTCACAGAGTAGCAGATCTATGTCTAGACTCCTCTGAATTCCTAAAATTTCCCCCTATTCCTATGGCATTTATCATCCTTCCCCACGATGGGTAATGTCATGTACTTACGGAGGGAGGAAGGGGATAAGCATTTATATAGTACCTACTATGTGTTGGGCACTGTGCTAAGCACTTCACAGATATTTTCTCATTTGATCCTCACTACAACTTTGTAAGGTAGGTGCTCTTATTATTCTCATTTTACCATTGAGGAAACTGACATTAAGTGACTTTCCCAAGGTCACACAAGCTAGTAAGTGGCAGAGGCCACATTTGAACTCAGGCCTTCCAGTCTCCAGGCCCAAACTTCTATCCACTGCACCACTAGCCACCTAAGCTTCCTCTGGGTACTCAGGAGTGAGCTGAGTCTTGCCTGGACTTTTAAGAGAATAAGTGGCCTACTTATAAGGATCACACAAGCAATATATATGCCTGAGGCTAGACTGGAACCCTCTCATCCCTCTGTTCTCCATGGTTAGTTCTCCATGCTCTCACAGATGCTGCCTCTTTTAGATAGCACTGCATTTTAGTTACTGGTGGATCCTTAATCATAATCTCCAAGACAGTGGGGATGGTATCTGGTACAACTGCACATCTCCCCTAATCCCCAGCACAGTGCCTATCCTATAATACGGGCTCAAGAAGCATTTGTTGAGTTAATGAAAGATGGTAAAAAGCTAGGTATCGTCTCTGGCTACTCATTTGGGAGGATGGAAGTAGGGGTGGAGAGGATATACAGGAGAGCTTGAACCTACTGCTGGGATGACTAAAACCACTGATGGCTCAGGCTACATCATGGAAAGAGTGTTGGCCTTGGAGCCAAGAAGACTTGACTCCAAAGCCTGCCTGGATTTGATAGCTGGGTAGCCCTGGGCCAGTCACAGCCTCAATTCCACATCTGTGAAATGGATATAACAATAGCACCTAACATGTTGTAAGGACTAACTAAGAGATATAGGGAAGGCTCTCGGGAGACAGTAAGGTGTTGTGTGATGCCTGTTGTTTTTGTTGTTTTAATTATTACTATTGCTGTTGTTGTTATTACTTATTCTTTTGGGTGATCAATAGCCCAGTATTATTACAGGGCATGATTTTCTTACTCTAGTTTTGCAAAGATCTCAAAATGCCTAAAACTAACCTGCCATAGATTCTGCCATGCCATCTCACTTATGGCTTCTGGCCCTTGCCCCAGACCTTTGTTTCCAAACTTCTGGCCATCTTCTTTCTCCCTGTACTCTCCCACTGGTGATACCCCCCTCCTCTTAAACATGCATGACTCCTTCCCTGTGTCTACTAGTCATCTCCAACCTCGGGATCATGGAATTAAGAGAGACATTGGTTAAGTGACTCTCCCACTTTTAAGTGGTGGGAAATGAGAGACACCTTGGGAAGGGGGAGGGGATTGTATGGTTACTGGGCTGAGGACCCCAACTCGATGAACTTCCAATAAATGGATTGTTATATACAATGAGAACTTAAGAGACAGATTCCTTACCAGTCCTTTAAAAATACCATCAACTCTTCACTCTTTCTTCAGGAAATACTCAGGATCACAAATTTAGAAGTGGAAAGGACCTTAAAGGTCTCTGGTCCAACTTCCATCTCATCCCCTGTTTTATAGATAAGGAAACTGAGGCTCAGAGAAGAAAGGTGAGTGGCCAGGGACATACTGTCAAGATTTGAAGCCAGATCATCTAATGTTTAATTCAGCACTTTCCACTGTTTTCAGTGTCATAGGATACACACACACACACACACACACACTCCAAACCAATGCTGAGACGGGTAAACCAAAAATCATAACTAACATTTATATACAATTTAAGGTTTGTAAGATGATTTATGTAAATGATTTCACTTGATGCTCACAACAGCCTGGTGAAACAGGTGCCCATCTTAAACGCATTTTACAGATGAAGAATTGAAGAAACTGGGGTTGAGAGAGGTTGTGACTCGCTCTTCATGTTCACACAGGTAGTAAGCACACATGGTAGGATTTGTTGCATCCGCTATGCCAGAGGGCCAGTCAGATTCCTCCATTAGCTCCGAACCATCATAGCACTATGTGATGGTACCCCATACTTTTGACTTAGCGCATGCTACCCTATGCAAATTTTCCCATCTCCCCAACTAGCCAGAAAGGCCCTCTAGTGCAGGGAACACCTTCAATATTTCTCATGTTTGTTCAGTGCCTGGAGAAGAGCCATCCCTCTTCTCTCCTCCTCCCTCCCCAAGCCGACACTTCACCAAGGCTCACTGATGATAATAGCCTGATTGCCTGAATCTCAGGTTAGCCTGAAGAGGATGCTGTCACGCTTAATCTCTAGACTAGCTGTCTAGCCTGGACCATTCCTGAGCCAGGGAGCTTTGGGATTCAGCACAAAACTGAGGTTCCTACTTTCCTCTATCTTTCCTTCATCCTTACCCTGATGGTCCAGCCCAGCTCAGGTGGGTGGGTCCTACCCACCTTTGTGGACTTAGTTCAAATCTCTCTTCTTCACTGATTTTATTTTCCAGCCAAGGTGGGCCAATGTTTTCAAGGCAACAAGTCACCTTGTATTGCCCAGGGTATTCTGTATCTGGAATGTATCCCTCCCCAAAACCACCATTTTTGAACTTTCAGAATTATTATCTCCCTTCACTGGCACCTACTCCATTGAGCCTTCCTTGATCTTCCACCGATTTTCTTATCTTCGCCCCTGTCACACCCGACTTCATTCATGCTATATTGATCTGGGCACTTGTCACAACCTCCTCCCACTTGGTAAAATATAATCTCCCTGAGGGCAAGGTGAGTGCTATTTTAAAGATCCCAGAAGAGAATCTTCCACATAATAATAAATGCATATTGAATTGAATTAGAGAGGAAAGGAAAGCAGTTCTTCACATTTAGACATCCCTAGTCCTGCTTAAATATCCCTGTGGTTTCCAACAGATGTAAAATGATAGCTGAGGCCAAAGGGACCCCTTAAGGAAGGCCTTGGGGGGAAAAAAGCATGTGAAGGGAATGTTCCTAGACCCCATTTCAGAATATGGGAGCCTAGATACCCAATGATTTGTCATTGATGCCTCTATGCCTCAGTTTCTCTGTCTATCTATCTATCTATCTATCTATCTGTCTGTCTGTCTGTCTGTCTGTCCATCTGTCTATCTATCTATCCATAAAAACCTTCCACCTGCTCAACCAGGCATTACTTCCTATAGAGGATGTGGCCCAAATTGAGAAGGAGGGCACTAGGAAATAGCACAAGAGAACCACAGGGATTACAAAGGGGTTCCCACTACCTCTAGCCTCTCAGCTCTAAGTTGCCTCCATCAGCAGCCACATCCCAGTCTATACCCAGAATGGCATCAAATAAACATTTTTTTGCCAACAAGTTTATAGCATATCTCCACCTACTGGTCTTAAACATTAACTAGGCTGTTCCACGGAGATTTCCCAGAGAGAGAGGAAGGAGAAATGGGCATGGTCTTGGGATCCAGGCAGCAACCTGGGACAAAGGCTCCTTCCCTCTCCCTCTCCCTCTCCAGTTCAGCCCATAGAGCAAAGAGGTCTAAAAGCAAGTAGAAGGAGAGATCTGAGATTGGCCAGACCGAGGCAAGGTGAGGGGGGGGGCATTCTTCCTCCTCTCATGCGGGAGGCCCCCAGGTCAGGAATGGCACTGGCCATAGCATGCATTCTCATGTGTATCCATTCAAAGAAAGGCAGAATAGTCTAGTGGAGACAATATTGCCCTCCAAGTCAGGAAGACCCAGATTCCAGTCTCTCCTCTGACAGATTCAGTGGCTGGGTGATCCTAGACAACTCACTTAACCCCTTAATGCCTCCAGGAAACGTTGTAAGACCCTGAGTTGCAGAGAACAAGCAGACAGAAAAAATTCTTCACTGAGTGCTACTGAAATCATAGGTCTAGTGAAAAAAAAATACACATGAGACCATAAAGTTACATACCTCACATACAAATCTGTGGATTTAACAATATGTTTCTTATATGTATTGAGGGCTTAGTCTGGGCTTTAAACAGAGTTTAGAATTCAATTCCACAGTAAAGCACTGAGGATACCAAAAGAAAAAAGTACACGCATTCTCTGCCCTCAATGAGCTTACATTCTACGTGGGGGGAACATAACACGTACACAGACAGCTAGAATACAAAAAAAGATTGAGGAGAAAGAGAGTACTTGAAACTGGCTAGGGGTGGGGGGGTCAGGAAAGGCTTCAGGAAGTGCTTGAGGCAGGCCTCGAAAGAAAACTAAAATTTTGAAAAGCAGGGCTACATATGAATGAGGAAATGCATTTCATGCATAAGGAATGGAGTGCTTGGGAGAGGCAAATGCATGGAGGTGGGAAATGGAACATCCACTTCTGAGAATGGTCAGTAATCCACCTTGACTAATGCTGGAAGGAGAAGGAGCAGTCGTTGCCAGGTACTTGAACTTTGTCCTTCCTCTCTCTACCATATTTTTCTCTCCCCCCCCCATTGCCTTCTGTGAATCAGGGGATGTAATGTTTGAAGAAGACCCTTCAATGTATCAGACATGTGCCTTTTGCCAAGAGTGTGATGCTTTCTGTCATCCTCTTTATGACCACTTCAGTAGTTTTTTTTGTTTTGTTTTGGTGGGGCAATGAGCATTAAGTGATTTGCCCAAGGTAACACAGCTAGTGTCAAGTGTCTGAGGCCAGATTTGAACTCAGGTCCTCCTGAATCCAGAGCCAGTGCTTTATCCACTGCGCCACCTATCTGCCCCCTCGGTAGGTTATTTTTCATAGAGAGACCAGAGACCAGACAGAGTCAACACAAGAGGAAGCAAGATCACTCTCACACCAATTATAAACCTCTCCCCCACCACTATGAACGCAAGGATTTACCAAGGGTGATACCGTGAAAAATGCTGGATGGGATGCAGAGTCAGAGGACTTACTACCTCTCTGACCTTAGGTAAATCTCTGGACCTCAGTTTTCTCATCTGTAAAATTACTAGATGAGTGATCTTTAAGGTAAATTACCCTTAATCCAGGATCCTCTGATGACTTGCTGTCACCCTCTCTTACCCCCTGCATACACACACATACCATCACCACCAACCATATAGAATAATGGCATCATCTGTAGAGACCATCTTTATACAGTGGATCTGCACACAGGGCTTTGGAATAGGAAGGTGGGATAGCGAGAAGCTTCCCCTTTCTCCTTATGCACAGGGAAGTGGAGGCAGAGACAGAGAGAGGACAGTTATCGGGCCAAGGTCAACCTCCAAGATAGCACGCAAGTCAGAAATGGAACTCGAGGTTCTTGGCTCCCAGTGGGGCTCTGTGATCAGCCAAATTTCATCCCACTCCCCCATTCCAAGACCTCAGGCTGAGTCTCAGGTAAAAGGCTGAAGACCTGAGCACATTCCTTCACTCCATCTCTTTTCAAACCCAACTGGAATCCAATCCATCCATCCTGCTTTGTGACTGACAGGTCCTTACCCCTTCAATTTCTAGCCAGGTCAGGAAGGACCAGTAAAGAGCTCATAAGGGAATAGAGCAGACTATTGGGCCAACGGCCTCTAAAGTCCCTTACAGGTCTATAACTACGATCCTGTGTCCCAGTGGGGATGAAGGAAAGGGCCCAATGCTCTGGTGCCAAAGTCTTGGAGGGGGTAGAGGGAAATATAAGTCTGGGTGCTCTTGGCCCTTTCTGGATGGAGAATTTCTAAGTCCTAAAGGCACTGATGTCAAGATGTGTCCTTCTTTTGGATAGGAAAACCTAGGCCTAGCATAAGGAGATTGACCTGAGAGCAAGAGGAAAGAAGCTGAGGCAAGGGCCTAGGCATTCCTAGGGTAGAGAGAATGCCTGCCTTTTTTCTCTAGGGATTTCCCCCACTCCTCCTTTAAATAGATCCTCCTAGCCTAAACCTCGAAGCAACTGTTTCCTCTTGGAAATTGCCAATTCCCAGCTTTCTCCTTCCCTATCCTTTCAATCTCCAGACTCTGTAAGGGAGAGGCACCAGAAACTGATGTCCAAGAGGGAAAGCTGACCTAACCCTCCCAGTCTGGCTCTAGGTACACATGCATCCGCCCCACACCCATTCTTTCTCATCCCAGGGAGCCCCAGGAGAGACCAGGGCTCTGAAGCTGCATTTCCAGCCCCCTCTGCTGAATAACATTCTCCAGATAAGGAACTGAGCTCAGTTCTCAGGCAGTGAGGGGTAATAACAAGCCCCTTCCTGGCTTGACTAGTATACATTTTCCTACCTTACACATGGATCTACCCTTCAAAGGGCCCTAGGGTGTTTCTGGAGAGTATGGAAACCCAACTCAACCTATCTATCTGCTTAGCCAGTAAGGCCATTTTGCACTGGTCATTTAAATCCCCCCCCCCCTTCTACCTACCTTCCAAGATAATTCATCCTTTCTCCTGAAGGTTGTATCTACCCTCTCTCCAATCCTAGGTATTTCTATGTCTCCTACTGGTTTAGTAATTTTTTTTCTTCACTTTTTTTTTTCCTCCAGAGCAAAGGGACCCTACCTGGAAGCCTTGAACAATTCTGGGGAGCCCTGGGGCATAGGTCTTATTACTAGGGGACTGCAGGGGCTTCACAACACAGGGTTCTGGGTACAAAGGAACTGGACTGATGATCTCACGATCCAGAGTAAGAAAAACCAAACTGGCTCATCATGCCTTGGATGGGGGAGGTTCTCTCTACTCTATCACCATGCTGGACTGTCTGTCTGTCCTCTTGTGGATTTCTCTCCTCGAAGACATACACTCTCAGTCTGGGGACAGTGATAGCTTGTTGAGGAGAGGGAGGGTTGGTTGGGGCTAGTGAGCCAGATACCCAAGAAGCTTCTCTCTTTCCAGTTTCAGACCTCCCAGTAATTTCCCTTCCCTTGGCTCCAGAAGCCCCAAGCAACAGAGGAGCGAGCTTAAGACTACCAAAGGGAAGAGGACCCTTAGGGCTCCACCCTCACCAAGAAGGCTGTTGGCTTGAGAGCCTGTGGTGGAGGTAGGCAGAGATATGGGAATCTTAGGACAAGCCCCCACCCAGGACTCACCCTGAAATTCCAGAGAGGCACACTTCTCTCATTCTTCTTCCTCCCCCACACTGTCCCAATGCCAAAGCCCCCCATTAGTAGTGGAGGCACACTGTCTGGCTGGGGGAGGGGGCAGAGAAGACGCAACAGATTACACTCCCGCAGGGAGCTCAGGAGCCGGGAAGAAACCTAAAGCCTAGGCCCGCTCCGTAGCTCTGAAGCCCGAAGCCCGGGCCTTTGCCCCTACCCGGACACTGCCCAGTCCCTCTGCACGCACCCCCGCCCAGTCCAGGATAAAACAGCGATTTGAATGCAGCTCAGGATAGCGGGCGTGCATGCAGCCTGCTGCTCCGCTGGGCATTTTCCCCCCTTTCCCTCCCTTCCAGAGGACTGCAGGAAGAGACGATCCAGCCACAGGCAGCCAGACCCACACACCGCCACTACTATTCTCCCAGCCCCAAACCGGCAGCCCGTCCCTGCCCCAGCCCCAGCCCCAGCCTCAGACCCAGTCTCAGCCCTGCTGCCTTCCGGGCCCCGCCACTGAGGGGAGAGGCACGACCCCGCTGGAGGATAGCATCCCAGAGTCCAGATCTCAGCTCCAGACAGGAAGATACGCTCCTGGGGGCTTGGTTAAGATCCCCCCCCCATCCCCTTCCTCTTCTTCTGGAACGGCCCGGGTAGGATGGGGCAAAGGAAAGTCCCCTCTTTCCCGGGGAGTCGAAGGGCGCCCCGCCAGCGAGCTCAGGTTCCTTGCCCTCCCCCCCCCCCCGCCCCCAGCATCCCCAACCCTCCACGGGCCGCGGCGCCGAGTCGGGGCTGGCAGAGGCGCGGGAGCAGCCCCATACCAGCGGGAGGCGATGCAGAGTGGGCTGGGGGGGGGCGGGTACTACGTGTCCCAGGGCGAGACTCCCCTCTCTCGTACCCTCCCTTCCCACCCCCTGCCCGCACAGTCTACAGCGGCACCCGCCGTATCTTCTCCCCGCGTGTCCGCGCCGCGATACTTACCGTGGGCGAGCAGCGTGGAGAGGCAGCAGCAGAGGAGGGCGGCGGGGCCGCGGCCCGGCATCCCGGGGGCCATGGCAGAGGCCGGGAAGCTGGAGGGAGGGGGCCAGCGATCGGTTACTTCTCCGGGGGCTAGGGCTGGAGGGGACGTAGTGGTAGGGACCGGTCAAACCCAACCTCTAGCAGGCAGAGCGCCGAACTGTCACCTCTGCGTGTGTGAAGGGGGGGGGGCACAGGGACCAATCGGGGGCCACTTTGTGTCTGTGGGGAGGGGGAGGGGGTCCAGGACTCAAGCTTCTCGCAGTCCCCACCTCCTTAGAGGGCCAACCGGGCTCCGGCTCCAGACAGCATCGGGGCCCCCTGGGGGCTGGGATCTCTCTTCCCACCTGGGCCCCGGGGGAGATGGATCCAGGATTGGGCGGGAGAGCACTTGCACCCACCTCCCCCTTCGAGGGAGCCCCAGCAGGTTCTCGGAAGCTGGGGAGAGCAGAGGAGCGCGTGCAGCCTTTGGAGGGAGACCTGCGGCCTCGGGCTCCAGAGATCCGAGGGTTAGGTCCACCCTCCCCGCCCCCTCTCCCAGCCCCACTCCGGGCCCCGATTAAATCCTAAATCGGTTGGGGACGCCCATTTCCAATTCAAGGAATAATTTTCGAAGATTTCAGTAGGATTCTAGGCGAGCTCAGTTGTTCCGTCTGGATTTCGTCGACCTGCAGCCCCAGTAGAAAATCCTACGTCGGGTGCACACGAATAAAAATTGATAACGATATTAAAAAGACATCCAAGCAACTTTAATCCATCCGGAGAATGAAAAGTTTCGGTGCAAAAGCTCACGCAGGCGACGCTGAGGCGACTCCCACCCCACCCCCACACTCTCCGGAGCGCCCGGGCGGAATGCACTTAGGCAAGGGGGCAGAGTTTCTTCTCCTTGTTTTCCTCGCGCGCGCTCTCTCTCTCTCCTCCTCCTCCTCCACCACCACCTCCTCCTCCTTCGCCGCCGCCGCCGCCTCCCAGCTCCAGCTCTCCCCAGAGCATCCGCCAGGGCTCCGGCTGGCTCCGTGCAGTCCGCTTTTAGCGCCACCTCCCTCGGCAGCGGCTAGGCTCTGGCTGCCGAATCGAGTCCGGCGCGGCTGGGACGGAATCTGCCATGGAGATGATGCCCAAGAATAGGGAAAGTCCACGGAGAGAAGAGCCCCTCTGCTTGGGTCCAAGCCCTTATTTGCCAAGGCACAGACTCTAGCGTCCCTGGCTTTAGGCGTTGCAGAATGGGAGGGGGGCTGTCACCAAACTAGGGAGTGCTTCCAGTCGCACACCCCTACTTCCTCGTCGCTGTCACGTCCCCTTAGGGGAAAGATAAGTGGGCCGCGCTTATTTTTTTTTCCTTGCAAAGAGAAAATGCTGTCTCGGGAAAATACACAAATCTTGAACTTTTCCAGGATAAGTCTCGGCTGTTTCCTTCCCTCCAGTAAAGACCCCACTCACCCCACCTCCGACCCTGTCTTGCCTTACCTCCCCCCACTCTTCCCCACCCCCAGACACAGGCAAAATCCCCTTTGCAGACTCCCCCTTCGGGCGCAGCCAACTGTGGGGCTGTCAGTCACTCCAGATCTGTTTTGAGTCAATTTCCGAGAGAGGACTACGGTGCCAAGCCCGGCTGGATGCAGGCTGGGAGTCGAGGGAGCCGCGTCAGAGGCTGGACCATCCCCCTGCCCGGGGCCGAGAAGGCAGCAGCTGGTGCATACATTGCAAAGAGGAGAGGAGGTGCCGGGGTGGGGGGTACTCCCCCGGGAGCGGGGTGGGGGTGGGGGGAGAGAAGAATCAGCGAAAGGGTTGGGGGGGGCACAGTTGCACAGAGCAGCTTCTTCCTCCTCCGCGTTCTCGCCGGCTGCTGCTCCCGCCGTAAAAGACACACACGCATTCACTCACTCGAGCCCTCCCAGGCTGGGCTTCAGCACTATCCCGAGCAGCAGTAGCGGCGGCAGCAGCAGCAGCAGTGACAGCAACAGAAGCAACAGAAGCAACAGCAGCAGCAACAGCATCCGCGGTGGCGGCGGCAACCTAGCACGCTCCCCACCTCCCTTCCCCTGCCCTCCCAGATTTCCCCCGGATCACGTGGCCGAGAAGCGCGCCGCCCCGAGCTCGCGCCCGCTAGAGACCCCCAGCTTTCTCCCCCGCCCCCCTCCCCCCCACGTGTCCATTCCGCATTCCCAGCCTGGAGGCGCGCACCGCCCCCGTCCCTCTTACCCCCCCCCCCCCCCCCCCAGCACAGGGCAGAATCTCCAGTGCCTCTCTGGCTCTTCCTGGAGACTGAATCTCGGTCCGGGTTCGAGTTTCCTTCCCACCCTTCCCCCCTTTCCCTAGGCAGGTTAGCACTCGGGCTTGAACGGGGCTGACAGGTGGCGGCTTCTCCTCTCCCAGGCGGGCGAGAGGATACACGCGCCCCGCCCGGTGCGGGAGGAAGGCTGAGAGCGAGCCGCACCGCTGGAATTTGCAGCCTTTTTTTTTTTTCCCTAGGAGAGACGCGGGGCGGCCGCTGCGCTCTCCCCCCCCCCCCCACTCCCCGCGTCCCGGGAGCAGAGGGTTTGCATTGTAAGGCTGGGGGAAGGGGGGGGGCGTGGGGACTGTCAAGAGCTGGGCACATCATCCTGGACTTCCCAGCCCCCTCCCCAAAGGGAAGCGGGAATTGAAGGGAGCAGGGACGCACAAAGCTGCGGCTATTGGGTAGCTCGCGGAGATGCACCCACAGCCATCCCGGCTGGATCTGGCACCTGGCGGGAGAGGGGAAGCAGGCTCGGCAGGAACCTATGTCTTGCTTTAGGACTATCAGTGGCGTTCCGAGGCCAGGGCGGACCTGTAAAGAGGGGCTGGGGTGAGGGAGAGGGAGAGAATGGAGTATCTGCCTACAGGTTGCTTCCTTGGCTGTTAAAGGGGCACCCAGCTGAACTCGTAATTTTACGAAGTGTGCCTTCTTACTTGCTCTCCTCTCACCCCACCCCGAGCCTCCAGGAAAAAACAAAAACAAACTGCTGGGGGGAGGAGAGGGGAACTGGGAACGGGGTGGGTGGGGAGGGATGGTCACCCTTCTTTACGTCTTTCCCATACTCTATCTTCCCCATTATATCTTGAATGAGACCACAAGGTAGGGCATGGAATCAAAGCAGCACCAACTCAAGGCTTTTCTCCATCTCAGTCCTCTCCACTAGCCTCAAGTTAGATTCAGAAAAGGTTACACCATTTATGCTGTGAAAAGTGCAATTTGGTTGTTTTCATCAACAGCCTCTCATGCTGCTGCCGCCGCCGCTGCAACGTTTCCATCCTCTTCTGCTGGGCCCTGGGGCCTGGAAGAGAGAGAGAGGAGAGAGAGAGAGAGAGAAGGGGGGGGGGGTCGAGAGAGAGAGAGAGAGAGAGAGAGAGAGAGAGAGAGAGAGAGAGAGAGAGAGAGAGAGAGAGAGAGAGAGAACGCTTCCCAACCCCTCCCCTACCTCACACATCTGTCTGGAGAGAGTAGAGAGTGCGTCCTCAGCACAGAGAGTTGGCAGAGATTCCTTTCTCTGGGAATGGAAGGTGCTAGAGCCTTCAATGAAGATTATTCTCATTAGGCTCCTAGTACCTGATGGCAATTAATGTCACCCAAGGGCTTATTAATGATGTGCTAGGGCTAGCAGCCGCTAATCAGCCTCCAAGGGGAGAAGGGAAAGGATTGTCTATACTATCTAAAGAAGAAGGGAGGAGAGGCCTGTGGGAAGGGTTGGCTGTCATTCTTTTTGTCTCTGATTTAAAGGATCCTCGGGTCAGAGTCGATAAAGAGAAAGGCCATTTACTTTCTTTTCATGGGCAGTGTGAGGTACTGAATGTCCCTCAGATGACATCAAATAACCTTCTCCCAGGTGTTTCTCTCCCCACCCCACCTCGCCAGCCAGTGAAGGTTAAGGGACTTGCCCAGGGTCACACAGCTAGTTAGTGTCAAGTGTCTGAGGTCATATTTGAACTCAGGTCCTCCTGAATCCAGGGCTGGTGCTCTATCTACTGCGCCACCTAACTGACCCCATCCCAGGTGTTTTCAACAGTCACTTTTTTTTTCCAGATTTGAGGAATTACTTCTTTGCCCCCACCTTCACTAAGAGGACAATGGTGATGATAGCAATAATAATAATAACTCACATTTATTCAATTTTCACCTTCAGGGTACATATAATAAGGGTGTGTGTGTGTGTGTGTGTGTGTGTGTGTGTGTGTGTGTAACACAGCTAGTAAGTATCAAGTGTCTGAGGCTGGATTTGAATTCGGGTCCTCCTGAATCCAGGGCCAGTGCTTTATCCACTGAGCCATCTAGCTGCCCCCCCCCCCCCATAATAGTTTAGGTTAAACTATTTAGCTAAATGTGCCTCTGTCTTCTCTGCCTAAGAGCAGCTAGGTGGCACGGTGGATATAGCAATGGGCTTGGAATCTGGAAGACTCATCTTCATGACTTCAAATCTGGCCTCAGACACTTATTAGCTATGTGACCCTGGGCTAGTCACTTTACCTCGTCTGCTTCAGTTTCCACATGGGTGCGTATTATTGCACATGATTTGGTTGCTGTGTTGTCTAGATTTGCTTAACTTATTTTTCTCTCTATTTTAAAAAAAGTGCTTTGTTGTGAGTGGTCTGGGGAGAACATGGGGGAGAGATATATTTGGAAATGAAAGTAGTGTGAAAGCAATAAAAATGACAACTTAAATGTTTTAAGTATTTTGCAAACAACAGCCAGTGCAAGTTATTGTGTTTCTCTCCATTCTACGGGTCAGAAAACTAAAGTTCACTTTAAGGGGCTCATCTAGGCACATCTCGCTTATAAATTTTGGGGTGTTCATCCAGGTCTTCCAGCTCCAAGCTAATCTGGGTCTTTATCCTGAATGCTCTGCATTCTCAGCAGATGATTATGGAAAAGTGAAATCTCTGCTTTCTCCTTACCCCTTGAAACCTCAGTTTTCCTTTCTAAACAATGGGGGTAAGGTATGTAAACAATATCTTTTAAAATAATAAAAGCTCACATTTACATAGTGCCTTAAGGCTAACAAAGCGCTTTTCATCAGAATTTGTGAAATAACTAACAGAAGAATTGATATCCCTGCTTTGGGGATAGGATTACGGAGGGGCTGGATTTACGGTTTCACTGGCATAGAAATTTTAGAAAAAACTTGCTCTACCATTCTAGGCTAGCACTTAAAGAATTCCCTCGAGCACTAAAAGGCTAAGTGACTTGCCCAGGGTCATACAGTCTGTGTGTGTCACAGGCAGAACCAAATTTAGGTCTTTGGGGATCTAAGAGAATGACAGAAAGAAACAAGATGGAGCAGAATGTATTAATTAGCCAATCAGTAAACATTTACTAAGTGCCTGCTATGTGTCAGGCCCTGTGCTAAGCACTAGGGATATAAAAAGAGGCAAGACAGTCCAGGCTTCCAGGAGCTTACAATATAATGGGGGAGACAGCATGCAAACACATATATTCAAAGCAAGCAAGCTATATACAGGATAATTAGGGAATAATTTAAAGAGGTAAAACAATGGGATAAAGAGGGGATGGGGAAAACTTTCAATAAAATATGGGATTTTGGGGGTAGCTAGGGGGCGCAATAGATAAAGCACCAACCCTGGATTCAGGAGGACCTGAGTTCAAATCCCACCTCAAGACACTTGACACTAGCTGTGGGACCCTGGGCAAGTCACTTAACCCTCATTGCCCCGCAAAACCAAAAACAAACAACCAACCAAACAACAACAACAAAGATAGGATTTTAGTTGGATCTTGAAGGAAGCCAGGGAGGTCAATAGAGCAGAAGAGGGAGAACAATCTAGCTATGGAGGACAAGAGATGAAGTGTCCTGTTCATGGAACATCCGAGAGGGCTAGTGTCACTGGATCAAAGAGCATGTGACAGGGAGTAAGATGTGAGACTAGAAAGGTAGGAGGGGGCTGACTTATGAAGGTCTTTGAATGTATCTTATGGAGATAGTGATGTGGAATAAAACTGGAAATATCGTATGGAGTCGAAATGTGAAGGGCTTTAAATGCCAGACAGAGCAGTTGGTAGTTTAGTCTAGAGGCAATAGGGAACCATTGAAACTTCTTGAGTCCCTGTAGTCCTGCTGAGCACTGAACTGGCAAAATAACATATTTAGCCTCAGGAGTCCATAACTAGATTCAAAGGCCTCCAAAAGCCAAAACTCTGTTTACAGAAAGCAAGAATCTTCAGCTACAGAGTTAAATGTGTGTTTCCCTATTTCCTATGAGGGAAATAAATTAGACTTCGACTTCCCCAAGAGAGTTGCCTACCGGGCCTTCCTATGCCCAGACCTGGCTTGACTTCATCCTCCTTTTGGAGAAGCAGGTGAAATACATCTATTTGTGCTTAAAGATGTGACTAGGTTTCACAATGAGTTGGAAGAATTTCATTATGACTAGTGAAGAAGGTGTGCCTGGGAACACTCCATTGCAATGGTTTCTGGACAGAGAGATGACAGGGGCCTAGATAGAGACAGGACTGGCCAGTGACATAGGGTGTAGCTCAGGACAGGCAGAGTCACGGGGAGTTTCATCCACGATTAGCCCAATAAAAACAGCCATGTTAATGCCTTATTAATTAACTTTACTGCAGATATCTCCTTTCTGCTATTTTAATTTTGTTTGGGGCTTAATGAGTTTTTATAGGCATTGGAGTAGAGATCACTGGGTGGCTCTCACTGCTGGCCTCCCTCTAGCAGCCCAGTGATTAGACTGCTCATTTTCCACCTCTCCCTGGGTGGTGATGGACCATGTAACAAGAAAGCCTTTGGCTTCCTCCCTGGCAGCCTTTGGAGCTGTGGGAATGGATGGATACTGTTTCAGACCCCGAAGCTCAGAATAGCTACTACCTAAGGGCTTCAGACCAGGAAAGGAATCAGGAAGGCAAATATCCAGTGGAGCCCTTTCACATTCATCCTCCCATCATATTCCTCATAACAAAACTTTGAAGATAAGGCACAGTGGAGAAAGAGTTGAACTTTTGATCTAAGAAGACCTCAATTTTTTTTTATTGGCAAAATGAGGAAGTTAAACTCACTGGCTTCTAAAAATCCATGATTCAAGGATGCTAAGACCTCCGTTCAAATTCCGCCTATGACACATATTTAGTGTATGACTAGGGTCAAGTCACTTAACCTTCAAATAGGGTAGTGTTAGCTGAGAGGCTAAGTTGTGATTGAGACAGGGAACCTCGATTTAACCCTCCAATCTTCCTCCCCAAGTCATCATGGAACCTAGTACAGTGATTAAGGAATTGAACTTGGAGTCAAGAACACCTGGGTTCAAATCCTGCTTCACGTGCTTTCTAGATATGTGACCCAGGGGAATTACTTATCCTATCTGTGCCTCCATCTTACTTATAAAATGTTGTAGTTCTTTTTTTAAATTTTTTTTTTGGTGAGGCAATTGGGGTGAAGTGACTTGCCCAAGGTCACACAGCTAGTAAGTGTCAAGTGTCTGAGGCCAGATTTGAACTCAGGTCCTACTGACTCCAGGGCCAGTGCTCTATCCACTGTGCCACCTAGCTGCCCCAGTAGTTCTTCTTGATGTCTCCTAAGGTTCCTTCTAGCTTTAAATCTGTTATACCACTATCTTAAGACCCAGATTCCAATCCTACCTCTAACATATATTAGCTATGGAACCGTGGTCAAATCATTTAACCAGTCTGGGTCTCAGTTCCCTCATCACAAAACGAAGGAGTCTTCTTCCAACTCTCAATATATGATCCCATGATAAGGATGCTGTGAAGGGGGTATTAGACCCATTTTATAAAGAAAACTGAAGGAGAGCCAGCATTGGATCCTGCATCTGGATCAGGAAGGTACCTCAGAGAACATTTAGTTTCATCTCATTCTACAAGTGAGGAAACTGAGGCCCATGTTGGTTAAGTGACTGCTCAGGATGATCACCATGGCAGAGCTGAAATTAGAGCCAAAGTCATTTACTCCCCAGACAATGTCCTTCCCGGTATACGTGGCAGATTCTCATGCTCTGTTGCTTCCCATATTTGATTCTATTTTCCTCTTGGGTACAGACGTTACAGGCAGTATCCCAACTTCTCCATTTAATAGTCTTATGGCTCTTTTGTTGTTGTTGTTGTTGTTGTTGTTGTTGCGGGACAATGAGGATTAAGTGATTTTTCCAGGGTCACACAGCTAGTAAGTGTAAAGTATCTGAGGTCAGATTTGAACTCAGGTCCTCCTGAATCCAGGGCCAGTGCTTTATCCGCTGTGCTGCCTAGCTGCCCCATCTTATTTATGACTTCTAACAGACAATTAACCTCTTTGAGCTTCAGTTTCCTCACCTTAAAAATGAAGAGATTTATCCACCACCTCTCAGAGATGGCCTATTTCTTGATTTTTTTTTTTGTTTTTTTGTTTTTTTGGTTTTTTTTGCTGAGGCAATTGGGGTTAAATGACTTGCCCAGGGTCACACAGCTAGTAAGTGTTAAGTGTCTGAGGCTGGATTTGAACTCAGGTCCTCTTGACTCCAGGGCCGGTGCTCTATCCACTAGGCCACCTAGCTGCCCTGGCCTATTTCTTTAGAAAGCAGTATTGTTTAGCTGTGTGACTCTGGGCAAGTCACTTAACCTCAATTGCCTTTCCCCCACTCCTCCAAAAAAAAAAAGAGAAATCAATGTTGTTGGTGTATGTAACAATTTAGCTACAGTTAATTTAGAGAAGGTTGGAACCAGCACCAACATGACATCATGGCCTGACATCAAACCAAACCAAACCTATTCAACCTTAGGCTATTGGTTCATCACATTGTGTTAACTGTTGTGGAATTTAGAGCCTTGCTGCTATCATAGAATTTAACTACCCTAGCCACCCACCATGTGTACTGAAGGCAAAATTATAGCCAAAAGCTCTTAGGTCAGTTAGGAGTTCCAATCATTAGTGTATGTGCAAGAATGTTATACTTGTCTGGAAGTTTTTCCCATAAAGGCAGACCTGTTTGCAACTAAATAGCATATACATATACACATACATAAAGAGATATAGAGATACATGTACAAAGACATGCATACATATATACTTACCTGCAGCTAGGTGGTTCAGCCCGGGCCTGAAGTCAGGAAAACCTGAGTTCAAATCCAGTCTCAGAGACTAACTGTGTGACCCTGGGCAAGTCACTTAACCTCTGTTTCTGTTTGCCTTAACCCACTGGAGAAAGAAATGGCAAATCATGCCAGTATCTTTGCCAAGAAAACCCCAAGGACAGTATGGTCCGTGAGGTCATGAAGAGCTGGACAACAACACTTACCTATTTATTTAAAGTAACACGTTGTTGCACTGGTGATGGGGGCCTCACTTCATGAGCTTTCTGCCCTACAGAATTCTGGAATAATGGGGCCATTCAAAGAGGCTGCCTTCATTCCTTTGCCTAAGATGAATTTGCAAGACTAACCACAAGCTAGGCCAATTTTAATGCCCTAAAACCCCAAAGGCATAGATTTAGAATCAGAGGCAAGAGATAACGCCTTGTGTCATCAAAAACGAAAAAGCGAGAAAGTCCAAAGAGGAGACTGAGACATCAAAGATAATACACCCGAAAGGGAGGGGGACCAAATATAAAAGCAAAAAAGCCTGAGTCATTCTATGCAATGTCACTCCCCGTGGACACCTTGTCCTTCACCTAGCTGTGGGACTGCACAGACCCTGGGCAGGCATGCCCCCTGAGGAGAAAAGGAAAAACACGTATCAGAGGCCGAAAGACAGCCACATCTTACCTTAATTAAGGAATCTGAAGCGTGTATCCTTGATGTGTTGTTGAATTAAGGTAAACCAAGGACGAGGAAGTGTGTTTGTGTGTATGTGTGTGTGTGTGTGTGTGTTTCTGCTTTATTTCCCTACTGAAGGGAGCTCAGCATTTCAGCGAAGTGGAGGCTTGAGACATGGGAGGGACCAATCCCCCCCACTCACCTTAGCAGAAGCCAAGGGAGGAGGAACCTTGCTTCCCTTCAGCAGTTCAGCAGCCTTTTCCCCAGGTGGCTGCACACACACACACACACACACACCCCGAGTCTCATCCTTCTGACTTTGGTTTTTGTTTGTTTTTTGTAAGGCAATTGGGGTTAAGTGACTTGCCCAGGGTCACACAGCTAGTAAGTGTCAAGTGTCTGAGGCCTCATTTGAACTCAGGTACTCCTGAATCCAGGGCCGGTGCTTTATCCACTGCACCATCTAGCTGCCCCTTTCTGACTTTGTTTTGGTCTTAGAATGAGGGATTCCCATCCAGATCCCACTTCTGTCACTGGCCCTTCAGTCAGCATCTTTCAGTCTTCTCAGTCTCTGATGCCTGCCTTTGCAAGACCTGAGCCGGCCACCCAGTCAAACTCATATGCCTGATCTAGAGTCAGAGGACCAGGGTTCAAATATCAGTACTGTCATTTACTAGCTGTATGACCTTGGGTAAGTCAGAAGGGCAGCCTTTCTGGATTTCGGTTACCTCATCCAAAAAAAGGGGGGGGGCAGAGGTCCCTTCCATCTCTAGATCTGTTCCTATGATCCAACCCCCTTTGATCCTCTCAGCCCTTGCCTCATCAGTAAATAAACTTTCCTTTTTTCCTGGGAATGGGAGGGAAGTCTGTGCTCAGCCACTTCATTTGATCCTTACAATAACCCTTTGAGGTAGCTGCTGTTATTATCCTTATTTCATAATCGAGGAAACTGAAGCAGACAAGGAAAAAGATTAAGTTCCTTGGCCAGGGTCACAGAAATGTCTGAGACCAGTCTTGAACTCAGGTCCTTCTGACTGCAGGCCCAGTGCTCTATCTGTCTAGCTGGCATGGGATGCGATCTATATGATACTTATAGCACCTCTCTCACAGGACTATTTGTTTATAGGATAATACTGTAGATTTCAAGCTGGGAGACACCCCAGAGATCAAGGAAGGACCTTAGAAGTATGAGGATCAAATATAGGAATAGATATGAAGCAGAGTGGAAGCCATATGGATGTAAGCAACCATTATTCAAGTACTTTTGAAAGCAAATTGCAATTTTTCTTGCTACTTTTTTATTTTTATTTTGAAAAACCTCTTTAGGCAATTTCTTCTTAAACCTCTTCAACAGCACCCAGTAGAGTGCTGGGTACACACTTAAGCAGGGCATAAAAGCTTGTTGACTGAATACTTGCCCAGTCATCAACACACAAAGCCTGTCCACACTTTTACCATTCTCTCCCACGCAGTATCCATATACAGGGACATGCTCAGAGAGATACATGCAAATTAATCTACAAGCAAGTGCCAGTCACCTCATAGTGCCAGCTACAACATATATGTACATGTGCTTACACAATGTACCAGTTATAAAAATATATATGTCAATATATGTGTATTTGTACTTATATGTGTTCCCATGATATACACACATCATGCGGATATTTATCCACCACCACTCAGAGATGGCCTATTTCTTTAGAAAGTAGTGTTGTTTAACTATGTGACCCTGGGCAAATCACTTAACCCTGATTGCCTCCCCTCTCCTAAAAATATATGTGTGTATATATAAATATAAACACAATATACATACATGCATATATGTATGTGTGTATGCATGCATAATACATACATATGTCATAGCTCTTAGAGCTAGAAGGGAACCCAGAGGCCAATTAGTCCAACCCTCTCACTTTTTTGTGTAACAAATGAGGAAACCAAGATGCATACAGGTTAAGTCACTTGCCTGAAGCTGCACATCTAGTTAGTGGTTTTATTTGTTAAAAGATGAGGAAATGTGGCTTTGAGAGGTTAATTAATTTGCCCAGGTACACACAGCCAATAAATATTGAAGGTGAGATTTGAACCCAGGTCTTCCTTATTCTAAGCCCAACACTGTCTACTATGCCAAAAGGCTTCTTCCACAGTTATATATACACATAAATACACAGTTATACATACACATACCCAGAATTACGCCCACAGACACATATGCTCAGCCTGTCTATGTGGCAAGCTGGGCATAGCCAGGTTCCTTGAAGATACTTACCCAGAAGGTGAGGCTGCCTTTCTCCAAGAGAGGGCATTCTCTGTCTAAATGGCTTCTTCAGGTACTTTCTAACTCAAAATGCACAGTCCTGTAAAGGTCCTCAAGATGTATGGTCTTTGCAATATCATCCTTAGCTACCCATTGGGATCCTCCCCCTCTCCCCCACGCCAACCTTTCCATTTACAGATAAAGAAGGAAGGAGTGAGACAGTGATTCACTTTTAGAGAGGTTAACCTCCAAGGGTTCAGAATTCAAACTCAAGGCTCTTAGATCCAGTGTGGAATGCCCTTCACCCTTGATCATTGGAATCATATGAGATGATATTTGTAAAGTGCTTAACATAGTACTTGGAACATAGTAAATGTGCTTAAGAAATAAGGACTTGTTCCCTCACCCCACCTCAGGATCCCTTTGTTGTTATTGAGTCATTTCAGTCATGTACAACTCGTTGTGACCCCATTCAGGGTTTTCTTGGCAAAAGTCCTAGAGTGGTTTGCCATTTCCTTCTCCATCTCATTTGACAGATGAGGAAACTGAGAAAGACAGGGTTAAGTGACTTGCCCAAGGTCACATGGCTAGTAAGTGTCTGAGGCTGGATTTGAATTCGGGAAGAAGAGTCTTCCTGACTTCCATGCACTATGGAGACACTTGGCTGCCCTTGGAATCCCTACTTTCCTTCAAAACTCAGCTCAATTATCATCTCTTACATGAGGCCTTTCTCAACTCCCCAGCTTCTAATAGCCTTTCTCCCATCAATGAAATTGAACCCATGTTTGTAGATATTTATGTGTGCATGCATTGTTCTCCTGATAGAATGTAAGCTTCTGGAGGGTAGGTACTGTTTAATTTTTATGTCTGTAGCTCCAGTGGCTAGAACAGTGGCTAGCAAATAGTAAGTGCTTGATAAAAGCTTATTGTTTGATTGGAGATCATTGCATTTAGAGCTCAGAGGTACCTTGGATATGATTTAGTCTAAATTCCTCTTTTTTATTTTAAAGATATGTTATTGGCACCACTGATCTCTTATACTATATTCCTTTCCCAATATCTCTCCTTCCTCCAACCTCTGCCCTGATTGAACCCAAACCTAGAAGAAAGAAAAATAGTGACTGTATCAGACAGCATAGGCAGCGTCCTGTACCCATGGCTCCCCACCTCTTTACTGACCTGAGGGAGGTATGTTTTCTTATCTGTTCCCTAGTACATAGAAGTAGAATGGAAAAGAATACTGGCATTTGGAGTCAGGGGACTTGAGTTTGAATGCCACTTCTCTTACTCTCCCTATGACCTTAGACAAGTCACTTAACTTTTCCATTTCCTAAGCTATAAAATAAGGGGGTTGGGTCAGATGACCTGTGAGGTCCCCTCCAGTTTTAGAAGGGCATTTTCTGTCCAGATGGCTGCTTAGGTACCTTCTAATCCAAGATTACTGAGTCCTATGCATTCCCTCTATAATGGAAGAGAAAACAGGTCCATGACTTGCCTAAAGGAGTATCAGATTTTGGATTTGAACCCAGGTTTCATGGTGTATTCTAGATTTAGGGTTCTTTTGTCTACACCAGGCAGGCCTAGAGTCCTAACCATGCCCTCCCCACTTCTACTCTCCAGCCTTAACCTTATGGCTTGAATTGTAAAATGAGCAGATTGGACTGGATAGCTAAATCTTTCCCTGCACTAATATTATTTGTTTCTGTGATTCTATGACCTCTTCTTCCCCATAGCACCAGCAGAAAAATTGTGAGTGCCAAACTGTCAGCAAGAGAAAGACAGATAGACAAAACAAAAGAGAATTGGGGGTGGAGAAAGAGGGGGGGTGGAGGGGGAGAGAGAGGGAGGGGGAAGGAGAGACAGACAGAGACAGAGATGCAGAGATAGACACAGAGAGACAAAGAAACAGAGAGACAGAGACACAGAGAAAGAAACAGGAACGGAGAAAAAGATAGAGAGACAGAGACAGACAGAGACACACACAGAGATACAGACAGAGAGAAAGACAGGAACAGAGACAGACAAAGAGAAAGAGAAACAGGAGACAGAGAGGATGGAGCTATCTTTGCCACAGTCTTTTACAGCTAAATGGCAATGAACTACAGAGTTTGTCATGACTTACTCAACATCCCCTTTGTTAGCCAACTTGGCTGATGGATGAAGCGGAGAGAGGGAGAGACATAACAAAGGGATAATGAGCCAAGCCTTTTCCCCAGTGCAGGCATCTGGAGCTGCCTGTGGCTGCAGAGATGTGGCCAGGCCAAGCTATATCCAGTTAGCACAAGCCAGTCCCTGTGAGAGGGCTTTCAGGGTTGTAAATGCCCAGGACGCCTTTGGAGAATGGATAGGGGGTGAGGGTGAGGGCTAAGAAGGGTTGTAGATAGCATAGACTTAGGATGGTAGAGAATAGGGATGGACGATGGAGCCTCATAGGAAGCAGTAGTGGGTCAGGTTGGGTCAGGAAGTTAATGGAGAAACAGGGAGATCCAGCAACTTTTGAGAAGTATATAGAGTAAACATCCTCTCATGCGTCTTGAGAAATCAAATGACATGTCTGGAAAACCCATTTTGATCTAAGGTCTAACAGCAGGTGAAAAATAAGTCAGTCTTTCCCCATCTCATTCTCACAATAGATGGATACAGTCAGACAGATAGATAGATAGATAGAGACAGAAATTGATAGGTATAGGTAGATGATAGATA